>NC_143509.1:98702556-99030056 GCF_031878675.1 Megascapheus bottae | reverse complement strand
AGCTGGGAGATGGATGGAGTAGGTGACACTGGTCAAGATGCACTGTACTAACATAGTGACATGTTGGCTTGAAACTCCTGTGTACAGCTACTTAAAATCATTTAATAAATAAAAGTAAATAAACCCAACCTAGCCATAACCTGTTATTCTACAATCCAGAGACTTTCTGAGGTATAATAATTTCCTTCATATATGAAGGCAATAATACATGCATAGAATATAGATCACATAGATAATATATATGCACACATATATATTATATATAATATCTATTCTTATTAGTTTGGATTTAAAAACAAAATCCACGAAACCCTAAGAACCATAGTTACTTTTAAAGATCCAAAAATTAACTCAGAATGGAATTGAGATTTGTTTGAAAGTATCCTTATGTTCTTAGTGAGGTAAAGATTTCTGCAACAGAGAGAACGTTGGTTTGTAAGTGGCTACTGTAGAACTACTTAAAGCATATATACATGGGACTTCAACATCTGAAAATCTTAAGAAATCAATAAAGGGGATATTTTGCTGTGCAAGGTCTTTTATGTTTAGTTTTCTGGGAGTGGTGAGGGAAGCCCTATTTAATAACCAGCAGGTGACAGTATTTTCTACACATCCATCTCTGCTCTTTCTTTTTCTCTTGATCCAGAGATTTCAATCTTTGTAAAACTAAGAAGATAATCCTCTATTTTGCAGGATATAAGAAGTCCATGCATGTGTGTTTGGTTCTGGCTTGTGTTTGTTTGTTTGTTGTTGTTTGTTTTGTTGGTTGTTGTGGATGATATGGTGGTGGTGGTGGTGGGTTTTGCTTCATTGTAACTTCCTAGGTAGCACATGACTCTCCTAAGAATCTCAGAATACAGGGCTGGGAGTTTGGCCTAGTAGTAGACTACTTGCCTAGCATGCATGAAGACCTGGATTCGATTCCTTGGTACCATATACATAGAAAAAATCTGGGAGTGGTCTGTGGCTCAAGTAGTTAGAGCCCTAGCCTTGAGAAAGCCCAAGGACAGTGCTCAGGCTCTGACGTCAAGCCCCAGGACTGTCCAAAAGAAAAAAAGAGAAGCTCAGAATACTTTCCCATACAATGCTGATAAGTAATTGAATGACGTTCTGACTAGTGAGTCTCTTATTTTTGCTCTCTTACCTTAAGATGCATATTTTGGGAGGAAAAGTATGTTATATTAATCAAACCTATTTTCATCCTATCAGAGAAGAACATAATACATGAAAGCAAGCATCAAACTTATAAGTAACTTAATTCTCTCCCCATTCCTACTAACAAAAGGGTTAACCTGAAGTCTTCATCCATTTCCACTCTAATTGGGCATGCTAGGGAGAAAAATCATTTCAGTAACAAACTGCAAATTGCTAGCCTAGATACACGCCTAAGGCAAAATAGAAGAGGAATGAATTCTCTCATGAGATGGTTAGTGAGGTGGCGGTGAGGGGTGGGGGGGTTGGTGGCCTACATTTTGCCCTCACTTTCTTGTCATTGTTCAATTTAAGTTTTGATCTCCAGGCAGAGCATGAATCAATCTTGTATCCTAGGCAGTAAGTTCTCTACCCATTTTTCTGGGCACAGTATTTGTCCATGATTGTGCTAAGTGAAGAGCTAGCCTGGTTTGACAGCTCAGCTTGTTGGAATGTGGTTACAGACCAAAAATGGAGTCTCTACTGGCAGAGATGGTAAAGCTATATTCTTTCTTCCTTCAGCATCTACTTCATTACCTGGCAGCTTGGGAGAGAGAGAGAGAAAGAGAGAGAGAAAGAGAGAGAGAGAGAGAGAGAGAGAGAGAGAGAGAGAGAGAGAGAGAGAGAGAGAGAGAGAGAGAGACTTGGCTAAACAGGGCAGTTCATAGTTTAGAAACTCTATAATTCCAGTGTTAAGAACAAAGACTTGATCCAGAATGATTTCCCTAGAAAAGTGAAAAATGTTCCTTAAATCAAGATCTTGGCTACTTACAAATTCTTAAAATCCCCAAGGGGATTAAAACACTGCACAGAAGTATCTTTAACTTGGGCTGGGAGTTTGGCCTAGTGGTAGAGTGCTTGCCTAGCATGCACAAGGACCCAGGTTCAATCTCCTCGGTACCACATACATAGAAAAAAGCCAGAAGTGGTGCTATGGCTCAGAGCTCTAGCCTTGAGAAAGCCCAAGGACAGTGCTCAGGCCTTGAGTTCAAGGCCCAGGACTGGCCAAAAAAAAAAACAGTATCTTAACTATAATTATATTTTCTTTTGCCGTGTTATAATAGCTTGCATGTAAAATACTGAGTGTGCTTACAAAAATGTCTAAAAATGTTTTTTATTTCTCAAAAGTTATTAAAATCTGCATCTATACAAATTTACCTCAGATCTGTCTTGAAAACTCCAGTGCTGTATTAACGAGTACACATCTCCAGCCCCTAAATGCATGGAGATCGTTACCATCTCAGGAAAGCCTCGGGGATGAATGCAAGTGTGACAGGGCCCCAGAGTGTCAGATGCTTCTTGATCAGAGATCTCACTTGCACTGAGCCTGAGTTCATTTTGGAGTTCACTTGTGGTCATGGGTAAGCACACAACTGTTCCTTTGCTACTGCTATTTTTAAAAACTTACCCACTCTGCAAAAATACGTGATGAAATTCCCCGAGTGTTATTTTGTTGGACTTTCATTTTTAATCTCTTTCGGATGATTTCTGTGTGTATTGTTCTCATTCTGCATCTAAGTGTAAGCTGAAAACTTACCTATCAGAAAATAGTTGCTTTTAAAGTTTTTGTTTCATGTTATGAGTTGTTTCTTTTACTCTTCTCCACATTTAAAGAAGAGGTAAACAATGGAATTAACACCATTTATTTATTTTTTAAAAAAAGAATGTAAACTTTATTTATTTTTTTAAAGATAGATTTAAATGACAACATTTTCCAAAATGATACTTCAAAAAAGTATTACCTAGCCATTGTTTGATTGGGAAATAAATAATGCTATTCTATAAAACTTGATTCCAAAAGGTATTTCATGTTTCAAGAATTTAAAAAAATAAAAATAAGAAGCCTGGCACTGGTGGCTCCTACCTGTAATCCTAGCTACTCAGGAAGCTGAGGAACCCAGTTTGAAGCCAGCCCAGGTAGGGAAATCTATGTGACTCTTATCACCAATCAACCATCAAAAAGCCAGAAGTGGAGCTGTGGCTCAAGTACTAGAGTACCAGCCAGGCCTTGAGCTCAAGCCCCAATACTGGCTCCAAAGTTTTTTTAATTAAAACAATAAAAATAGAATTTTTTTTCTGAACATCAATTACACAATATTATTACATTTAAAAATATATAGTTATTATAGTCATTTCAGAAATGTTTTAAATATAACTCTAGAAAGACTAGAATTATTCATTTCATTTATCAGCTATTTATTTCATAATAGAATGCCAAATGTTAAAGATTTTGTAGAGTGTTGTAACTTAAATGACCCTACAGAAAAGCTTTTGCCTACAGGTCTTATAAAAGTTTGTTTTCCAAACTTGGAAGTAGTGGGATTAACATGAAAGTATTTATTTTCTTGCGTGAGTGCCTTTAAAATATTAAGGCAGACATTAGTAATACATTGTTTAATCGATCACTAAGACATCTCAGAGTTTACCTCTACTTCTCACTCTTGACTTGAGTAGGCTATGCTCGAAATGGGTTGTTTAACACCAAAGATGTATCTTAGGCTTCTAGATTCCCTTTGTAAGGAATTCTGCTATATTTATGGAAAAATTTTTCTCCAGTCCTTTTGGGATTATAAATAGGAAAAATACTGATTTCAATGAAAGAATAACTAAGTTGAGGTACTGATTATGACAATAACACTGAAGATGTGATAGCTATTTATTTTGAAAGTATTAGACTATGTTATATATCCACATTATCTCTATTGTTTTCTATTTTAATGTATAGTAAGGCCTTAATAGTTGGGTGGCATAGAAGAAAGAATAATTTGTAAAGGTACTGGATTACAATACATTGATAATAATAATAAATCATTGCAGGTAGCACTAAGGAAGTATTTGTCTTTTACTATATAAATATGGTGAAAATATGGATGGAACAGTGATGCAGCTGACATTATCTCTTAAAAAATGCAAAAACATGGGCCGGGAGTTTGGCCTAGTGGTAGAGTGCTTGCCTCGAATGCACAATGACCCAGATTTGATTCCTCGATACCACATACATAGAAAAAGCCAGAAGTGGTGCTGTGGCTCAAGTGGTAGGGTTCTAGCCTTGAGAAAGCCAAGGACAATGGTCAGGCCCTGAGTTTGAGCCCAAGAACTGGCAAAAAAAATTTAGAAAGAAAGAAAGAAGGAAGGAAAGAAAGAAGGAAAGAAAGAAAGAAAGAAAGAAAGAAAGAAAGAAAGAAAGAGAAAGAAAGAAAGAAAGAAAGAAAGAAAGAAAGAAAGAAAGAAAGAAAGAAAGAAAGAGGCTAAACCTTACAGTTTGGACAAATGTGTGTGAAATTAGAGGAACTCTGTGAAATGATAAGGTCATTAGCTTGCACTGTCTCAGGTTAGTTAGATGTTAATACCCTCCATGTACTGAACAAATAGTTCAAGATCCAGTTGAAATGACTCTTATTTTTAAACAGAAATGTTGCACAAGGGAAAGACTTTCCTTTTTCTACCTGTAATTCTCTCCCCTCTCCATTAAAAGCAACACAATAGATTGTAAACACAAAGAATCAAAGTATTGGATTTGGGGGCAAGGGTTCCTTATGGGGTAATACATAGGAGAGAAAGGGACCCCTATGGCTGTTTTCATATATCTAAGTACATAAATTTTCACTCAACTGAGAAAGACTGTTTTGTTCTTAAGGCATTGTAATAGAGATGTTTTCAAATATAGTACTTAAAATGCCTGAAATAAAGCAGACTCTAAAATTATTAATGGTTTTATAGACTGTCTTCTGGCATTCACCAGAAAGCCTGCTTCAATAACTTTACATTGTTGTAGAAGCTACTATTAAGTCCCTAAATGCACTCCCTCTTTCTCAAGTACAGTTGATTTTGACACCCAGCTACTTTGACACCATTTCATACGCAGAGTGACTTCTCCGGCCATCTCTTATAACTTACCATCTATCTAGAGCTAATGGAATTACAGTTGTTTATCTCAATGGTTTTAGTTCAGGCTGCCATGACAAAACGCCGCAGATTGTGTATGGGTGGCTTAAATGACAAGCATTCCTTTTTGATAGTGCTAGGCTGGCAGCTCTGAGATCAGTGAGCCTGCTTGACTGGGCTCTGATAATGGCTCTCTTCCTGGTTTTCAGATCACTGACTTCTTGTTATGATCTCGTGTGGCATGGAGAGACACTGTCTCTTCTTATAAAGGTGAGCATCTCATCACGAGGACCTGATCGTAATTTCATTACTTCCCAAAGGCTTCCTTCCTTAGACCATGACGTTGGAGATTAGAGCTTACGAAGATGGATTTTGAGGGTGGCATAAAGATTCCATTCATTGTCATTTGCACAACTTTAAGTAACATTATCAAATTACATTTTGCAACATTAGTTGTGAAACACATTTTTTTTTTTAGTTATGCTGGAAGTTGAACCCGTGACCTTGCTTGTGCTGTATGTGCTAGGCAAGCCCTGGTAGCACTGCTGTCTAGAGTAAGTGTTGGGCAGGGGTTTTGCTGGAGATCCAGCCCAAGTCTCTAGCACTTGACAGGCAGCTATGGAAGCATCTCTGGGAGCTGTTGGAGATGGGAAGTCCCCCAGGTTCCTCTCCAGACTGGCTGAGTCGTTAAGGAGAACTCTCCTCACTGCCCCCCACCCTCCCAACTCCTTGCCCAGGACTCCAGAGAGTCAATTCATGCAGGAGAAGGAAACTAAAGCCAAGTAGCCTCACTGGAAAGATGTTCAGAGTCCAGTGGCCATGCGCTGGGATGGGAACAGAGCACTGGAGAGTGAGATAATTAAATATGCAGACCTTGAAGGGGTTCATAAAAGACCCTATGAACCCCGAAGGAACTGGAACAAACCATGAGATAGACACAGGAACCAAAGATCCCTCTGCCAACGTTGTCACTGGTGGGACTTTTCAGAGACATGTCTTAGGCATGAGATGTACCGTCACTGGGCCCTAAAAGTAAGGGGACTCCACTCTCTCACACAAGGGCAGTGTCTTTCCAAAACACTCAGAAGGAAAAACTTGCTCAGCTACCTCACTGTGCTAGTTTTCTAGGGTTCATGCAGGTGGCTGACAGAAGTACAGTTCCATGTGGCTCTAGGAGGGGACCCTTGTTTCCTTGCTGGCAGCCTGCCAGGGGCTTATTATCTTCAGCATCTCAGGGCTGTTCTCACACTCATGCCTGGACCCCTTTTCCATCCCAAGCCATGCCCGACCCTACTTCTTACCAAGCCAGAAAAAACACTCCATTTGTAATTCTCTAATGAGTAGATGAGGCTTGTTAAAATAATATAGGAATTACTGATGAACTCCAAATCAACGGATTAGACTCTCAATTACAGAAGGAAAAAAAATCTCTCCTTTTCATGTACCATAACCAGAACATCATGGCTTATCGTATTACAGTGCCAAGGACTGGGCTGAGAAACCTTGGTGGGGCGGGGCAGGGGGCATTTAGGATTCTTCCAAAGTAGCAAATCAGTTCAGTTGTTTTTTTATGGTACACAATGGAACATGGATGTGGAGAAAGGGCCAATAGTTAGACACTGAAAAATAATGTTCCACCCAGAAACACAAACCAGGAAGGGGCGCTTCTGTCATCTATCTCCACCTCACCTACATTCAAACAGCTACCACACAAAACATAACCCACGGGGCATTCAGGAGATGCAGAGATTATGAAAAAGCAGGAAGTTGACCCCTGAGAGGCAATTCTGTCCAAGACGCAGGTGTGACATTCTCCCCCAAGATGAAGATAGGAGCTGGTGCCTCATCCTGCAGGACTAAGCCACACAGTTTGCCTGGGTTCAGAATGAAGAGAGGAGCAAGGCAGCCCGGCCAGTGGTGAAGGAAACACTGAATGAAATCAGTGGGGATATCTTCCTAAGTGGTCATTGCAAGAAACTGGTCAAAGGTCAGGATATTTGAACCTGTATGACGGTGCTACAGATGGGAAAGGGGGATATATTTCAATAAGCAAAGAAACCAAAGTGAAGACTTGACAATGGATAGGATACAGTCAAAGATAAATCCATGGCTCTAGCTCTGGAAACTGGAAGACTAAGAGTACCAGGGGTCAAAGGAAGCACTGTTTGATTGCTTTGCTCTCCAGGGCAAATGGTTATTTTCCAATGTCTTCTACACACACACACACACACACACACACACACACACACACACACACACACACACACACACCCCTCTCAATCTTTTCCAGCTTCTACCAGTCCATTAGGTTCCTGGCTCTTCTTCAAGGTCTACCTGCACTCTGCATCATCTTCTACAAAGGCAGTGTCTGCTCTCCGTATGGTCAAATCCACTGTGGTCTTTCAATCCTCATCACCACCACTTCGCTTTGGTCTTCAGGATACATCTTTCCTCTCTGCAAGCTCTTACCTTCTTTTTCTACATTTTGCCTTCTTGTCTCAGTTTCCTTGGTCATTCTCTTTTCTTCCACACTCTTTGGAAGCTTCTACACATATTCTGAGAATGCTCAGGTCAAAATCTCCATAGAACACCTCTCCCTAAATGTCCACTTTCACCACCAGCAGCACTTCTGGTTGTGTTATGTCTCTATAAAGCTGAATTTTGAGATCTATCCCAGGCCCATCCCCTTCTGGTCTTCCCTGCTTCTATCAACAACCAGAAATCTGGCTGCCACTGGGCCTTTTCCCTCACTGCAATTCTTTCACCTGTATCTTTCATTACTTTAATTCACTTTCTCAGGGTTCCTTGTCTTCAGACCTTCACGTCTGCCTGTCTGCCTTGGATAGATTTATTTTGCTAAAACGTCTGTGTGTTATTTCCCACTTCCCATGGCTTCCCATGGTTGTGTGTGAAATGACAAAGTTGGTTAGCAGTTGTACTCCCCAAGTCTCCTGATCTCAGGTCCAAACTACAGCTACACGAGAACTGACATGCTGGCCTGTTTTACAAGCTCACGCCTTTACTCAGAATGTTCCTATCCTCTCTCAACTCAACTCCCCACACCCTTCCTCTCCACTTCTCAACCACCCGACTATCTGCTCAACCAGCAAATATTGAGCACCCATCCCCTGCACTGAGAACAGAGCCTTTGCAGAGCTGTCAGGTGGTGTTGCACCCTCCCCACCAGATCGTGGGACCCCACCCAGGAGCCTAGCAACAGCCTTGGCTCCTCCTTGCTCTTATCTATTTGTCGCTCAACTAAGAGCCCTGCATGATACCTAGGAAGGAGATAAACCCCAGGAAAAGAAAATCAAAGGATGTCAGCATGGCCATCTGAAACGAATCCAGGTCAACAATGACTTAGGAGGATGCTCCTCAAACTGTCTGGATGACTGCTGATGACTTCAGAACAAGATCCTTGAATGGGCACTGGTGGTTTACACCTGCAATCCTAGCTACTCAGGAAGTTGAGAGCTGAGGATCACAGTTCAAAGCCAGCCCCTAATTCTCCAATTAACTAGCAAAAACCTGTGGCTCAAGTGGTAGAGTACCAGTCTTGAACAATAGCTGAAAGTCCTGAGTTCAAGCTATAGGACCAGCATACCAGAAGAAAGAAAGAAAGAAAGAAAGAAAGAAAGAAAGAAAGAAAGAAAGAAAGAAAGAAAGAAAGAAAGAAAGAGAGAAAGAAAGAGAGAGAGAAAGAGAGAGGGAGAGAAAGAGAGAGGGAGAGAAAGAGAGAGGGAGAGAAAGAAAGAAAGAAAGAAAAAAGAAGGAAAGAAAGGGCACAGAAAGGAGTGTGTCCTGGTAGGTGGGTGCTTCTGAGTATTTGTGTGCACAGGTCAAAAGTGAAGTGACCTAGGGCTAGTTTCCTAACTCCCCAAGGAGACTCCTTGTCCATAAAATGGGTGTGATAATGGAAATTTAATGATGGCTAGTGCTAGTAGTTCATGCCTGTAATCCCAGCTACTCAGGAGGCTGGGATCTGAGGACTGTAGTTCAAAGCCAGCCTGGGCACAAAAGTCCACAAGACTCTTATCTCCAATTAACCACCAGAAAACCAGAAGTGGTGCTGTGGGTCAAGTGGTAGAACTCTAGCCTTGAGCTGAAGAGCTCAGGGACAGCACCCAGGCCCAGAGTTGAAGCATATGATGGGAGGAGAGAGGTGAGCCAGCCAGCTGTAACTGTCTGCCAACAAGACACACAATGTCTCCTCCATCACTTTCCAGATGGAGCAGGAGAGCAGAAAAGCAGGAGGAGTAGGTAATCTGGATAATGGGGTGAATCTCTTCAGATCCCCAGGTGCTAGCTCACCCCTACCTCTCATCCCAACTTTAAAAGCCAGGGGGGCTGCGTTCTCAAGGCTAATGATCATAGAAAAGTAAGGAAGTCATTAATAACTTGCAACCCTTTCAAAATACTTAGCTGTTATGCTAAAAAAAATCTAGCCTTTTCTCCCTGAATCTCTGAAATATTAGGTGGGGACACAAACCTTGGCTCCTCCAATTTCTCAGCCTCAGACATGGGCTCAAGAGAGAAAATCCAGGGTTTTTAGTTACACTGGTCTGCAATGTCAATTAGAGTATCTGGTCAACTCTATGGTTATGGACCATCCCCACTCCCTCTCACACTCATGCTTGTTTTTGTTTTTGTTTTTGTTTAATGGGCTTATTTCATTTTGACGTAGACGCAGCTGATCATATATGTATATATATATACATAATATATTTATTTGTAAACCACGATGTTTTTTAATTACTTCAGGGATACTCCTTCAAGACTGCATATTGAAGTCCTTTAATCTTTCATAAGATTGAAGTACTTCAGAAGCCTTTATTATTTTATTTGCTTATTTTGCTTTGGAAATATATGTATATACATATATATATATATATATATATGACTAAGGAGCTGCAAATCTTGTTCTCCTGCCTATTTAAACAGCGTCTGGAAATTTGAAATAATTACATCCTTTCTTCTGTTTCTGTTAGTGTTTTTTTTGAGCCATATTATATTTTTATCATGGAATAATACTGAAAGTTTTAAGACTGCAATATTTGATAATGCTAAAATCCTAAGTTTAGAAAACTCCTATTTCTTCCTCTTTACTAAGTGCTGCCCAGAGCTGATGGGTCATTTCAAATCCACAACATTTAAGGGAATGGCAGAGCTTCACATAACTTTGTTTAATGGCTGAAGCTGTACCTGCAGCTGGAGACATAGTGATTCTACATGTTTGGGGATTGCAAATGACAATTATGTCCAATAATAGTTGATGTCATCTGTTACTTAAAAATGGGTGATTTCAAGGTAAACAACCTGCTCTCCTAAATAAAAAAAAAGAAGGAAAGCAAACAAGGAGAGAAAATATCTAAAGTGAAAATAAGCATTCTCAATATTGAACTAGCAGCTTGTTTCTTGTACACAGTACATTCTAAATTGATTATCTTCATTGCTTTAAAGACATTCCTGTCTTCACTTCTTGCACATAACTTCTGCTGTATTTAAGTGTTGTTGTACTAAGCTAGGGTTTGGTTTTCCTTTTCCTACCAGTTCTGATTCATTCCTACACCTTCCAAAGATATTTCTAATATTCAGTAAGTGAATCACATTTATTCACATATGGAGCTTACAACAGGTGAACCTCTGACATATGGAGATTCAATATTGTCTAGCAATAGAAAATATTGGCCGATTATCCATACAAACATATTCCTATGCCATAGATCATTTTTCTATTTGAAGATGTACTCTCTTATTTCTATGTCAAATATGCTGGACATATTTGTACAATGATATAAAAATCTTCAATGCTAAACAGAATCAACAAGCTAGCAAAAAATCATTAAACTTATATTTTTAGATTTGTATATTTTCAGTTAAGTAAAAATTTATTCACTACCAGTAAACAGCACTTGCTACTGGAATATTTGTGATTAATTTAATTTTTCTGCATTCTATTATCTCAGGATGTGAACATTAAATAAATCTTTCAAGGAAAATCCATGGTACCTTAGGCTCCAGATTATATTTTTTCAAAATGTTCATCTATGCATATTTATGATTTGTATCCCTATATCTCAATATATAGCTTACAATATAGTTTTAACAAATGATTGCAACATTTTTTTGCTGATTCAAATGTACTTAAAAGCAGTCCTCCCTGTTGTAGATGTCATATCTTATAAAATATTCCAATGAAACTTTAAATAGCACCTTCAGTTCAATGGCGTTTACCATTTATATATTCTACTTATTAAATGACTCCATATGCCTCTGAAAAAAAATTATAATAAAGCGTGGCTTCTGTTTATTGCCTTTGTTATTGCAGTGGTAATGCAGCATTTTTTATGGGTGTAAAATGTTTATTAAGCATCCCTAAACTTAAAAAAAAAGATGATGAATTTCAAAATAGTGTTAAGATGCTGTATGTGAGATACACAACTCACTGATGTAAAATAATCACAAACTATAGCATCTTATGGAAGTGAAGAAAGGTAATTAAATTTCAAATGTGAAATGATCCCGAAGCCACTTCAGAGAGGAAAAAAAATATTTAAATTCCAGTGTTCAAAACGGACGGTGGTGGGTGGATTATTTGGACGTAATATATTACTGTCCATTAGAATTGTTCTCAGGGACAGCAGCTGTAGCAGCGTGTCCAGAAACCAATTGGAATTTGCATTTCCCAAATCAAACAAACAAAAAACAAAAAAACCAATGCTTTTAACAGAAATGATTCTGTCCCAAATATGTCCAAAACTTGATTTCGGTATCCATCTCCTAATGATTCACAAATGAAAGGTGGTTTCCATGTAAGATAACTCCTGAAATTCTATTCCCACTTTCAAGCTTATTTGATTTGGAAGCAACTTTTGGAGGGATTCATTTAGGGGTTCTCTAAGACCACTTAGGAATTAGATAATGCTCTAAGGTGTAGTAGAAAGAAGGAGGGGGGAAAAAAGTCAGTGGACCGCGATGGCTCTATTAAGGAAATCGTTACCTCCTAGAAATCTTTTTTTAAAAAATTCACTGTGGAAACTTCCATTTCATTCTTGTGAGGCATGTATTCAAATTTCCTTCCGGGACTGCAACTAATTTAGAAGAACTTTTCCCCAGCGTCCGCCTGGAGCGGCGGCGCTCCTCGGGGTGCTCTTTCTTATGTTAATTTTAGCCCTCAGACTTGGTAACCTTCTTCTCCCCGAGGTGACGCGGGAGACGTCTCAGGTGTCCCCTAAAAAAAAAAAAGATCCACTCAGTGTGGAAAGGAATCCCGGGTTTCCTGGGGATGTGTGGGGTCTTGATCGACTCTGTCAAATGCCCTCGTGGCGCCCACGGTGAGGAGCGCGCAGTGAGCCGGTCCGTCGTGGGGTTTTCCCGTGCGCACCGCGAGGCGCATTCGGTGGCCTTCGCTGTGCCGGCCTGGGGAACGCCGGGCAGGCGGGCGGGCGGGCGGTGAAGCTTTCCGGGTGGCTGCCCTTGTCCTCTGGCTTTGGACTAGGGATTTCTACCTTGCCACACATAATAAGATGCGATTGAGAAACTAAAGTTAGGCGCGGGTGTGCTCACAGCTCACCTCGCTTGCTCCCTGCAGAGCGAACCTGACCTTCTGGCTCTCGGGGTTGGAGATGGTGGTAGGCAAGGCGCCTGGGGCCCGTAAGGAATCTTCTGTGACCTTTCTGAGAAGTCAGTTTTCCTCCCTGGACTCGGGGTTCACTTTTATCGTCATCCGATTTTCAAGATCCACTGCGGTCCCCATGGGTCCCCGGAGTGAGTTTGGCGGTGGCCCCAGAAGCCCACGGGGAGGTCTCGGAGAATGTGCATGAGCCGGGGGAAGAGGTTCCACTGACTCGGAACTTGCTTCTAGGTCTTGCTGTGCCTACCCAGCCTGGGCGCAGGAAGCGGCGGCCCCTGGCTGGCAGGCCGGCCGGCAGGTGGGAAGGCGCGAACCGGGAGATTTGGCCTCGCAGGAGCAAGGTCGAGTGTTAAATAAGCGTCCTCGAAAATCACTTTAAAAGAAAAGCCCGGGGATTTTTGTTCTTCTGCCTTCCCTTGCCCCCCACCCTCCCCAAACAAGATGCCTTCCTTAGGACTTGACCCGGGTAGAGTTTAGAGCGCAGGAGGAGAGGGGGGGGGACAGGCTGCGGGGCGGCGGGGGCCGCCCTCATCCCAGCGCCCCGGGCACCCGCAGCACCGGGACCCGGCTGGGACAGACCCCGGGGCCGGGGCCACGGGGCTTTGGGGATGGGTCTGGACAGCCTGAATCCCCAGCCACCAGATCTCACACTGGCTCTGACGGTCGTTTCCCTCCAAACTTAAGTTCCTAAAAGAGCCACCCGAAGGTCTCCAGACGGACCAGAGTTCCGCGCCCCCGGGGCCGCCGCGCGCCCAGGGCGCCGAGCGAGGGCCGCTGCTGCCCCCTGGCGTCCACTCGGAGCCCACGGCCCGGGGTGACCGGGAAACGCTTCCCCGCGGCTCCTCGCTGCGCGCCCGCCTCTTCGGACCCGGCCTGGGCCGAAGGAAGCGTCCCCAACCGGGAGGGAAAGACCTCCAGGCTCGACCCGCCCCTGCCCCCTCCTCCTGCCCCTCCGTCGGGACCCGAGTCACGCGTGCTCGTGGGGGACGGGGAGGGGGACGAGAGAGCCTCGGGGACAGGCGAGGGGCTCCCGTGCGGAGTGGTGTCCGGAGGGCGAGGGGAGCGGGGAGCTGCGCGGAGTGGGTGAAGACCCTCCAGGCGTCGGGGTCCGGAGGGATGGGAAGCCTGGGCGAGTGAGGGTACAAGTCTCACCGGCTGGGAGGGCGGGAGCGGGCCGCCTGCCAGGCCGGGGCGGAGCCCGTTAAGCTCCGCGAAAATGCCCGCGGCGCCGCGGGGACGGGCGCTGGGGGAAGCTCCCCGCCGCGTGCGAGCCGGGGGCTCGGCGGCCCGGCCGGGGGCGGGGGCAGCGCAGACAAACGCCCGGGCAGTCTCCGGGGAGCAGGAGGGTGGTCCCCGGCCGTGGGCGGCCGGGGATCCTGGGCCCCCCGCAGGGCGATCGGGGTCCGTTCCCCCGCCCGCCGGCGCGGTCTGAACCCCGCCGCCGACTTTCCTCCGCCCCGGGACCGGAGTGAGGCCGGCGCGCGGACGCGTTCAACTTTCTCTCGAGTTCCCCGTTCTTTCCGTTGCTGGCCGCCAAGCACACAGAATGCGGCGTTGTCTGGCACGGCGAAAAACTTTAATTAAAGCAAAGACACCACGATCGATGGCAAAAAAAAAAATCACAAAAATCCTGGATCTTAATGAATCGCTGCAGCTGCCAACCGGGCCTTGGGAATGCGCCGAGCCGTCCTCTCCCTCCGGACCCAGGGCCCTCGGGCCCCCTTGCGGCCAAATCCCGCTCCTTCCCGGGCAACCAGAGGCTTGACCACCCGCTGGGGCCGGGGCCTCCATTCGGGGCCTCCAACCTGGGTCCTCGCGATGACAGCTAAGTTTCCCAGACGCTCGGGGCGCCGGTTACAGCTCGCGGGCTGGTTGCTCCCCGAGCCCGGCCTTTCTCCTCCTCCTCCTTCTCCTCCCGGTCTCCCCCGTGGCCACCCGTGGCGCCGCTGCGCACTACAACTCCCTGGGGGAAGCGACCCGGCAACCAACAATCACGCGTGTGGCTTCCCCACCGGGGGAGGGGGGTCCGCGCTCGGGCGGGGCCTGGGCAAGGCGCGTGCGTGTTTACGCCCGGCCCCGCGTGGGTACGAATATGCGGGGAGCGCCGGAGCGATGGCAAAGGCCGCGGACTCCCGGGTCGGGGTTGCGTACAGTAGCGCGCGGGGGCGCGCGGACCAATTCCAGGAGCGCGGAGAGGAGCCGCGCCCTGGCTGATACCGGAAAGGCCTGTGATTGGCTGCCTGCCGCCCCTATGCAAACGAGCTGAGGGAATGGAATTCCACGGGCCGGGCTTACAGTAAAAGCACGTTCATTTCCAGGCACTCTCATTCATAGAGCCAGCGGGCGCGGGCGGGACGGGCGCCCCGCGGCCGGACCCAGCCAGGGCACCACGCTGCCCGGCTTTGTGTATGTGTGTGTATGTGCGTGTGTGTGCGACAGGCACCTTCTACCTGGAGCACCTGGGGACGCCATGAGAAAGTCAACCTTGGCAGCTCCTCCTCTGACCTGCGTGGGACTGTTTTTGTGTTCCTTTCTTACTTTTTGAATGAACTGACTCCTTGTCTGGATGCTTCAACTTCTTTCCTGAGAACTTTTCCCCGATTGTTTCCTTTGACAACGACAGGAGAACGTGCGGCTGGCGGGTTGATTGGGTTGGGGGGGGAGGGAGGTGCTGGGCGAGCCTGCAAAGTTGCATGTGCGCGTGGCAGAGCTCGCGTGGGAGTGCGCGCGCGCGCGCGTGTAACCCGAGCCACCCGGTCTGCGGCGCCCGGCTCGGCGGAGCCTGCCTGCTGCTCTCCAAGGCCCGCTCCACCTGCTGCGGGGAAGCGGTGCGGAGTGGGGGCATCCGCGCGTCGGAGGAAGCTCTGCTCGCCGCTGACTGCTTCGGAAGAGTGTGCGTCCGCGTGCTTGCGTGACTCCAAACCACAGGATCCGCCACCGCGCAGCCAGCATCCCCCAAGTCCTAGTTATCAGAGGCGGAGAGCCGTAGACTGAGTCTCCTCCACTCGGGGACTTGAGGAGTTTGATTTTAAGATCTTTTGGAAAGCTAAGTTTCTGCACTGTTGTGCTTTTTTTTTTAATTTTTATTTTTGCTAGGATTTAATGAGAGAACATGCCAAGACATTCTAAGCCAGCCCTCTTCCAACTACTGAAGCTGATTTTCAAGGCTACCTAGGGGCGGGCGGGGGGAGGGGTGGGGGTGGGAAACGTTGTGCACCGCACAGTAATGGATTTCTGTTGTGTTTAAATTCTCTACAGATTGTATTGTAAATATTTTATGAAGCAGAGCATATGTATATCTTTATATATGTATGTGAGCACATACATTATTAGCACAGCCTCCGGAAATCTCCGTTCTGGTTCTGGAGGACAGAAGACAGGTTTTGTTTTTGTTTTGTTTTTCATGTTCAAAGTGGCGTCTTGCAGGGAAGACGCTTTTTTGTGTGTTTTATGTTCTGTTGGGACTTTAGGCTAAACTCACTTGCCAAGACAAAAAAAAAAAGAACTAAGGCAATTCACTACTGGAACTTCCAAATCACGTATTTACTGGTCGTTTTGCTCTCTGCAAATATATATATATATATAATCTATATTAAAAGTGTATGGAATTTTATTTTATTTTTTACACCTCTGGGAACTTTTTAATAGCCACAGACTGAACTTAACCTCTCCCAGCGAGGCTCAGAGAAACAGCCTCCCTTTGGGCCTCTGACTCCGGATTCTGGTGGCTCCCGTCGTCATGCGCTCCGCGGTCGGTTTGGAGAAGCCCTGGCTGGGTCGGGCGTGAGGCCGGTTCCCGGGACACTTGCCCCCCCCACCCCGGACCCAGGCCTCCCGGACCACGGCCTCCCGCGGTTCCCCAAGCCACTGAACTTGTATGTTGGTCTCCCGGGAGCTGCTGGCTGAAGACCCGCGCCCCTGTCGCCGCGGTCCGGCAGGAGCTGTTCGCAGGGTCCTTACTCAACCGGCTTGTTGTGATGCGTATCCCCGTAGATGCCAGCACGAGCCGCCGCTTCACGCCGCCATCCACCGCGCTGAGCCCGGGCAAGATGAGCGAGCCGCTGCCGCTGGGCGCCCCGGACGCCGGCGCCGCCCTGGCCGGCAAATTGAGGAGCGGCGATCGCACCATGGTGGAGGTGCTGGCCGACCACCCCGGCGAGCTGGTGCGCACCGACAGCCCCAACTTCCTGTGCTCCGTGCTGCCCACGCACTGGCGCTGCAACAAGACCCTGCCCATCGCCTTCAAGGTAGGCGGCGGGGCGCGGGGCGCGGGGGGGCGCGGCGAGCCCAGGCCGGCCGGCGCCCGCTGCCCGCGCCGCGATCCCCGGAGCGCCGAGGCCGGGCGCAGAGGCCGGGGCGCTCCGGGGGGCGCCGGGGCCCGGGATGCGGGGTGGGGAGGGGGGGAGATGCTGAGTTGCCTTGGAGACCCCAGGGCGGGACCCGCCCCGGAGAGGGCCCGGGAGGGCTGAGGACCGACCAGTCCCCAGACGTCTGCCCCGGCTTCTCCGGGCCTCCACCCCGGCATAACAACCCTGGTTACGACTGCGGGCCTCCTAGGTGGAAGGAGCAGGAAATACTATAGAGATACTTTCATGCTTTCCGGCCAAGAAAAAAAAAAAAACTAAATAAACCGACGTAACGAGGGACGCCGTCTCTCCTCCTCCTCCCCCTCCAGCGCCCCGTCAGAATTAGCATGTCCAAAGTCCACCGCCCGCGCCCCGGAGTTGGGCGGCGGAGTTGGTAGAAGTTGTTCTGGGCTCTCCCGAGCCTCCGGCCCGCTCCAGCCAGGGCCGCCGGCGGCGAGTCCGGCTCCTTCTCCTGGAGGGAGAGCCTGGTCGCCGGCTCGCCTCGCCCGGGCCCGGGCAGCCAGGGGCCCCCGGCGTCGGCTCCGGCCTCCCGGCCCTCCGAGGCGCCCTCCGGGGCTCCCTCCGGGGCGCCCTCCCGAGCGCACCCGAGCACGGAGCCGTCTGGAAAACCCTTGGCCTCCGAACGGTGTCTAAACAACCCCGGGCGCTTTTAAACAACCACCCTGCCGCCCTGGCAGCCAGCGGGAGAAATGTCATTTCTGCAGCGGGGTTCAACTGTGCTCTGGTCTTCTGAGGTTTTAGAAATACAACTTAAAAAAAAAAAAAACACAAAACCAATCAGCTGGGTCATTTCCTGATCATTGGAAAGACCAGTGAAGGCAGCTGATTCAGGCTGGAAAGATAGGCTACTTCTTCATTTTTTACAGTTAAATAATTGTCCCCTTGAAAGGGGGAAATATAATTTAATAGAAGCTTTTTATATTCCTAGGCCTCTACTGGGTCCTGATCTAATTATAATGAATAATATTCACTTAGAGGAGGGGGAATGGAAACACTGGCCAAATTCTTTTTTATTTTTAAGCCCTCCAAACTTTGTGAGTTTTGAGACAACAGAAATACAGTTTACAGCTCTGCCAAGAGAATTTCCTCCTCGTTCGTTTTTTTCCCCTACTTGGGTTATTGTTTGAAAGTGGGTTGTTTAAGGAGAAGGAGGTAGAATGAGGATAAGGGGAGTAGTCACTTGACTTTTCCTTCCCTCCTTCCATTTATTTAGATTTGGGTTTGAAAGGCTATTTCATTTTTAAAGGGGATCTAATCGTATGTAAAGGTTAGGTGAACAGACTCAGTTAGTGGTCTCTCTTCTGCACAGCCTCTCTGAAAGGAAACCTGACTAGACTGGCCCCCAGGTCACTGTCAGACAGGAACAGGGAAAAGACAGGTTCTTCCCGGCCACGCAAGCCAGGTTTCTGCTCAAGAATTTGGGGCTTCCTATGGGAAAAATTCAGTCATTTTCTAAGTTCCATCCTTTCCCAGGGAACACATGCCCTAAGATGTCAAGATGCAGAATGATGTGGAAGAAAATCTTCAGAACTGCATCAATGAAAATCTTGAGCTACTTACACGGGAGGGTTTATTTTCTTATGAAAGAATGAAAAACTATTGCTTTCATAAACTATCTGAGAATTCCTTTAAGCAGAAAGAGCAATCATGATAGAGGCTTCCTTTTAAAATTGACAATGCACTTTTTTAAAAGAAGGATCTTAATTTGTTTTTACTTAGTGTTAATGTGTAGGCTAGGTGTACATCCCTTGGGGAAAAGTTCCAGTATAGAGAAATCAGAACACTGTGATAGGTATCTGTCACTACCCCTATTTCTCCCTGTCAAGGAAACCAGCTCCCTGCCAGCTCTTTGAGGGTGATAACAAAAGTTAAGTTTGGAAAGAAAAGCAACCTCATCCTCAACCCCCACTCCTTGTATTCTGGCTTGGTTCACAGTACATTCCTGGCTCTGCTGTATACTTATCTACCTACCTAATACCTCCTTAGAGTTTTTGCAGAAATTATACCTTTAAAATTTGGACTTCCAATAAGTCTTAGACAATCTCTCTAGGAAGTTAATCCCTAAGGAATTTATTATAGCCCATACACTACAGAAGAGAAAAGTATGAAACAGTGACAAAGTCTGACGATAATGATAACTGGAGTATTTAAGTGCCTTTTTTTAGGAGTTTGCAGAAATTCTGTATAAATCTCTGACTTAATCTTCAGAATTAAGAAGAGATTTAAATGCATGAATTTTCTCTAGAATAGATTCAAATATCTTATTCTGAACCCTCAACCTCTTCTCAGCCCCTCTTCACTCTCGGAGTGAAGGCATTTATTTTAGCAGAGGAGAGAGATTTATTTTTACTACTGGGGGAAAAAAAACTTCAACTTTCAATGTTACTCACTATTCACAGAAGCAGCTTCCAAACTGTTTGGCTAAATTTTTATAAAGCTATAATATTGCAGGTGGTTTAGGCCCTCATATATAAGATCTAAACATACCTTCAGCAGGAAAGTTCATAGCTCTGGGATGCTCATAGTAGTATGATATTTAATTAAAAAAAACTTTTTTAAAGGAACAATGTTTGTGGTCGTTAGATAGGTATCCCTAGATAGGAGGCATTGAATGTCACGTTGGCTGAATTCTATTCCACTCACAGCCACCTTCAAAATACTGGAAGATTGTGGTTTTTGAAGTACATGAATTATAACTGTAATTTCAAATATAATTAGGACTGGTTGAAAAATGTCACTTGAAACTGTATAAGGAACCCTCAAATGATACTGGGAGATCCATATAATATAGAGGAGAGTTGATATTCTTCCCACCTTTAAAAACAGAAAAGTTAAAATATGAGCTACCTTTGGCCAGTAAGTCCCTTCTTGTCTGCTTGGTCTGTGTTAAAATGTAAATGTTTGTGTTCCTCTACCTATGGTTTATGGCTTTCCGTCCGGGTGGCTTCATTTTTCCATTTGAAGTTAGATATTGTTCTTTCTCTTTATATCCTCTCTCAATGGCAAAATCCATATCAAATTAGCAGATGTATTCATTTTCAAGCTAAAAAAGAAAAAATGTTTAACATAGCCCAAGTATACTTGTTAATTCTATGATATACATTATTAATGAAACGTCCCTGGATTTAATTTTATTCCCTCTCCCTGCTCAGAAAAAAAAATCCTTCAGTACAAATGAAATATAAGTAAATGCTATCTGAGTATCCAGGTATATGTTTTCTAATCCATTCCCCGAAATAGACAGAGTAAGAGTTAAAACTCTTAGTTTTTTTATTTATTAAATTCCAACACTAACATCCTTTTTGTATTTGACCATTATATTTCTATGCTAAATTTGTTTCTGCTTGGAGAAGGGCTTTTGAATTTGCCAACTCACTAATGAGGGTAGTGTTGGAGAGATAAGAAGAGAGGGCCAGACATGGAACACTGAGAGAAACAGTAGGAGGGGGATGGTGATTCAAGATGATTTGGGTGGTTATAAAAACAAGATTTGTTTACTTTAACTCATTTATAGAGCCAGCCCCTACAATGAGTTATTCAGTGTGAAAGACAAGCGGATGCTCCTCTCCCTGTATACTTACTGAATGTTGAATTCATGTAGAAAAGCCTGGGATAGCAGCAGGAGAGGAGGATGAGGAAGTAAAAATAAGTGTTCAGGGAGGGTATTTCAACACTCTGGACTCTTTTCACAGAGGGAAGTGAAAGAGTAAAAACAACAAGAAATAGGGTAAAAAGAGTAAACTAGAGCAAGTACATTTTATTAGAATAGCAAGATAAAGACACAGGAATCAATTAGCTGATCAACAAGATTTATTTCCATAATTCCTTAGAAACAAAAAAGCATTGTCATCTTACTATATACTTAGTCAAACCCATGTATAGATAGCAAACCCATGTATAAGGGGAATTAGACAACCGATGAGAAATTGCTTGGAAACTAGGAAAGAGTGCTTTAAAATTGTTTCATAGGAAACAATTGGAATCCAAGGATTGAAAACAGAGATAAATGGCAGACTTTATTTCACAGAGCGAATTGCATAAAATGTTTTTCAAAACCATCTTTACCTAGTACCGAAGAGTAGATCATCTCAGTGGATTCGTAAGACCCAGACCTGTTCATCTTTCAGAGAGAGCATTCATTTTTGTCACACCTTTTAGAACCTAGAAACTGCAGAAGCAAACTGTGAGCACAGACAGATAGTCATTTTGCAGGACACAGAGGACCGATCCGAACTAAACACACAGAACAAATGTCTTTAATATCAAACAACTGAACCTGCAGCTCTATTTCTATAAAGATGAAAGAGGACTGGAAAAAAAAAAAAGATCTTTCCCCACAAACATTATGTAGCAATTAGTAGGTGAAAATCAGGAGGCAGAAAATAGCGGAAGGAGTAATAACGGGTAAGTTAGGGAATGCTTTTCTATTGCCAGTTTGGAAACAACCACCAAAATGTGCTTATACAATCGAAACAAATCATACACATTTCACCAGTGACAGACTATCATAAAAGAATATTATAGATGATGGGAACAAATATAACTTGGAGAACATTGGCTTGAAATTCTATCACTTTGAAATGGAAACAATGGAAATATAACCAATAAGGAATTTCTAGACCAAGAAAATCACATCTAGAAAAATCAAATGATACTGGACATTGTGGATCACATATACAACCCCAGTATTCAGGAGACTAAGGCGAGAGGATTGTGAATTCAAGGCTAGCCTAAGCTTCATAGCAAGATTCTTGTCTCAAAAACAAAAGAAAAAACATCAAATGCTGGGCAAGTAATGGGTATTGCATAAAACATCTTCAGGTCATGCTCTTTTAGAGCATTTTACCCTGAAGTGATTACTTTATTTCCTGAATATATAAAAAATGCTCATCTACCAATTTTCTTCAGTAGCCCCGGGTAACAAACTCATATTTTGAATTGCCTTCCAAAGATCAGCTGAATTTGGAAAATATCTTAGTCACCTACCAGGAACTCAGAGATTTAAAAGTTATACTCTGTTTTATCCTTGATTTGAGAAGAATGTTTAAAATAGGAGCCCCTTTTCTCCTTTTTTTCAACTGTGTAATTAATAAAAAGTACACTTCTGATTTTTTTTCCTTATATGTTAGAGTTCATTGCTACAGAAACTCAGTCTAATAGAAGCAAGTAAGAGTACCAAAAATGGACTAAAAAGGGACAGGTCAAGTCATTTAAGAATGGTCAGCAAAGGTATAATTAATTTTAGCAGAAATAAGGTTAAAGAAAAGTCAAGTAGAGGCCCTGCTAAAAGATAGGTTGGGTTGTAGATTGGAACCTAAGACATTCTATGCTAACTAGGAAGGATTAA
The DNA here is from genome assembly GCF_031878675.1 of Megascapheus bottae. NCBI lineage: Eukaryota > Metazoa > Chordata > Mammalia > Rodentia > Geomyidae > Megascapheus > Megascapheus bottae. The sequence goes on along the minus strand of NC_143509.1, from coordinate 99,007,633 downwards.
GAAGATATGATTGTATTCATGGGCTGACATAGCTTTTCAAAGTTTTCCTTTTGTTCACCCTCTTTCTTCAGTGCTTTCAAACCTTGTTTGGCTTGAGTAGGTGATTCTGAGTTTTTTTATTTGAAAATTTATATTTAGTTATCGTGAGGTTGGAATAGCGTAGTAGAAAAGTACTTTCCTAGCTAGTTCAAGGACCTGAGTTCAATCCCATCAAAAAAGAAAAGAAAATGAAAAGAAAGAAAGAAAAGAAACTTTATAGTTAATTATAGATGATGCAGTCAAAACTAAACCTTTGCCTGAAACACTTTTGTGGTGTGTGAGTTATGATTATTATTCCTTTGAAAACTATAACAATATCACTGATCACCATGTCTGCACAGTGGTGAATAGTCACAGTACAGGTGTTTGTGTGACTCTCCTGACGTCTATGTTTGTCCCTTGGCTGGTGTCTAGGTGGTGGCTCTGGGGGATGTTCCAGATGGCACTCTGGTCACTGTGATGGCCGGCAATGATGAGAACTACTCGGCGGAGCTGAGAAATGCGACTGCGGCCATGAAGAACCAAGTCGCAAGATTCAATGACCTCAGGTTTGTGGGTCGGAGCGGAAGAGGTAGGTGCCTGTTAAAAGTGCACTTGAACCCCCCAAATCTTTCCTTTAAATTTCAAAACTAGCAGTTGTCATGCTGGTCTCTCATACTGTTCTTGCTACACCAGACCTTCTAAAAAATATTTATCTGAGATTTTATAATTCTTTAGCTTTCTTTTCTTTTTTTTTTTTGCCAGTCCTGGGGCTTCAGCTCAGGGCCTGAGCACTGTTTTTGGGCTTTCTCAAGGCTAGAGCTCTACCACTTGAGCCACAGCACCACTTCTGGCTTTTTTTCTATGTATGCGGTGCTGAGGAATTGAACCTGGGTCTTCATACATGCTAGGCAAGCACTCTACCACTAGGCCAAACTCCTGGCCCCTAATTTGTTTTAGCTTTCTATGACTAAATTAGTTTAAGAATTATTTGCAACGTGCCAAACTTGAAATGTGAATTTCAGCAAAATCCCTTAGAATTTTACTACCCTGTGAAAATATAAGACCACAATGGAAATCAAGGTTGTACAATAGGATTTCTCTATTTGATAATCAGAAATTGTTTTAATGGAAGCTTAGGAGTGGTACTTTCTGTGACAAAGGACAGATTTCAATTGATTCCTTCAGTGGTTTTAAAGGGAACATGGTTTTGAGCTAGCTTACGTTCTTATAGCAAAAAAAAAAATGAAGAAATAATGGCAGTATCACTGATGACAGTATGAGTCCTTGCTGTGTTTCTTTTGGTGATTTGCGAGTGCAGATTAGGTGCGTGTAACACTTTACATTCCAATCATGTTCAGCTTCCAAAGAAACTACTGGGTGACCTCATTTGAATATATGCTTTTCTGTCCCTTTCTGTAGCCTATTTTCAAGTATTAGGGCACTAAAGAATCTTGGCTTATTGTAATTTTCTCTGGTTTTCAATTACTTCTGAGTATTGTAGGTTCTCTATATGTAGGAGCCTATGTCCTGTTTTTATAATTACCACTAAAATTACACTAAAAGTGTGATTGGGATACATAGGACACTTTGTTTCCAGTTGTCATTTTATTGTATAGTAAGGAATAGCTTAGAAATAAAAGTTACTTCCAGTTTAATCAAAATAACATAATAAATACCTAATAAAATAAATCCTGTATTAGAAAAAAAATATAACTATCATTCAAAGACATTTAAGTATAATAAGAGTAGTCATTATTCTTTCTGAAGACTTTCAAAAATATTAGAGTTGGGCAATGCTGTCTCATGCATATAATCCAAGCTACTCAGGAGGCTGAGAACTAAGGATTGAAGTTTCAAGCTAGTCCAGTCAGGAAAGTCCATGAGACACTTATCTCCAATTAACAATATAAAAAGCCAGAAGTGGAACTGTGGTTTATGTGGTAGAATGAAAAGTGCTAAGGAAGAGTGCTCAGGTGCTGAAATCAAGACCTAGAACCAACACACACACACACGCACACACAGACACACACACACACACACATAAATGTGCACATACAAAGAAAATTAGAAACTATGTTCTCATGGAATTGGCTAGTGGAAGAGAGAAAGAGGTAAATGGGTATTGACTTTTTCTTTTCTTGCTGTTATTTTGGCTATCTGGAGCATTTTCATAATAGACTCATAGCTGGAGAACATTTTTAAAAAACATATAACATGATTGAAAATATATGTTGGTAGTGCTAAGTTAATAACAGGGTGGTTCAAAGGAAATCATAGTCACTTATGGAAAGCATGCTATAAGATATAAAAGCATAAGTCATTAAATGGGCTCCCCTGTTATATTAAAAGTTTCTGCCTTTCAGTAAATGGAATTTGCATTATGATTCAGAGAAGTGTGTTTAGAAAACATCTTGGAGGCTTTAGAAGAGTGGTTGGTAGTGTGGGTGAGACTCTCATAAACAACAAAGGGCCCAGAGCCACATACAGGCCCACCTGCCTAGCAAGAAATCTTCAAATCCGTTCCGGTGGAGTTCTCCTTTTAGAAGCAGCTAGCTGGGCGTCATCTGGTCACTTTTCGATGGAAAATATTATTGTCCTCATTTGCATCTAGGTGGGTCTATGAGTCAGGTGTTGGTTATAAAAGCGGAGAGAGTTATGTGGGGGCCCAGGCTAATGGCATTTTTTTGATTCCTCCTAAGAAATTCTGTAGTGGATGTTGGTGATGGTGAAGAATAAGATTTCTAAAGTAGCATGCTTACTTGTAGGGAGGCTTGGTCTCCCATCCCTCTCAGGCCATTTCTGGCTGTGTGGCGTAGCTGACTAATAGGCGCTTGTGTTTACTTGGGTGGCAATGAACTGTTTCCCCAAGGTGTGGATTGTTTGCGTTCAGCTGGCTGATTTGTGCCAGTGTGCCCTTGAGTTTGAATAACTTCCCCCCCCCCGCAAAAAAAAAAGTAAAATAGCTTCAAGGAAGACTGGACTGTCTTTTCTAGCCTAGAATGAACAAAGAAAATTAAATGTATGCCATAAGTGGATAATATTCATTTTGAATGGAGTCTGATAATAATTTTTTTGAAAAAAGGAACCAAGTGCCAATGGCTCTCACTTGTAATCCTAGCTACTCAGGAGGCTGAGATCTGAGGATCATGGTTCAAAGCCAGCCCAGGCAAGCAAACACCCTGAGACTAAAGTATCAAAAAGTCAAAAGTGGAGCTAAGGCTCAAGTGGTAGAACAACAGCCTTGAACAAAAAGGCTCAGGGAGAGCTCCCAGACTCTGAGTTTCAGGGCCAGGACTAGTGCAGTAAATCAATAAATAAGGAACTGGCGTGGAATATTTGACCTAATTATGGTCACTATGTATAATACTGGTTTCAAGAAAACTTTTGGGAGAAAATGCTGTAAGGTAAAATGAGTCATCATGATGTCCAACTTGTTTTTGTCTCATAATTTCACTCTGCAGTTCTAAAACACAATTCAGTTTTCTTTCAAGTGTCCACATCAAAGCTTGGCTGAGTTTCTCTTCTACTTCTGTCCTTTTCCTTTTTCTTTCCTTTATTGCAATTTGCTGCCCATTAAGAAGAGAGCAGATGATTCCTGCTAATTTTAACCATTAGTCTTAATCTTTCTCACTTTTATCCTTTGAAAGTTTCATTATGATTTATGAAGGGATCTTAAAACAATCTACTGTTTCATTTTCTGCTTTTGCCAATGTGCCTGCAAATAAGCCTTTGGCTTTGACATGCCAGGCAGCCAGTAGCCCTGAAGTTACTGAATTTAGTTTCTTCCGTACACTTCTGTGTCAGTCTCAGATTCTCTCGGGAATGGGCTTTCAAAAGGGGCCAATGCATAGTACAAGATGAAAGGTAGGAAAGAGATGTCTCAGGTGCTAGGCAGTGTGGCAGATAGAAGGCTTATTTTCTCTTCCACCAAGTGGATCTGTCTGGGCACTGGCTGGTGTCCAGCCTCACAGCTCCTAACTTGGGTTTAGCCCATAACTGGGAAAACCTGCCTGTCCAGCTTTTAAGGCCCTGCTCACTACACTGGCCCCTCAAAATATTGGACAAGGCCTTTGCAGCTTGAACCTTTCTCTTTTCCTCTCTCTCCATTCCTCTGGACTGTAAATCTGGTCTCCCCCCTTGGAATGTTTCTTCCTTTGATTCAATATCTCCATGTAAATTAACCATGTCTTTACAAAGGAGGAGGAGATAGCCACTCCCAGGAGATGTGTGAGGTTGAGAGCTCAGAGAAGACCCCAGGACTCTGAGATTAGGAGAGGGCACAGGTAGATAGGTTTTCTGAACAATGAACATTTTTATCACGTGGCCTGGGACTATGAGTCACCTCTAGAAAATCCAAGTTTGAGGTCAAAAGGAATTCTCTTCAGTGAAGTTAATTAGCTTAAAAGTTTATGTCAATGTACACCTAGAGTTGATATGTTCAATTACAAGAAAATATGTCATGTCATTTAAGACATTTTAGCAGTGACATCTGTGAATGATTTGATTTGTCTCTTTGTCTCTGTTGGAGTGTTTAATCATTTGCAGAAGTACAGATCTATCTGTGAATACAGCTTTAGTGATTTTTACTTTAGAACCAAAGAAGAGCTCTACCAAGCTCTGTCATCTACCACACTGTAAATTAGGGGGAAAAAATCTATCATACATATCCTTCTATGAATCTTAGCACTACGATGTTTGATCTTCTAGAAATGTCACTGATACTTCTGAAAAATCATTTGAAAGCCTTTATCCCAGAGTTGTGGAAAATGCAATGTTTGAAAATTTTTCATGTTTAATTTCCGTTTCCAGAGCCAGCAGTTTGTATGCTTTCAGGAGATTCAGGAATGGCTTTTGCTTTGAACGTGTAAGCCCAACTCAGTAATAGGTTTTATACAGTAGATACCAGAAAATGAAGAAAGAAACAAAAAATAGGAGACAGATGCTGTCTAACCTCCTGGACAGCTGTGGTGGCATATTATACTTTGGGTATTGCCAGGGCCTGGTTAGTATGGTTGCAAAAGTAGATTATATTCCAACTGTCAGTCCAGGCTTTTTCGGGGTGGGGTGGAGGGAGGGAGGGCACGATGTGTGGGTGTCTGTCATTGTTTGGACAGCCTCTTTTCCAGGGCACCGTGGACCCTGGCTCCTGAGTGAAGGGTGTCATTCCAGTTCTATGAGGCTACGTGTTCTGCCGGGAAAGGGTTTCATTTCTTGGTGCCATTTGTTGTTTATGTTGACCTCCCTGGCAACTTTAACCCTGCCCAGTTTCTAAATAGTACCCTCCCCAATGCTTTTATAAAGTGAAATTCATTCGTTTGCTCTTGCTATGGATGGATGTCTTCCCAGACATAATATTTATCCTGTCATAATCTGGGTTAGTTCATATTTATGTCATGTTGGTTATGTAAAGGATTTTCAGCCCTAGGCAGTTTTACATGATTTGGGGGGCACAGAATACCTTTCAGGTGAGATAGAGGAGAAGGTATATTTGAGGAAAGATAAACTGTACTATATTCTAAACAAGAACACATGTCTTTATGCAGTGCCTTTTCTGAGAAGCAAATGAATGACTCATGGTCTTACTGTAGGATCCAAGTCAATCTGTGTGATTATAGATTTCTCTAACCCAGGAAGGGCAAATCCATCTGCCAATCCCAGAGACATTCCATGGGTAGTGTAATCAGAGCAGGCTATAGAACCTGGCACTGAGATCTCCTATGGCGAATAAAAGGAAAAGATATGAGGGATATTAAAAATCAACTCTCTAGCCTAGTACCGGTGGATCACACTCATAATCCTAGCTACTCAGGAGGCTGAGATCTGAAGATGGTGGCTCCAAGGCAGATGAGACAGAAAAGTGTGAGACTTATCTCCGATTAACTAGCAAACAGCTGGAAATGGAGATGTGACTCAAGCGACAGAGTGCCAGCTTTGAAAGAGAAAACCAAGAGAGTGAGATCCTGAGTTCAAGCCCTAATACTGACTGGTACAAAAATAAATAAATAAATAAAATAAAGTCTCCATCCCTTCCCTTTCTTCTTATCTCTTGTTATCGATCCACACTTTAAAATAGGATATTGACTAGAATCTTTTCTTCAGATTTAAATAGGAGCCCAAAAGACCCAACCTCTGATGTAGCAAGCTTCCGCCGACCATAGCAAATACCTCCTTTTGATGGCAGGTCTTAAGCTTGCATGCAAGGTCTGATATAAAATTTCTGCCTAGGGATCAAGTTTCTTATTCTCTTTTACATTTTGCCAATGAAAGAAGAGCAACACTGTCTTCAAGCAAGTTGTTCCTTGCCCTGTTAAATCCTAGGGTGGCCCAATGGGAGCAAGAACCAGAAAAGATCCTTACTGCAAGTACAAGGGAAAAAAACAGCTATAATTTATCCTTCATCGTTTCCTTGCTGATTTTATGATGTTCCAGCCTTTGCTGACGATGTCAGACAGCTTTCCTTGATTGAAGTTGCTTGGATGAATTTTCTTTTTCCAGTGGAGGGGCAAAAGCTGCTCTCTTTCTGTCCATCCACCCTCTCATCCCTTCTTTGCCAGCCGGCTGACATTCGGTGAAGCCAGTTCAAGAAAGACTATCAATCAGAAAGTGGCTCTGAGAGAAATAATGCCTGAATGATTTTTAGAGCTTCCTGTTTCAACAGCAAGCATTTACAGACGTAAACAGGGATCCAGCCAATGGCGACACATGGCTCTGGTTCTAATAAATCAGTTTTGTATTTTCTTTTTGTGCTGGTTGGTGAAGGGCAAGGAAATGTGCAGGATCCTGGTTATGGAAGAACATAGTCTATGTTTCTGGATTTTTAAAACGGAGTTTTTTTTTTTTTAAAGAAAAATGACTCATTGAGGTAGAGATGGCGTGACATTGTCTGGCGACTGTTTCTTCTCAGCCGATGATTATTAAAGAAGTTCATGGAGTAAAGGGATGTAGATGAGCATCCCTGTATGTCTGCCCCTGACACCTTAGGGAGGTGGGGCCCCAGAACACCTGCTCCTTTGATATTAGACTCTGAAGACATACAAATCCCTTATGCAAAGTGACACCCTGTATTTGCATATAACCTACTCACATCCTCTCATCTACTTTAAAGTATCACTAGATTGCTTATTATGCATAATAGATGTTAATGTCGTATAAATAGTTGTTATAGTGTGTAGTTTGTTAGACCTGTTTTGTACAGATGCACTTTTCTTTTTTTTCTGGTCCTGGGCCTTGAACTCAGGGCCTAAGCATTGTCCTTGGACTTTCTCAAGGCTAGAGCTCTACCACTTGAGCCTCAGCACCACTTCTGGCTTTTTTCTATGTATGTGGTACTGAGGAATCAAACCTGGGTCTTTGTGCATGCGAGGCAAGCACTCTACCACTAGGCCAGACTTCTGGCCCTCCCCAAATATTTTTGTTCTGTGGCTGGCTGAATCCTCAGATGTAGAATTTAAAGACAAGAGTGTTGACTGTGTGGTCCATATAGAAGGGATGTAAGGTATTTCTTTGTTGAAAGAGCCTCATGCTCTCTTACTCAAGATTGGCACTGTATTGCCACTTTGGGATTTTTAGTGGTCATTTGTAGATGAGAGTCTCTTGGGTTTTTTTGCCCAGGCTTACTTTGAGCCATGATCCTCAGATCTCAGCCTTATAAGTAACTAAGATTACAGGTATGAGTCGCCAGCACTGGGCATGTGCAGGGTTTAGGACTCCTACCCAGAAATGTGGAGTATGTGTGTGCATGAGTGCATACATGCATGCATGTGTGTATGTGTTTCCATCGAGAGACTTCTTGGCTCAAAATGTTTTTGAGGATTAAATCCTTATGAATAACATCTTCTCATTGAAAGCCCCCAAAAAGCAATTAACAGAAATTAGTGCATGAGCAACGTAGATTTAATATGCTGCTTGTGATTACATTCAAATGCACCAGACTTGTCACTGCCCTGGCAGGGTGTGGCTGGGGGGGTGGGTAGTGAATTGCCCACTTGACAGTTATGTTGATAAACAGGCATTAGCACATTTGGGGTGATGCCTGCCTACCATCCTTGGCTTGGATGTGCCTTTGATAGAGATGTTCTTTTGTTTAGGCCAGGGATAGAGTGAATGATAGTGTTCACTTTGTGTCCCATTGATTTGCCAGGCCTCTGTCATTCTCTATCAGGTAGTGTAGCCTATTCAGGAACTATGCGCTTGCTCTTCTAGTACTTTCTCCACTGGGATGTCAGACAGTGGTGGCCCCATAGACCCTAGGGACCCCCAGAGCCTCCTGTAAGAGGTTCATACTGATTTGCTGCTTGATTGAAATGTGTTTCCTCTGATTTCCTCACCAAGGAGGCATTCATTTCGAACCACTCAAACCATGTTTTTCTCTAAGAAGATAGAAGTAATTTTCCCATTCATTTTTAGATCACTCCCTGCCTTTACCTTGGGATTTACAACCAGCACAAGTGGATGGGCTGCACATACTGTCACCTGACCCTGAGTAGCTCCTGTCCAGTGAATGAGAGGCTAGCCAGCACCCCAGGGCAGTGCGTAGCTCCTGTTGAGTCACCTTGTGCAAATAATGGTGTTGGGTGAAGATGGGTGACCTGAGTGCAGTGATTTATCTGTGAACTTATCAGATCTCCCTGGAGGGGACTGGGAGGATGAAAACCTCTGGTTTGCTCAAGCCACTGGTTTGGGGTTTATACAGACATTTTCCCTTCTTTTTATGTGAAATCATTATGTGGCCGATAGTGTCTACTTTGAATCTATTATTTTGGTTGTGGTCATTCTGTTCTGGTAATAGGCCTTCAACTTGGGACCTGAGTTCTCAGTCCCTGAGCTCTTTTGCTCAAGGCTAGTACTCTACTAGTTGAAGCTATTACAGCTCCACTTGTGGCTTTTTGGTAGTTAATTGGAGATAAGACTTTCCCAGACTACTCTGCTCAGTTTTGAAGGACAATCCTCAGATCTCAGCCTCCAGAGTAGCTGTGATTATGGCAGTGGGCCACACGGAGGGAGTGTCTGGCTTATCTGGTTTTTATTAATGAGCAGCTAAGGATCATGTCAACTTCATTATCTTAGCTGCCTCTCTGCTTATCAGTTTTGAGGAGGGTCTCTGTGGTTCCCCGTTGGGAATAAATACAGATATAAAGGAGATTATCAGATTTATTACTTTTGTTTGGATTTGTACCAAATTTTTGGTTCCTAAATTTTAGTTCCTGAATTTTTACCTCTCTGAGACAAAAGAGATTTTTTTAATCATGGAAACATCCTAGCAACCGTGAAATGGTTCCATTTTGGCCCATTGCCATCGGCTACCTGAAGATCTCTCCACCAGCAGCTGCCACTAGGAAAAGGCCACACAGGTGTAGCAAGCAGAGGCTCTGCCAGCTTCTTAGGGAGCCAGAACATCTCAAAGAGAATAGCCTGTTTTTGTGCCCACAGCTAGCTTGGTGACTGATGGGACTCTCAGAAAATCTTCACTTGCCCATGTGGGTACCTTCATTTTGCAATCGCCTATTTTCTATACTGAGATCCAGGGAGAAATGATTTAAAAAACCAAGAGTCTTGTCAATACTGAACTCAAACCAGATCTTCTTGAACTCAAGGCTTAGATGCTGTCCCTTAGCGTTCTCCTATCAAGATTGTTGCTCTACCATTTGAGCCATAGCTATACTTCTGCTTTGGGTAGTTAACTGGAGATAAGTCTCAAGGGTTTTCCTTCAAGGCTCTTCCTTCCTGGACTGGCTTTGAAAAGTGATCTTCAGGTCTCAGCTTCCTGAATAGCCCGGGGGGGGGGGTGGTGACAGGCGTGAGCCACTGGTGCCTAGCTGAAAGAGGTTGGATTTCATGACCTAGTTTGGCTGTGATTGTTTTCTTGTTCCTCATTGATCACTCATTTGCTTGCATGAACTTAATATTGGGGACCTTAGTCTCTTCCTCAAAGCTCCGGGCACATAGTGACAAGCTCTATGCATAGCTGGGTCCTGTGGCCAGTTATTTGCGACTCGTTAGGTTTAACTGTTAGAATGAGAGTTCCCTGTGTGGTCCTCTGAGCCAGTCTGCTAGGAGCTCCTCATATTCAGTGCTGTGAATGGGAGCAAAGGTGACTAGAGGAAAAAGACTCCGAATGTCAGTAGTAGGCAACAGGACACATGACATCCACTGACACACAGTCTCTGGAGAGAAGAAATGTTGATGGGCTGGGAAACCCTCAGGAGCATGATTATTAGAATTTTCTACAAAGCAAAAGACATAAACCTTAGGTGCAAAAGTACCATGTGGTCACCTCAGAGATCAGGCTGGTGTCTGGTGGTCATTTACTAAATATCTACATGACGAATTATACTTTATAGACAGGAAAGCCTAATGGTCAGTATCAACACTTTGCTGGGGGCCTGTGTCTCAGTTTGAACCCACTATGGTCTAAGGGCTTGCTCTTTGATGTGGTGCTGTGCTTTGCATTGTGCAGCAACATCCCTGTCTTCTCTCCAGTAACTTGTGTCACTCACCGCCCTGGTGTAATAACCGGAAATGTCCACAGAGGTTACCAAGGCCCCAGGAAGGCTGGAGAGCCCTGCCCTTGGTTTTGTGACCTGTCAGAGCCTTTGTTGTATGGCCCCACCTTTGTTCTTGGAGTAGGAGATGCAGAGGATTGCTTACGTGAGATAAGACTTAGGTTTGGGGTTGTTCCAGTGACAGGAGTTTCTGTGATCGAGTAAACAAGGGCACTCAGCAACTCTGTCATCGAGGCAAGGTGGGTGGGGGCTCACAAAATCATTTGGTACGGTATGTGCCAGTACAGATATGTTATCCGTCTTGCTATCTGCCCTTCACCCATCTTCCTGGACTGATTTTGTAGCGCCCATAGTAATGTTAAAAATGTTCTCAAGAGGCCAGGTGTCTGTGATCTTAGCTACTTACTGAGATCTAGGGATCACAGTTTAAAGCTGGACCAGGCAGGAATGTCTGTGAGATTCTTACTTCCAATTAACCACCCCAAAAGCTAGCACTGGACATGTGGCTCAAGTAGTAAAACAATAGTCTTAAGCAAAATATCTACGGGATAGTGCCCAGATCCTGAGTTCAGCATGTGCTCACAAGCACACAGGGACACACACACACGCACACACACTGTCCAAAATGACCCTTGGCAAAACAAAAAAGGAAGTCTTTTTCCCATCTTAGTCATGAAGTGTATGTGAATTTTTCAAGTGGAAACCTCAGCTCCTATTCTTCCTTCTTGGTTCCGAAGATTTCTGAGGTCATGAAAGGGTTATCTGCACTGAGATTTCAGATTAGCAATGGACCAGATGAAATTAAATATGTACTGTAATTCGAAGCAGTTTTCTTTCCCCCCATGGGAAAAGAAATTCTCCCAACTTAGTCTGCCCAACTCTTTTGTCCAAACAGTAATAGCATGCAAATATTTATGATTCATACATGCCCCTCTGATGGTATTTTAACAATAAACACTGCATTTTAACAATGAAGCAGAATAATCCCTTTGTTCTGCATAGGACAGGGCTGCAGCCAACGTTGGCACCCGCAGCATCACATTCTTCCTGAGTGGTAATTGCTGCCTCCACCCAGGCTTAGAAGTGTTTTATGGTAGGTGCCACCGTGGCTTGCCTGGCATGGTGCTTCAAGCCATCCTGCCTGTTCCCCGGAAGCCTTTCTTAAGGCTTCACAAGTGAATACCCACAACGGTGTTCTCCTTACGGCCACGGATAAACCAGAGTCGGTTAATCTGGATGTTAAACGGGGAGAGTTCTTGCTGTACTCTTCACTGTGAATTCTAGCACAGTCCCTGAGCTTAGATCTCACCGCAGCCACTGTGCTTCACTTTCTGAACCTCTGCTCCGTAATAACCCCATGGAAATACAGATTTAGCTGGGCTTCTGTGGCTCATGCCTGTAATCCTAGCCACTTAGGAGGCTGTGATCTGAGGATTATGGTTCGAAACCAGCCCAGGCAGGAAAGTCTGTGTGACCCTTATCTCCAATTAACTATCAGAAAGGTCAGAAGTGGAAGTGGAGCTGTGGATCAAGTAAGTAGTAGAGCACTTGCCTTGAGCACAAAAGCTCAGGGACAGCACCCAGGCCTTGAGTTCGAGCTCTGGCATACATACACACACACAAAAAAATGTAATAGTGCTGTCGGGAGTCTGACTTATGGTAGAGTGCTTGCCTTGCATGCACGAAGACCCGGGTTTGATTCCTCGCTACTACATACATAGAAAAAGCCAGAAGTGGTGCTGTGGCTCAAGTGGTAGAGCTCTAGCCTTGAGAAAGCTCAAGGACAGTGCTCAGGCCCTAAGTTCAAGCCCCAGGACTGGCAAAAAAAAAAAGACTGTAGTAGTTACAGTTATTTGTTAGGCAATGACTGTGTATTGAACGCTTCACATCTGTTTCCATGGTGTTATGATTATTCCCTTTCTTTGCATGTCATTCATTCATTCATTCATTCATTCATACATTCTATGAATATGTGCTGCATGCCTATTATGAGTCAGGCACTGGGCTTTGAAGGTACAAAGGCTAGAGAAGAAAAATGATAGGCTGTGGGACTCATAAAGGGTGACAGTTAAGCAGAGGATCTCTATCCTGGATGGACAGTATTACGGCAAAGGCAGGTACAATAGGAAGAAGTGAGCCGCAATGCAGAGCCTAGTAAAGGGCAAACTGTGGTCTCTGATGAGACCTGGAGGTGACAAATTCAGATGGAGGCATTAAGCAGAGGGTGCAGAGGAGAAGGTACCTGGCCTGCTGAGTTTCTGAGTGATATTCTGGGGCTTCTCCCTCTAGGCCATAAAGCAGGGATGGGAATACTGAGAAGGGTCTGGAAATTTACCCCGGGCATTTGGTCCCTGCATCGCAGAGCACGGCCAGCAGACTGTGAGCAGAAAGCTGTCGTTACCAGATACAAATGGTAGAAGGACACTTAGTCTGAGGTCCAGGAAGCATCTTTGTAGCATGCTGGGGACTGGAAATTCATTTCCTCTCTCAGCCAGCCCTAGATATGTGTGACCAGCACGAAAACACCATGTCTGGGAAATGTCCCTAACATAGAGAAGTCAGCTTGCAGTCCAGGCTTGCCCAAAGCTTTTTTCTTCCCTCTCAGCCTCTAGCCCACCTATCCTTTTTCTCTGTCTTGCACAGGAATTTTACTTGGGCAGGAACTAAGGACCCAGATTACCTTGTCCCCTCAAGGGCTCACCTCTTGGCCCTTCTGGCTAGCTGTATGTGGCCTGGGTGTAGCTGTATAGCCCTGGGTGTGAGTTCACCAATGGTAAGGAGCTGTCAGCCGATCTATATGAAGTCAGTTTGATCATCTGTTCTGTGGTCCCTTCATGGGGTACACAGCCTGATAAGCGAGTGAAGCCTGGAAAAGTTGCGTGTGTTGAACAAGAAGACTCTTCTGGATGGAGGGACCAAGCAACAAGTGTGACATTGGCCCAAAGCCAGCTGTGAATTCAGGGTCTTGGATAATGTGTGGTATAAAACTGGCCTAGGTCGCTGAGATCTGGGGAACTGGTTCTGAAAGAAGGACAATCAGAAGCAAATTTTTAAATCTGGGGAACAGAAATGCAGAATTTCATGAGAGCATCGTGCTGTTTGAGAGGTTGAGTGATACATTCATCCTCCATGGTTAATTCCAGTTCTGGAACCCCTCTGTCTGCCCGCCTGCCTGCCTGTCTGTCTGTCTGTCTGTCTCTCTCTCTTTCTCTTACACACACACACACACACACACACACACACACACACACACACACACGGAGGTACTGAAATCTATAGATGCTCCAGGCCTGTATATAAAGTGACACAGCAGGTTTATTCACAATTCCCACACATCCTTCTTTCCCACATGTTATAAATCATGTCTCGACTTTTAAGAGAGCACATGCGACCTTAGCACTATGTTAGTCGTGTATTCTATTATTCAGGGAATAATAGCAAGAAGGAGGCCTAAGCATACTTAGTACAGACGCAGTGTGCTTTTCTATTTTTTGACCTGTGGTTGTATCCTGGGATCCAGATAAAGATTGGGGGATGAGGGCAATGCCCTGGGAAAAGAAAGCCTGGCCTACCCCTTCCTTTACCAAGGTAGCCTCCGAAAGGGAAGCCAGGCTTTCCAACGGCAGTTTGACATCACAAAGAACTGACTGCCCAAGTGACACTGATTAGGAATTGTTTGGTTCATTTATCCAGCGATATTTTATGGCTTCAGAACAGAAGAAGATACAGAGGGAGTCCTTGTCCTCCAACCAGTCACTTAGGCAGAAATTTTCAAGAGAAAATGTTTCACATGCCTTTGCTTTCCTCTGAGTAGAACGGCTAGTTTTTAAACCACCCATTGCTCTATGGAAAACTGAGTCCAGTATTGAAAGTCCTGGGTGTTCAGTCTGGCTTGCAGGTAAACCCAACATTTCCATTCAAGTTACCTCAAAGGAGCAAGGAGATTTAAGTGGAACTTAAAGGAATTGTACCCTTCTCACAAATCCTCTAAATAAATGAACTGTCCAGCTCCACTGTCAAAAATAGAGGTGTTTGGGTAAGGAAATGGAAGAAGAGCAAAAAAGCATGAATTCTGGCCGTGAAATTATTCCAGTGGAAAAGTGAGAAAGAAAAACTGAAAGCACGTTAGGAAAACGGCTCCTCATACAGACAGCCCCTGGAATCCAAGGTGGCGCTCATTGGAGTACTTGATTGTCTGTGGTCAGAATGAGACCTGGAAGTCCAGGGAGACATCGCCTTGTAACCTTGGAACATCTGGGGATTTCCTGAATTCGTAAAGAGTTCGTGAAGTCCAGCCTGACTGCCTTGGTTTGTTTTCCCTTTCTCCATCTCTCTGAAGTTTCATGTTTGTAAGCCTGGCCTGCTTTCCTGTACAGCCATTGGGAAGAGGGAGTGAAAAAAATGTCGTGCTTTTTAGGAGACGCTCCCCCAGGGCAGACAAAGCCTTTGCCTGCAATCTTTCTTTTCATGACAGAGGGCAAGTTTCACATCCCCAGAAACTGTCCCCGAAAGGAGAAGATGACTCATGGGTCCCAACCTACACAGAGGAGAGTGACAAGAGCCACAGTGGAGCTGCCGTCTCCCCAGGAAGCAAGTGAAGGATCATGTGGTCTGACTGGGGCTGAGAGAGCTTCCCTTAGGCCCCAGCAGGCATGAAGAGAACCTGCCAAGAACCTGGCAGGCTGAACTTTCACCACGGTCCCCAACAGGGCAAGAAGTAGTTCTGAGCCATTCATCTGGCATTGTGTGCCTCTCCTAGCCCATTAACAGAAGGAGCAGGGACTGCATTCCCAGTCCTGAAGTTTAGCCTCTTTCCAGATGTGGCAAGAGGTAGAGTGTGGGCCCTGGCCCATGGAAAGGCAGGGCCCAGCCGTGATTTTATTACTCCACCGTGGACTGTTGGACTTCACATAGAGTCAAGCCCCATGGCCGTAGAGAGCATGTCATTGTCCCATCACACCCCAGAGTGTCCAGGAAAGCTCACCCTGTGACCTTCTTGCTGCCTAAATAAAGCAGTTTAGTATTTAGTATTTTGGATGGACAAACTGGCGTCGGGGGAAACGACACATGTTGCTGTCCTGGCTTGTTTACATAGTGGATCAGCCAGTCCCAGTTGTACCTTACAAAGACTGCCAGCTGCTGAGGCCAAAGTGAACTTGAACTTGAAGTTCAAGTTGAAGTTGGGCCCTGTTGCAGCAGGGCCATCACCTGCTGAACTAATAACACATTCTCTCTTTCTCTCTCTCTCTCTCTCTCTCTCTCTCTCTCTCTCTCTCTCTCTCTCTCTCTCTCCCTCCTCCCTCCCTCCTTCCCTCCCTTCCTCCCTCTCTCTCCCTCTTCTCTGTCTCTATTTCTCTGTGTGAGTCTCCCCCCCCACACCAAGTACTTATGGAATCATGCTGTCACACGTATAAGAACTTTCCTAGTATTTACTGAGGGTATCTTAGTGCTCTGCCTTGTATTCATGATTTCATTTCGTCTGTGGTAAGGCTTGTGCTATGACTCCCCTCGCTTTTCTAGACAAAGCAGGGACCTCAGAGAGGTTATTAAATAACTTGCCCCCCACGATGTCAAGTGGCCAAGCTGGAATTTGAACACAGGGAGTTGACTTGACTGTCCATCCCATGCCCTTCCCCTGTGAGCTTCCACTTCTACAAGACTTGAAAATCAAGATGTTGTCTCTTCCTACTTTCAAGAATAAATCCAAAGGACCTGGGCCGGGTGTATGGCTCATGTCTGTCCTCCTAACCACTCAGGAGGCTGAGATCTGAGGACTGTAGCTCAAAGACAACCCGGACAGACAAAACTGTGAGACTCTTATCTCTAACCAGCAACAGGCTGGTGACCTGTGACCCGCTAACTTGTTCTTCTGCAGCTGAGCCCATCTCCTCCCAGCAGCACCCGGGGCAGCCCTGGATCATCTGTGCACCCTTCCCAGCCCCTGTTGGTCCAGGAGCTTGAACTTGCTTTCTTTTCCCGCTGATCGGGCTACTTTTCTTTCACCACCCTGTGGTTCCTCTAAACCTCTGGCTCCTCCTCTTTCTTCTGGCCACAGCTTGCCGAGAAAAACACTTGAGACTCTTTCAATCTCCACACCCACCTACTTCAAATACCAGGCCCACAGGTCATTTTAATGAGGGAATTTTGCTAATAACTCATGTGCCCCAGGGCACAGCTCCCACGTCTGCAGGTGCTGGCCAGGTAGGGCTGTGTCTCAGCAGCCATCCTGGGCCGGGGCAGGCAGAGGGCAGAGCACGTGGTGCCCACAGTCAGAGTCTCAGTCAGACATGCCCTGTGGCTACCTGGAGCCCGTTGTGAGAGCTGGTGCCAGGTCTGACAGGAAGGACATAGATGAAGAGGAAGGCAGTTTTTCACCCTGGGAGAGAATGTCATGTTTTCCTATGAAAGAGAAAACAAAAGTCACCGTGGTCTGTAAGATAAAAAACAGATGGCCTTGTACTCAAAGCTGTAAACAGAGTGGAGGGAGACCAGAAGCTTCTGCCTCGGGTACTGGGCTGGAAATGCCACAGGCATCCTCACTGCTGAGGCCAGACAGCAGCTCCTGTGGACACAAATTCATGCCAGAAGCCAGTGGTCACACCTGTAATCCCAGCTATTCAGGAGGCTGAGATGTGAGGGTCAAGGTTCAAAGCCAGCCAGGGAAGGAAAGGTCTAGGAGAATCTTATCTCCAACTAACTGAAAGAAAGCCCAAAGCAGACCTGTCGCTCAAGTGGCAGAGTAACTAGCCTTAAGTACAAAAAGTAAGGCATAGAACCCAGGCCATGAGTTCAAGCCCCAGTACCAGCCTCAAGAAAATTCCTAAGCGCGAAATGATAAGAATTATGATGATGAGCAATGGTGTCGTAAGTCCTTGCTCTGATTCAGTGTCTACCCCACGTAGCCTAGCATCAAGTGAACCCGGAGGACATCTCCAGAATTCAAAAGCTCAAAATCCAGCCCAGGAATAAACTGCTGCTGAACTCTAACCCAAGTTCACAGTTAACTGTCAAGTACAGTTCATGAACAGTTTTTGTTGGGGGAGGGACAGTGATAGAGATGGTGTTTTATTTAAACACTCATTTATTCATTCACTATTTATGCTGGCTCAAGGGCTTGAACTCAGAGCCTGAGCGCTGCCTCTCTTAGCGTTTACACTCAAGGCTAGCACTGTACCACTTAAGCCACAGCTCCATTTTCAGCTTTTTGTTGATTAATTGGAAATAAGAATCTCCTAGACTTTCCTGTCCTGGCTGGCTTTGAACCTCAGTCCTCAGTTTTCAGCCTTCTAAGGAGCTAAGATCATAGGTGTGAACCACCAACACCCAGCAAACAAGGTACTTTAATATTGTGAGTTTAGATTGTGAATGCTGGTGACAACAGTGTTTGCTGGCAGAGATTGGTGACATGAATGACAATAATGCAAAGAACAGGTGGGGGCTCCAGGGCCTGCTGTATGTACAAGCTGTGTAACTAAGACCTTGAAAAAAGTGACTTAGCATCTCAGAGTCAGCTTTGCTGCCTATTAATTGAGGAAAGTAAAATCCATCTTATTCCACGAGAGCATCAAATGGAATAGTATACGAAAAAGACTTTCAAAAAGTTTTAAGTTGTACACAGACCTACAGATGCCAGTATTATTGATACTGATATTCATTCTCACTTGGGAGCCTGGGTTTGACCCTGTAGCAGGGTCACCACGGAAGCACGGCTGTCTTGAGAGAGGGGCACACATTCTATGCCATGACCCAAACTCCTATGGCATTTTGTAATTGCACTGGGCTACACAGAATCCTCTCTACATTCATGTCCGCTGGGAGTCTCACAAAAGGCTCTCATTTAGCAACAGTGACTGCAGAGATGAAGTAAAGATCAATCTTACTGGGCTCTGAGTTCATGATGGATACCCTTAAAAGGCCAAAGGGAATTTGGCCCTGGGGACTACACAATCAGCCATGTGGAGATGGTGGGAGGGATTGGAGCAGTGAGACCACAAGCTATGGAAGACAAAGGAGACTGGCAACACTGAAAGCCAGAGAGAGGCAGACGAAGTCATCATCGGAGCCTTCAAGTGGAGCTCAGCTCTGACTGCACCTTGAACTTGAACTTGTGGCCTCCAGAACTATAAGAGGATAAAATTCTGTTACATTCAGAACCCAGCTGGGATGCTTCATTGTGGAAAGCACAAGAATTTGTGGACAGAACATTTCTGGATGTCCCCCATGGAATTGGAGCTGTGGGTGGGTGGCAGAGACAGCATGTGCCCCTGCCCATGGGCACCAGTGTGTGGTGACAGCCCCCTGCATTGTGGACTCAGAAGAAGCGTCAGGACAGGAATCTGACACTTGGGCAGACAGAATTTGTATGGGAATTCAAATCTTTTAATTCTGACTGGAGGAATCAGTTCTCATTCCGCTCTGTCTCTCCCCCCAGCCCCATAACTCTGGACAGGACAAGGTCTCTATCCACTGCTAGTGTCTTCAAGGTACCTTTTCCTTTTATTTTGTCTTTTTTACATCAGAATCCTCCCCTTCTACACTGCAATCCCATCCTTGTCCTCCTCTTGTACCTCTCTGTGAAAGAAGTTGGGGCTGTGCACAACAATCTCTGCCCTCAAGTGGGTTCTGCCCAGAACAGCCACTAACCCTACACAGTCATCACCCCAATTTATCCAACATGCAGACTCATTTATGGAGCTATCTGCAACAGCCACAAAGCAGATTGTCATCTTCAAGGCAGGCCATCTGAGAAACATGTGGCCAGTGACAAGCTGAGCTCTGAAGGCAGAAGGGCTCATGTGAGGAGGCCTGGGTGGCAGGCAAAGTGGCAGATGTGACTCTGGAGTCACCCTGTCCTGCCAAGTTAGTAAGATGCACGAGGATACAAGTGAGGCTGGAGGAAGAGGGGTGAGAGTGGGATCTTCCGAGGGAGATTAGGAAGCTGGCTGTGGGATTCCGTCAAGATGGGAAAAGTGTACATCGTGTTGAATGGGAAGTGATGGTCAAACCCTGAGGCCCATAGGATGGGTCGCTGTAACTATGGGTACCACTGACCTTGATTGTGGTCAGCTGATTCAGACTGCCTCCACATCAGGACTCCCTCTTTGCTAGACCCAGTCTGAAGCTCTTCTGCCCCTCTTCCCCCCACCCCCTCTCCATACACACTTCTGATCCTCTACATGCCAGTGGAAGAGACTGCAAGGAATGTTGCTAAAGGGTGTCTAAAGATGGCTTACTTTTAGAGCCCCTCCAGGAGGGGCCAGTAGATAAGGAATCATTCTTATGTAGAGTCTCTTGTGCTGTCAGGACAGTGTCCATGTGAACTCTCAGAGGCTGGAAAGTGTCCTTGCCTGATCCACTGGACAAGCTAGCTAAGACATTGGCTGCGGAGCCATAGGTACAGAGCAGGCTTCGTGGTCAAACATCACCAGATGCTCTTTTCTTTCACAGAAACTGTGAATCCTTGCGGGGGTGGGGGGAGGAGGAGGGGGGCGTGTGTACTGTGTGTGCAAGCGTACTGGGTTTTCAATTCAGGGCCAACTGCTTTCACTTGTCTCATGACTAGAATTCTTCCACCTGAGCCACAGGCTTCATATTCAGCTTTGGTAGCTGGGATTATAGGTATGCACCACCGCTACCCAGCTTTGTTTGATGAAGGGTTTTCTTTCTTTTTATGATTAGGAATTACTGGCTGGCTGTGGTCAAAGATTATCTGTTCTCATTGACATTTCTGTGTGATCTATGTATTCAAACAGGATTGTTAGTTGAAAATACTCTGTTCTAACTTAGAAAAGGAAGCTAGTGTGGCTTTTTAAATGGTGAATTATTTTCGGATCAGGTAAAGGAGTGCAGTTTGGTGAGTTAAAGAAGATATTGTGTTAATTGAAGAACGACAACTACATAGATATTGAATTTAATGCCTACGTAACCAAACATTTAGGTTCCACTGTAGAGCTCCAGGAAGCACACACACTGAAATGCTTAGGTACCAGACCATTTTAATGGTTTTATTCGTCTCCCTACAAAGCTGTAAGCTAGGTCAAGTTGAATGGACTCATCTTCCAAGCAAGAACATTGAGGCAAAAGAAGTCTTAGCCAGAATGCAAACCCAGAATCCATCCTCAAAGCCACTTTACCAAGAAGAAATATGTGTAAAATATTAACCATAAACAATGGAGTTGCACTCACCTTCCATAAGTATATGTATATTATTTTTCATAATGATCAATGTATATATCTGTATCAGTGGTATTTACTGAATCATAAACTATAAATTTAATGTTCATCTGTGAACTTATTTAGTGGTCATAACTTTCATTCTGGCCAATCCATGAGTAGTTCCTAAAGGAATCCAGTATTTCCAATTAATATTTAAAGTCAACTAGCAATTAGTATTTTGAAATCCAAGTAGAATAATTCTGATTTAGAATTTGGTTTATATTAATCCTAATTCATTGTTTTAATTCATAGTTCTAATTAGAATAACTTATTTTAATTTATCCTCAAACTTAGAAATGCTACTTTTGTTATAATCCACAAAGATATAGGGATAGAAGAGAAAAATGGATCTGCTTTTATTGTTCCTCTTTGGTCTAATTTTATAAAGAATTGTGGAGAGCAGTGGGGAATGGAAGAAGAAGCATGAGGAAGTCAGTGGCTCCCATCTGATTCTGAGCTGTGTGTGTGTGTGTGTGTGTGTGTGTGTGTGTGTATGTGTGCCAGTAGAGAACTTGAACTCAAAGTTTTATACACTTGTTTGGCTTTTTAGCTCAAGGCTCTACCACCTGAGCCACAGCTCCCACTTCCAACTTTTTGTTGGCTAATTAGAGATAAAAGTCACACAGATTTTTCACCCAGGTTGGCTTTGAACTGTGATCCACAGAACTCAGCCACCTAAGTAGATAGGATTATAAGCACAAGCCACTGACACTGGAATGTGTGTGTGTGTGTGTGTGTGTGTGTGTGTGTACTGTAGTACTTCTGAGTCTTGATGTGGAAGAAATATAAACTCAAATTGCTCTAGGTCCTGTGTTGTTCAGTGGTGATGAAATTAAAGCCACCTAACTGTGTGGAGTGTCACACCTAGCATGACAGCATCAGTGTACATTCCAGCGTGTAAGCAGAGCCAGACCAGGGGAGGGCTGGGAAACTTGATCGTTCATGGTGATGCCCGTCCATCAGCTTCCCAGCTGAGGCCTGGAGAGCGGGGATGAGCCACCTCTTGCCCAGCAGTCGAGTCAGGCCATCCCTCAATCTTTTTTTGTTCTGCTTTGTGTCTGAACAGGGAAGAGCTTCACTCTGACCATCACCGTCTTCACAAACCCACCACAAGTTGCCACCTACCATAGAGCCATCAAAATCACCGTGGATGGTCCCCGGGAACCCCGAAGTAAGTGGGGCCATTTTGTCGGGGGGGGGGCTGGTGAACTCTTGGGAACTACATGAGCTGTGGCTTCAACTTCTCCAGGGAGCTGTCAGGCTCCACAGGGAGCAGCAATTTCACTGTGTAACACCTACCTTCCTCACACTGGGCTCTTTTAAGAAATGTCCTCTGAGAAGTCAAAAGGAAAACAGACTGTTCGAGGGCCTGAGAACCATTTGAGATTAAAGATCAGACCCTCAAATGCATAGTGAAGTCCAACAGTACCAGAAACTGGACAGGGAGTGGAACATTATCCAAACAGGAGTAGCCAAAAGAAACCAGAAGGTCAGAATGGGCCACTGGAACTAATTGTCATCTCTGTTATCCTTGTATGAATTGGTGAAGGCTGGAAGTGAGAACTATGAAAACAAGCTCCTCCCCTCCATCACATATCATAATCTTATTATGGAATTGTTCAAAATAGAGACGGAAGGGCAGAAAAGTGCTGGGATGGGGGGACAGCAGTAAATATAGAAAGATGAGTCCTAAAAAATAGCTCCTGTGAGGAAAGCATTTAAAAAAGAAAAAAGGAGTAGGGTTGTTTAGTCTGCAGGAAAGATGTCTTCACGGTGACTTAATGACTATCTTTGAGGAAACACAGCAGTGACACTCTGGTGACTTCCCGAGCCCCACCCTGGCACAGGACCTCTGGGAGGGTGCACGTCCAGGTCTGTGGCCTGAAAAACCCTGGCCAGTCATTCTCCTATCTCCTGACTCTGCCAGGTTTTTTGTGTGAAGTCAACATTTTCTCTCTCCCGAGTTTGGGGGTTAAAAGAAACAAACCTTTTAGTGGGTCTCTCTACTTAGGCTGTTATACGGGAAGGTCAATGGAATTAAGAATATGATGAATGCTGGGGCCAAAGAAGTAAAGTTCTTAAGTCCTCAACAGGTACAGAGTGTCTTAGAACCATTGTATCATCTTCTGCACAATAATAATGAGAGCTTCTTTTTTTTCCATGTTTACTGGTTTCTTTTTTTCCATATATTTATTATTGTAATTAATAGAAGGGTTACATGATATTTGCCAGATAGATGGTGCATTCATTCCCATACATTGATACCCTTTCACTTCTTTATGCAATCTCCTGCTACGAGTGCTGTATGCAAGGACACTTTCTGCTCCAAGGATGTGAACTATACCTGTCAACCAACTCCCACGCCCCTCCCGCCATCGCCTTTGCCTCTGCTCCAGTCTCCTTCATAGATCAGCGTGGTGGGTCACAGGACAGCTAAATGCAGGGCTGAGAGAATCAGTGGTGAGGGGCAACGAGACAGACAGGACGGGTGGCTGTACCACTAAGGCCTATGCAGATGGCTGTAGAATCTCTAACTTTAAAACCAGCAGCAGCCAGCTGTTGGTCATTTTAGACCCTGGCCTCGCTGATGAAGATGCTTGCCCCAGAGGGCCCTTTCATAAAAAGCCCCCTATTTCTCTCCTCCTTTCATGGGAAAAAAAAGTCAGGCTTTCACCTCGCCACCAGCCTGCACTTCCTGGAACATTTAAATAATGAACCATGTGGTGACTGAGCTTCAGCAAAGGAATGGTGGCTGCTATGACTTTTAAGAATTGGCAAGCGGAGGGGAAATTCTCTTGGTTGTAATAGGCTGCCTGTCTATGCAGTTTACATAGTCTCTGCTGTTTTATAACTTAAGAAAACACTTTGTAGGAGAGCAGACAGAAGAGATTTGCTCCAAGAGGCAACATTTGTATATAGCCTTTCCTACCTAATGGAATTTGAGGGTCCAGGGAAAAATTAAAGGGGTGGAAATAAGGATAAAGTATGATATAAATAGGTGTTATAGCTCCAGGTAGACAGGCTCATATTTCACAAGCGAGTTCTAGAAAAAAGCCAAATGCAGGCAGATTTTTTTTTTCAGAGCCACTTGGGAAACGCTAACATTCTGCTTGTTCTGCCAAGCCAAGGTGGTCCAGGCTTTTAGTATTCTGTTCTCCTCTCATGTGGGTGTCTTGATGGAAAGTGGGGACTACTTGTGAGTGGAGCGTTGCCCAGATCACTTCCTAATGTCATAGTAAAGGACCACACAGGTGCATCGAGACTCGAATATGGTGTTGGTCCCTGGAGTAAAAGAACCTTCCAGTCCCAAGTTGAAGATTATTGTAAAGTTGTCTTGTCTCAAAGTGCTGGGTTTCCAGCACTTTGAGAGCCATCAGAATAGTCACTGCAAAGATAAGAAAGGACAGTCCCAGAGAAAGGAAGTGATTTGCCGAGGTTGAAAGGAAGGGCTGGTGATGCAGCCAGGAAGAAAATGAGGAATTCCTCATTGGTATCTAATCAGGCGCTCTTATCCATCCATCCATCCGTCTGACAGATCATCTGCTCCTCTCTCCAGGGTTACCCAACTCTCTTGTTATATATGGCATCCGTTTCCAGTTCTCTCCCCTAGCTTTAGTGTCCTTGTGTTTCAAGTGACTTATATGATCTCTCACATTGGTCCTGGCTCCAAGTTTGCCTAGCAATGGCAGATGGTGGCACTTCATTGTAGGTATGGTACTTCAGCTTGAAATGTTTGTGCCAAAGACCAGAGAGAAAGATTAACTCATTTAACCTGCTGTCTGAGTAAAGGATTGAGAAAAAAAAAAGACGTGTTGCACCCAATCTATCAGTCATACAGATGAGAAAATTCAATATTTTCCTCCCTGTCCACTGTTTTGAGGGTGAGGTCTTCTAAGTAGCATATTCCAGATAGAAGTGTTTCACCGTCCTGCCATTTAACAAGTCAAAACTTGTTTCTCTCACATCCTGTGGGAAGTTTTTACATCTCAGACCAATACAGAAATTAGCAATTGTTCAAAACTACATTTGTTATGTAGAGCATATATTATCAACTGTTTTCTTCCTGGGATTATTTCTTACAAGCAGTAGTAAGTGGTCTACTGTAAGTTAGCACGTAGAATCTTTAGCCTGCTAACTTATTGCAAGATGGTATAAGCACACCAAAATATAAGCTATTTAAGAGTTGTTTTATTTCATTTTTATATCTCTAGGAAGCAAGCACAGCTCTCAGCCAATATATCTGTAATTTAGGTGACTTGGGGATACTCAGAGACAAAAAAAACATTTTCTACAGATATGTCATGGCATAATTGGAATTCATGCTCTGTCTGATTCAATGCAATGGAGAAAGGCATTCACTGAGGGAAGGGTGGGGAGTGAGAGAATGTGGGGCTCTAGGTAGTTCTGGACTTCTGGAGTGATATGGGCAGCTGTCACTGAAAGGGCAGGTAGCTGTTACTTAGAGAACACCAAGAAACTTCACAGAGAAGCAAAACAGTCAGTGAAACAAATATTGGACATTTCTGGGACAACTTCCTCCCTTGGGAAGAAGTAAGTGCTATGTTCAACTTGATCTCGTGATTGCAATACCAGATAGCAAGATGCAGTTGTCATTCAGAACTTTGGAGAACTTTCTGAGATGCTAGTTTTCTTGCTGACTGGTGATTATTACTATTATTTTTTTACTTCATAGGGAGTCATAGTCAATATAGGCCACCTGAAATGCCTACCTTGCAGTGTTCAGTGCTTTTTTTAAAAAGTACTTTGTTGAGCTTATATTTCACAAATACAATTTGCTTCTATTGTTTTGAAAGGAAATAGCAAACCTAGTATATCTGTTTATGTATGCATATGTGTAGGCACATGCATATGTATGCATGTATATATATGTATATAATATATATTATATACATGGTACTATGGTACTTTGGACTTAAAAATACTTAAAATCAGGGCCTAAGATATAGCTTAGTGACAGAGTGCTTTCCTAGCATGCACAAGACCCTGAGTTCAATCCCAGCACTGTACAACAATAAACTATGTAAGATTGTCAGAAACATATGGGATGAGTTTGCCATGAGTTCTTACAAATAACATGTAGGATTTATTTTCGTGACATTATTTTCAAGGGTTGGGCATATAGATTAGTGATAGAGTGCTTGCTTGGTGTACATAAAGTCCTGTAGACTTGAACCTTAGGATTGAAAAGTTACTTTCTAAAAACAATACATATACACACATATATAATAGGTAATATGAGATAGAGTTAGTAATTTGCCCAACATTGTTCAAAGTGCTTCAGTATATTCACTTATAAAACCTTGAAGCAAAAGGCAACTGAAAACCTAGCCCAAAGTCTTATCAGTGAGCCAGGACTGCAACTCAGCAGACCAGACAGTAGAATCCACCAACACCATAGTCAGTTGTTTTTTTTTAAACTGTGTTGTCATTTGAGCCTCGTTGTATTGTAACTCTGAATTTTTTATTAGGAGAGTTTATCAATGTGGATCTGCTTTACATATGATTCTCTTGGACAAAGCAGAGAGAGCTCTGGGTAGACATGAGACCCTTCTGATCTCCCAGGAAGGGCTAGAGTGCAGTGGACCTCTTTAGGCAGTGCCACTCCAGCTGCGCACAGGTGCACAGTTGGTTCTGCATGCCACGGAGATGTGCGTGAGGACTCGACATCAATAGGATAATAAAATGCACTGCACCGGGCTGGACTCCTGTAATCCTAGTTATTCAGGAGGCTGAGATCTGAGGTTTGTGGCTTGAAGCCAGCATGGACAGGAAAATCCAGGAGCGATTCTTTTTTTTTTTTTTTTTTTTTTTTGCCAGTCCTGGGCTTGAGCTCAGGGCCTGAGCACTGTCCTTGGGACTTTCTCAAGGCTAGAGCTCTACCACTTGAGCCTCAGCACCACTTCCGGCTTTTTTCTATGTATGTGGTACCGAGAAATCGAACCCAGGTCTTCATGCATGCTAGGCAAGCACTTTAACCACTAGGCCAAACTCCCGGCCCGGCCAGGAGCGATTCTTATCTCCAATTAACTAGCAAAAAACTAGAAGTAGAGTTGTGGCTCCAGTGGTAGATCATTATTAGCCTTGAGTACAGAAGGGAAGGGACAGTGTCTGAGCTCTGAGTTCAAGCCCTAGAACCAATAGCAATAGATAGATAGATAGATAGATAGATAGATAGATAGATAGATAGATAGATGTGTGTATATATGTTTGTATATTTATGTATGTATGTATATATATATATATGTATGTGCTATATATCATCTATATCTATTGCGCAAGACAAAACTCTCCCGCCAGTAAGCATATACATACAGGACAGATGAATAAGATGAAAAAAGCAACCAGCAGGGAAACCATCTCCATCTGGTTCCCCGTTAGTCAAGGGTTTCACTGGAGGTCTCAGTATGGGTTCTTATGTTATCCTTACCAAAACGCGGTCGCCTGTCCACCGTGAATTGCTTCCAGCATAGCTCTCTGATCATGAAGATCAGCCACTACTCCCCCCTCCCCTCATTCCTTGGATTTTTCAAATGTATATTGTTTTTTTTTTTTTAAGAGGCAGAGATCAAGAATCAGTTTGAGGCCAGCAGGGGCCAAAAGTTAGTGAGACCCATCTCAACTAACAAGCCAGGCACTGAGGTTTGCACTTGTCATCCTAGCTAAATGGAGACATAGATGGGAAGAGACAAAGCCCTAGGCAGGAATCACAAGAGCCCAGATCATTGTAGTCTAAAACATACAGGGCTGGGGTATAACTCAAGTGGCAGAGCACCTGTCTAACAAGTGCCAGGTTCTAAGTTCAAACTCCAGTTCCACCAAAATGGATGGATACATTAGATAGATAGACAGACAGACAGACAGACAGACAGACAGACAGACAGACAGACGGATCCACAAGGGCAAAGGGGCCTCCGGCCACTGAGAGTCATTCCAGGCTCAGGAAGAGATGCTGGCCTCCATGGCCTGGCACTTTGATATACGAGGGCTAATTACCTGATGGCTTAGCAAAAGAAGTTTTTGTTGTTAAAAAGGTGAATGATCAACAGACTAAATGTTTCCAATGGCTTCTAGAATCTCTTCCTGTTTATTATTTTGGCCATATGCTAGAGCAGGAAGGACAAATTTTATGTGAATAAAGATTCCCCAGGGCCCTTGAATTCAGGCTAAAGTCTGGAAGGGTTTCTGGACAAATGGGAAGATGAGAGGACCCAGAAGAGAATTTGGTCCTGTCTCCAGCACAGTAGTAGCCCATCTAATGTAACGCAGAGTGCGCTGGGGAGCGGCCTGTGAATTCTTAGTAGCTACTTCAGCCACAAAGATTATTTTTTAAGATGGTATTTGTGTGTATATAGAAAAAAGAAAAACAAGGGTTCCTTCTAAGCATTGATAACAACTCCAAGAAGCAATCTGGATGCTTGCTCAGTCTGATGCAAGGAGAGGCAGATAAAGACAGAAAAAAAAAACAAACCTGTAATTGAAATTTGTACTATTCTTTCAGATATCTCTCACACCACTGAAGTTGAGTTCTAAACTAAATATATCACAGTCCTCCTTAGCATTTATTACATGACATGCTGAAAGAAAAGTATTATCTGTAATAGGCTTCCGTTCCTTAATCTTAAAATGTGTAAGGAGATTTCTGGATCCTCAACTCTGGGACCTGGGTTTTCACACTGGCGCCACCAGACCTGTGGGTGTGAACTTTGGGCAATTATCTTTAATACTTTAGTCCTCATTTTCCTCTTTGGTCAAACTAGACGATGAGATGAGATAATCTCTAAATTAGTTCCCACTCGAAAGGGGTAACAAAATCTCATCAGCAAAAGAGTCATGGGCTCCAACAAACAGGGCCCTTTTCCTGCAGGCTAGGGCATCCTAGGGTCTCATCAGAGGAATGCACATGTACCTGGGGTCTACACTGAGTCTCTCTCTCTGTGTCTCAGTGTCTCTCTGTCTGTCTCTCTTTTTGGGGAGAATGTTCAAAGGGCATTATATTACTTTTAACTAATGTGTAACTTACTTGCTTTCTCCTGGCCCCAGTTTCTACACTAAAGAACTCTTTGGTTTTGTGTTTTCACATGAGATTGTGTATTGGGGTTCCTACAGTTGCACTTACTGGCTTTGGGGTGCTGATTCCTGAGCAAGTGTCTGATTTGGCCAAGCTTGTGGCCGTTCTAATGGCACAGCCTCGACGGACCACTGATAGTCCTGCCTATCCCATGATATATATTCAGAAAAAGTCAGTTTTTCCTCATTCTTACTTTAGAAATCCTTTCAGAAATGAGAAACTTTCCAACAACAAGAGCAATAAACCCGAAATTTAAAAATTCATGAAGTTACCATAATGTAGCTTTTTTTTTTAAATTTAATTAAACATTTATAATGTTTTTTAAAAAAATTCTTTTTTTGGTTCCAGTTGTGTTTTGCATTTAGAACCAGTAGATTTCTTTTCTGGCACATGTATAGGCCTTAAAACACTCTGGGCACTTTTCCGAAGTCCCAAACAGGTACAAGGAACTTTGTCACTGAATGCTGTACTTTATGAAAAATGTGTGGAAAAATCAGGTCTCAATAGCATGAAAAGTTAGTAGTGGAGTTCTGACACTGGGTCCATTGCATGCTGGAAGAGAAAAAGATTTGTGTGTGTGTGTGTGTGCGCACATGCACTAGTATTGGGACTCACACTAGTATACTCACACTAGTATTGGGACTAAAATTCAGGGCCTTGTACTCTTGCTTTTTTTTTTTAAATTTTAACTCAAGGCTAGGATTCTACCACTTGAACCACATCTCCATTTCCAGTATTTTGCTAGTTAATTAGAGACAACAGTGTCACAGACTTTTCTGCCTAAGCTGGCGTTGAATTATGGTCCTCAGATCTCAGCCTTCTGAGTCATGAGGCACAAGCCTGGGCCACCAGCACTGCCTGGCAAGGACGAGATTCTCACACCCAACTCTTTGCTACCCTCGGAACATGGATCCCAAGGCTTCCCTCCCTGCAGAAAATCTGTGGGTGTTCTATATAAAATGGCAGAACGTTTGCATCTGACTTACATTTACCTTCTTGTATGTTTTAACTGTCTTTAGATGGCTTATAATCCCAAATACAATCTATACGTCCTGGGAATAGTCATTACATTGTATTGGTTAGAGAACAATGCCAGGGAACAAAAGCAGACAGTTTTCTTTCCCCTGAGATATCTTCAGTGTAAGGCTGATTGGACCCATGTATTGGAATATGCAGATTGGAGGCCCACTGCACTAGGCCAGATTTGGCCAATGCCACAACTCATCTCCCCAGGGTTCCTGGAATGTCTAACCACAGCCAGGCTTGGCTGGCATGACAGTGAGGTTAGCTACCCTTCCCATTTCCTAACCAACACGCAATTCTGGGCCCCTCTCCATGGCCCACCCCTCCACTGCACATCGTCTGGCCCTGACACTGCCAGCATCCCCCACAGGGGCACGGGAACCGCCCCTTACCACTGGGGCTGTGGTTGTCAGTGGACTGTCCTAGGCATTCTGACACATGCGCTTCTCCACTTTCCGGTGGGTTTTAATGTTTTATTTGCAGTTTTCAACTTATTCTTGCTATGTGCTTTTCCTAGGAAAGACCTTTGGTTAGAAGACTACCTTTGGGCCTACAGAAATACTGTGTGGTTGTTGCAGGAAGGATAAATAAAGTGTAATATCTCATCAGACACATTATAAGACACTGGCATTTAGTTGAAGAGGAAGGCGTTTTTCAGAGTATGATTCCCATCAAATGCTAGATACGTATTCTGTAGTATCTCTAGGGAAGTTTGGTATAGTCGGGAGCAGAGGTTCTGCCTGCCCCCTCCATCCTTCAACCTCCCAGCTCCATACATGAAAGCCATGGTTAAAACAAATACTTAAGTACCCAAAGCTAACTTCTTTCTGTTTGCCTTAAAGGTAATGGCATGTGGCAAATCTGCTAGTTCTTTAGATCCCTGTGAAGCCAGTTAATGGCAGTATATTAATTAGGTACATCCAGGAGTTACATATGCTCTGGGCTCATTAAAGAAAGGATTAACACAGTATCTAAATCACTCAGCATGCCTTCCTGCACTGGAACTTTGAATATTGAATATACCTGCTTTCTTGCTTTTGGTTTGGGTTTTGTTCACTGTGGCCTATAAGGCATTTTTTAGTCATTTATAAAAAGTAAACATTTAGAAGAAGTAAGTCCTTTGGGACTTTATTATAAATTGTGGCCTTCTTTGGACTTATTTCTGCTATCTCCTCATTTTCATTGACTTTAAAGTGGTTTTATGATATTTCCAATTCATTGTTAAAGATCTAGAGAAATATACAGAATTGCATCCTTTGATCTCATCTGACCTTGCCCAACAATAATGAACCAGGGATTTTAAAGGGCCCAAAGATTCTGCAAGGAATCAGAGAAGACAGTGGAGTCAAACCCAGCCTGACTTCTGGTGTGGTCTCTACTGCCCTCCCTCACTGTGTGACTCAGTTTCTCCATCTGTAGAATGGACACTCTGGTACCAAGCTTTCTGGAATGTGAAGATGAACTAAGAGGCAGGTTAGAGAGGATGTTGCAGGCCCAGGCTCTTGAGATGGCTGCCTGATTCCACCTTGCTTTCCACAGCAACCAGAGACCCCTCACATTCAGCTACTCAGGTGTGAAACTAGAACCATGGTAGTCTGAGAGAAAGAGAGAGAGAGAGAGAGAGAGAGAGAGAGAGAGAGCGAGCGAGAGAGAGAGAGAGAGAGAGAATGTGTATGTGCCTATATCTGTGTCCATGCCAGTCTTAGGGCTTGAACTCAGAGCCCAGCCACCATCCCTGAGCATTTGTGCTCAAGGCTAGCATTCTGCTACTTTGAGCCACAGCTCTCCTTTTTAGAGGTTAATTGGAGATGAGTGTCACAGACTTTCCTACCCTGGCTGGCTTTGAAGCAGTCCTCAGGTCTCAGCCTCCTGAGTAGCTAGGATTACAGGCATGAGCCCAGCAATACCCGGTTATTATGAGAATTTTTGAGCTGTGCATGAAACAACGCCTGTGAGTTCATAGCATAAAGCTGGGCACTTTAAGACACTTGATTGATTGATTGATTGATTATCTTGCTGATATCCAAGGTTTGAACTCAGCCTTGCCCTCTCATTTGGCTTTTTTACTCACAGCTAAAGCGCTACCACTTGAGCTATACCTCCAGTCCAGATTTTTGGCCAATTAATTGGAGATAGAGTCTATCAGATTTCCTTACCTGGGGTGCATCTCAGTTTTCTGAGTAGCTAGGATTGCAGGCATGAGCTACCATCACCTGGCTACTTTAAAGAGTGTTCTTTAAATAGTATCTGAGATTATTAAAATGCATATCAGGGGCACACACAACTTCCTTTACTCTTACTA
This sequence comes from Megascapheus bottae, assembly GCF_031878675.1. NCBI lineage: Eukaryota > Metazoa > Chordata > Mammalia > Rodentia > Geomyidae > Megascapheus > Megascapheus bottae. The sequence continues at coordinate 98,975,481 of NC_143509.1, read as the reverse complement.
GGGAACCAAATGGAAATCTACATGTGGGAGCTAAATCTTTACCATTTCTAAGTGATTGATAAAGGGAAAAGATCCCAGCACATTGGGCCCTTAAGATCTAGTATCATAGGGGCTCTTGTCTTTGTCCTTCTACTCTACTTATTAGTCACTCGGAAAACCAAAGCACTGGCTTCAGCGAATCCACTTCTCACCGAAGCATGGCTCTTTACTATACCATCTTGCTTCTCAGAAAAGAAGTGATCTTTTCCCAAGTAACTGAAGGTTTGACAAAGTCCAGTGCTGTAATCACACCTGTAACTCTAGCCACCCAGGAGGCTAAGATTAGAGAATGACAATTTGAAGCCAACCTGGACAGAAAAGTCCAAGAGACTTATCTCCAATGACCTAGCAAAAAGCCAGAGTGAAGGTAAATGGCTCAAGTGGTTCAGGGCCATCCATGAAAATGCTATTGGACTGCCCCTAGGATTTGAGTGAAAGCCCCAGTATCAGCACACACACAGACACATAAAAGGTTTTTATAAAAGCATAATCCCATTTCTTTTGTTTTTTTTCTTTGCCAGTCCTGGTGAGTGATCTCAGAGCCTGAGCACTGTCCTTGGGCTTTCCTCAAGACTAGTGCTCTACCATTTGGGCCACAGATATCCACTTCTAGCTTTTCTATAAATGTGAAGAATTGAACCCGGGTCTTTGTGCATGCTAGGCAAGAACTCCACCACTAGGCCAAACTCCCAGCCCCCCGCATAATTCCATTCTTAACTGAATATTACATACTCGTGCTGTTGTATGTCTTCCCATATCTTGGAGCTTCTGCTAGACACCTCTAAAATAATATATATATATATATATGAACTCTATTCATTGTGTGAGTTGCTTTCTATGAATTGAGAAAGTATATATCAAAGAACAGTGTGCCAAAGAGATAATCAAAACATAGGATATGCTAATTAGATAATTCGAAGCTATAAAAATATTTGCAGTTCCCACTTTACATGTATTATACAAAAATTGGGGGGGGCTTAAATAAAGTAGTAGTTGCTTTCTTGAAGATAGGTTTCATCACATTCTCTCTTTCAAGACCAGTGAAAAGAAATTGTGGAGAGAAAAAAAATAGAGGCATTTAAATCAACCACTAGTGTGTATCTATAGGTCTAGAAATTTAAATTGTATCACTTGAGTGTCTTACTGTTTCCTTTGCCAACATCTAAGATACCTTTTTAAAACATGGGAAGTGGTTCTGGGGAGGTTTACTCCTGTAATCTCATCTGCTTAGGAGGCAGAAATTGGGAGGTCAAGTTATAGGCCTGGGGAAAAATTAGCAAGAGCTCCATCTCTACAAATAGCTGGGCATGGTGTCACACGCTTGTCATCTAAGCTACACAGAAAACATTAATAGGAGGATTAAGGTCCAGGCTGGCCTGTACAAAAACAAAATCCTAAAACCTTAAAAAAAAAAAAAAAACTAGAGCGAAAAGAGTCAGGGGTCTGTCTGGCCCAGGTAGTAGACTGCCTATTTAATGAATTAGCCCGAAGCTGTGAGTTTGATTCCCAGTTCCAGAGAGGTAAGGCAGATAGTAGGAACAAAAGACAAAACCTTGACAAGCTGTATGAACATAATTTTCGTTCCCAAAGTCAAATGCATAACCAGGCATGTGGTGCACATTTAGAATGCTAACATTTTGGAGGCCAAAGCAGGAGGAATGACCGTTGAAGCAGATGTTGGGTGAATGTTGACTGCGATTGGTTTGATACTAATCTGAAATATACAAGGAGACATTATCTCAAAAGAATAGAATTTTTTTCACTTATAACTCCTTTAATTCCTTCCATGTTTGTTCAATGAAGTACTCCACAGCCAGCCAACATACACACATGCACACACACACGCACACACACACGGCTTTTTAAATATGGTTCTCCCTGGAGATCTCTGGGTTCAGTTTCAGGGAGCTGAAATGCTACACCCTTGGGCCTCAGTGCCAGTCTCGAGAACTGCAGCTGCTTGGAGGTGAGAATCTCCAGGACTCCAGAGGCCACTGGCTGTCCTGTCCACTTGCTGACATATAACATTTTGGCAGAAGAAGGATCAGAGAATCTCTCCTTCTTCTTGCTTGGAGGTTTCACTCCTAGCTGAATGAAGAGAGAAAGAACTAGAAACCACTGAACTTCAAGTCTTAAGTGCTGAACTGTGGTGGCATTCTTCTGTTAAACTCTGAAAGAGATCCCATGCCCTGGGCAAGACAGCAGCTAGCCAAGTAGACAGAGCACTGGTCCCAGAGCTCAGTCAGAGTACCCCAACCTTGCTAGGCTCTTGAGTTTCCTAGACCCTCAGTCTCTCATTTGTAGAAGGTGGGAGGGCGAGAGAGTCCTCTTAAAAGTATAGTAATTGGTCACTGGCTAAATGGGGACAATAAGGATTGGGAAGTATAGGTAACCTCTGAGAAGGTAAGGAAGTAGAAAAAGGGAGAGGGGGATGGGCACAGATTCATCCACAGCCCGAGATATGAGAGAAAGTGAGAGAACAAGAAAGACGAAGAAAAAGAGAGAGAGAGAGAGAGAGAGACAGAGAGAGAGGCAGAGAGCCCCACAAATAAACACCCTGACATGGCAGGCATAGAAGAAAGCATCCTAGCTAAATTTCCCATGACTCTGGCAACATTAAAATAAATAAATAAAAACGAAAAAAAATTATTTAAACCCACAAAGCAGCCAATTGTCCAAGCTTCAGGCAGGTCAGAGACCTTGGTGTTAGTTCCTCAGCCAACTAAGGGAGGAAAGAAAGAAAGAAAGAAAAGATGGTGTGAGTTCTGTTGACTGCATTGTTGGAGTGTTTCTGAGCCAAGCTGTTCCCTCCTTCTCTCCTTGGAGTATTATGGGCTGTTCTTCATTACCTGCCCTACCTATCTTCACAATCTAGCCACAAACAGCTTTGGTTGACCACACCACTTCCCTATTGAAAGTTAATACTGTTTGACTCATTCTGGGCTGCTAACTCAAAGCCAAAGAAAACAAGCCAGAGAATAACCATCTTGTATGGAGCTTGGAAAATGCTCAGAGGCCCGGCTTTCAAAATCCTATACAGTAGCTTTACTATATCTCTCGACTGCAGCTGCAAAGAAAAATGAAGGAAGCAGAGAAGTGGCTAAGGCGGGGGGGGGGGGGGCGGGGGGGGGAGATTAAAAAGCTGGGGGCAGGGTAGATACCAGGAAGGGAATGAATGGGTGGGGCTCCCCTCAGGCAGTGTGGGAGGGGAGCACCAGAACCCTGAGACTTTGTGAGGTCCTTTCACTGAGCTAAGATTTTTGTGTTGACATGTGCACAGAGGGCCTGTCTAAAAAAAGAAGCGGTCCTGTTAAAAGGAGTTTACAAGGAGAGAAAAGTTGAAATCTTGCATCAGAATGTTTTCCCTATTGCCAGTCAGTAGAAAGGAGCTGGTCCCACAGGTAGCGTCTCCAGGTGAAGAAATGCCTGCTTCTGTCCAATCTGGAAGGATCTGGAGAAGCAAGATCAGGGTGGGGATTCCTCCTGACTCAAGTGTAGTCAACACAGCCAAGGACAGACAGTGGTGTCTTCGAATCAATAGAACTCGCTCTCCTAACACCACCTGGCAGACAGGGAGAGACCCGTGTTTTGCTCACTGTGCCACAACTCTTTGGGAGTCCAGGCAAATAGCAAGCAGCCTGTTTCCAGTCTCTTCCTCAGGGAGGGAGTGCAAATGGCCTACACTAAATAACTGAGAACTGTTGACTTTCTTATCTTGGCTTTCCCACTTGGAGCTGTCCAGGACTGGCCAGGCCCTGGGTCCGCTTTCCCTTGAAGCCAGCCTAGAAAGAGGGGCAAGAATCAAGTGCCTCTCCTGGCAGCAAGGGAGGGCCATGTAGCTGGCAGCAGAGCTTGATGCCCAGGAAGGAGTTGCTTTGCCCCTTTCCTCAGCAAAGGATGTGTGCCACTGGTTGGATGTCCTAGGGAAAGTGTAGCCTGGAGGAAGGAAATCACTCATTCACCTGTCCTACTTGCACTTATTGGGACATCCCTCATCCTTGAAAGGGACTGCAGTTTCCTGTCCTGGGCACCATTGCTAATTCCAAATGGTGTCAGAGGCTACAGAAGGAAACTGAAGATTCCTGCTGGAATGGGAAGGAGCTGCAGGGAGCGAGGGGGGGGCAGGAGAATGCATGCTCAAGGCCTAGGCTCCATGCCAACATGGTGGAATTGGTGAGCTCAGGAAGTTTTCTCCTTTTCCTTAGACCTACCCAGCTTGAGGACTGCACTGCTCAGGTTATGAACGAACAAGTCAGATCCAAAGCCCCAGGCATATTTTCCAAGTCCTGGCTCACCTCTTCACTGTGGATCAGACTGCCCCTCTGCCACTTTCCCTCCTGTCTGTCTCTGGCAGGCCGGAGAGAAGGGCAGGGGCTTCCTGATAAACAATCCAGATGACTGGCAGTTATCACGCAGGCTGCTTTTTAATTACACTCCTAAGGAGAGGGTCCCAAGACAAAGTCTCAATAGACTTGCGATTACAGGCTGGTATTCCCTTCTCAGAGGCCGTGTCCTCCACCCCCTCACAGGCTGCTGCTGGTCAAGAGCAGACACGGAGAAGCTCTCCGCCCTGAGCTACAATTACCTTCTTAGTCACCAGACAGTGCAGGGGCGAGATCCAGGGCCAGTGGTGACTGCCAGGATGACCCCTCTGCTGTCAGAGCCCAGGACCTTGGGAAGCTAGGGAGCCGGAGTGAGTGACAAACTCACCTCCTGTCACTCTGCCTGGAGCTTGGGGCACTGACTGTTGGCTCTGATCTCATTCCCTGAGTGTTAGGGGCACGATTTCAGGATGAGAGGGGTAGATTGGGAGCACCCTGCTTGCAAGCGGTTCACAGTTGGTCTCGGGTAGACCTCAGCTGGCTTGGCTGTTCTGTCCCTACTTTCTGCTGCTTCTTATTTTGCCCTTTCATATTTGGCCCGCTGCCTATGTCTCTGCTCATGGTATGAGTGTGATCAAGGGAGACTTCCCACATGTGTGACCAATGTGTGATGTGTGCAATATGTATAGATGCATGGATATTTGTGATACACATGGTAGAAACACATGGGAGGTATTTGCATTTATAGGGTGCATATGTGTGTTGTATGATGCACAAGTGTGACGTATGTTCATGTGTGTGACACAAGAATGTGTGGTGTTGTGTTGTGAGGTGTGAAGTACCCACTACAGAGACACAAGTGAAGCCACAGGAGCTCTTGGCTTACGTCAGGGTGTAGCGTTCATCCATCTGATTTAATTCCTCAGTTTTCGGGAAGGAAAACTAGAGATGAGCTTTGCTGACACCATCTAATGAGACAATTCTCCAGAAAACTCCATCTCTATTCCATTACTCTAGTTTGCCTCAACAGTGGCTTACGAAGAGTTACTTTGAATTGAACTTGAAAAGTGGAATTCCTAATTCCTTTCCCTCAAATTAATTCTTCTTTTCTCCAGTCCAGGGGTAGATGATGGAATAGCTGTAAGCCTGGAAAATCTGAGGGTCTATCCATTCAGTCAGCATTTAGTGGGCCTACGATGCACCAGAGGGTCACAGGAGTCCATGGATGCAGGCATCTTTTCCAAGGCTAATTCATTAGTTTCTTTTCCATTGAGGCCAGCCATTGAGGGGCAAGAATTGAGAACCCTCTCTGGCTGCTGGAAAACTCCTGCACTACAGCTATAGCCTCTCTGTCGTGAGGCTGGGGCACTGGAAAAGAGACCTACTGTGGCCGGAACAGCGTGTCGATGCCACATGCTCTGCCTTCTAGTTTCAAGGAGGGGCATATACCTTAGAAAGGAGGCTTAGTAAAATGCCAGCCTGGTTCAGGAGGGCCCAGTACAGAGGAGACTCAGTAGCACTCGTTCACCTGTCCCTGCCCACACAGCAAAGAAAAGCTATCCATGCTGGTGACTGCCCTAAAGTAGAAAATGTTGATGTTCCCTAAGGACAGGTGGCATCCAGATGTTCCACCGCTGGCATGCTGTGATTTGCCCACCTGTTGGACAGAGGAAGGACCTGAGAAAGAAGAGCAGTAGACATGCACAGGAAGTACGGGTGATATATCTTACCCTTGGCCTTGAATACCTCCTGTCACAGATGGAGGAGAAGCTTTTAGGGCCAGCTTTCCACCCAGGGAAACAGAAGAGCAGTGAGGGTCTGGATTCAGGTCCCACACAGTACCTTTCTTTCTTCTAGCTATAGTCTTGACAACTTCCTAGCAGGTTGTTGGGCGGGTTCGTGCTCCAGCCTGTCTACACTCAACCTGGGGGCTGTCAAAGGAAAGAGGCCGGAGAACAGCAGAATGTTGTGGTTGGCAGACAGTGCCATAGGACAGGATCAGTGGAAATGCTTGAGAGAAACAAGAGACAGCCATGAAAGTCAGTGTCTCACTCACTAATGACTACCTGCCTATAAGGCCACTGAGGGAAAGTAAATACCTGGGTAGGAGCTGACAGCCACCAGCAGCCAGAAAGGTGGGACCATCCAGGTACCGGCCAGGTGGGACCCCAGGCCGGAAGACCTAATAGGGATCACATTAAAACTCTTGACAGTCAGACAGGAGACAGGTTCCCAAGCCAGGTTATCTGCCTGAAGGAAAAAGTAAAGAAAACCTTAATAGTCATCACATCCTATTAAGTTGTGTGTGGAGTCATCCAACAAGAGCTGGTTGAGTGAATAATCATGGCAGATATAATTGCTGTGGATGCTTTTAGAGCCCCTCAGAGTAATCCGTTTTAGTCCTTTAATTCCATGCTTGCAGATAAGGAGGCTGAGTGATGAAGAGACTTGCTCTTGTCCTCAGTGAAGTTTGGAGGAAACACAGATTTAGATTGGGGAATGCTAAATGCCAGACTCTCAGTGACGTCTCCCGGTGCCATGCCTTTTCTCCAAAGAAAGAAGGATTAAGGCACCTGCATTAGTATTATCATCTCAGGGGCACTCCAAGGTCTTACCTGCTATACCTGGGCACTGGAATGCATTTCGCAGAACCCTCTTTTGCCTTTCCCCACAGCCCTCTCTCAAATGGCAGGGAAGAAGTAATTTCGTACTTGAGAACTTGGGATAGAATCTAATAGTCTGTCCAGTTATAGGGAGAAACAGACCTATCTATAGAGCAGAAAGGGCATTTTCAACTGTTCTGTATACATCAAAGAATGGTTACAAAAAATAAGCACAAGTAGCTGGGTGTGGTAGTACACTCCTGTAATCTCAACTACTTGGGCGGTAGGGCTGAGAAGATAATGAATTCAAAGGAAGTCCAGACAAAATTGGGGAGGCCCTATCTCAAAAACAAAATACAAACAAAGAGGGCTGGGTACAGAGGTATCTCAAAAGTGGTAGAGTACCTGCCTAGAAGGCCCTGAGTTGAAACTGTGGTACTAAAGATAGCCAGACAGATAGCCAGACAGAAAGACAGATAGACACACAAACACAGAGACCATCGCATAGTTCTTACCAAAACAAGGCCATCATTCAGTGTTTATGAAGATTTAGTCTACGTACACTCAGGTAAAGAACTCTGGTATCTTCCATATTCATCAATTCTAACCTGCCAATCATCCAACCATGGGGGAGGAAATAGTGGTTTAATTTCATGTGTATCAAACACATACAGAGTTTGTCTTCTTATCCTTCCTTAAGAAATGCTAACATTGTCGTAGGCATTGCTAATCACCCACCTAAACATGATTGAAAGCACACAGGAGCATGTTCTATGTGATGGATGCCAATTCTAGCTCTTTTTTTTTTTGTCAGTTGTGGGGCTTGAACTCAAGGCCTGGGCATTATCCCTCAGCTTTTGTGCTCAACACTAGCACTCTACTACTTTGAGCCACAGATCCATTTCTGGTTCTAAGGTAGTTTATTGGAAATAAGATTCTTCTGCCAGGACTGGCTTCAAACCAAGATCCTCAGATGTCAGCCACCTGAGTAGCCAAGATTACAGGTGTGAGGTACCAGCGCTAGCCCATGTTTTATATCAAGGACTTGCATGCATGTTGTGTTTAGTATCTGCAATAGTCCCAGCTCTCATGGGTACTGAAGGAAGCCTGTGTTTAGTATTTTACTTCTAGTGCCAGCAAATGAGAAGCAGATAGAGGAAGGGATATAAACATTTGTGCCGCCCATTTGCCTGCCCCAACATCCCTGGAATTCCAGGTAACTGTAAGGCCTGCTCCCAGCATAGAGACAGCTGCTATCCACTGTGAATCGTGACACAGCTCTGTCTTGCCTAATTCTACACCTGAACTTGGAAGAGAATGGATTTAAAGGCAGGGAATGCCAAAGCAAGGTAGCCTTTCATGTGACTCAGACCAATTTGGGCTCACAACAAATGTCAATTTCCAAATGCACCAAGTATGACTGTGAGGAGGACTGGGGGGTAAAGAGGGATTGGGAGGAGGAGTTGGGGGGGGGGTGAAGAGGGATTGGGAGGAGGACTGGGGAGGGTAAAAAAGGATTGGGAGGAGGACTGGGGGTTGAAGAGGGTGTGGGTGTGTTTTCAGATCCATGTGCTTCCTCCCACTGGCTGTGTGACATTGGTTAAGTCATGTAACCTCTCTGAACCTTGCTTCTCCTGTATGAGTTTTAAAATGTGACCAATTTCTTTGGTTCTTCTCCAGTTCTGCAATATAACTTGTGCTGTTCTCTTAGCTTAATCATATGGAATGAAATGGGAACAGAAAGTGAAGCTACCTATATTTACATAGCAGTGGGTGGTTTACAAACAGGCAGAGAAGACATATATTAGGCTATGTATTAACTTGTTATATTGTATATCAAATCTTTACGTTACATAATGTATTGAACATGTATGTAAGTGATGTATAATATTGAATGGTATTTTGCCAACATTCAATTAGCTGGCAGATTGGCTGTTCACTATTTAAAAAGATTTATTTCACTAACTACTTGAGGATCACTCTCAGTACTCTTACTGTTTTATTTATTGACTTACTGTATGTACACACACACACACACACATGCACACAAGTACTGGATCTTGAACTAGAGCCTCACGCTCTCACTTGGCTTTTTCACTCAAGGCTGGCACTCTACCACTTGAGCCATTCCTCCATTTGTAGCTTCTTGCTGAGTATTGCGAGATAAGGTTCCCATGGAGTTAGTTATCTGCCTGGGCTGGCTTCCAACTGGGAGCCTCAGACCCCAGCTTCCTGACGAGCTAGGATTCATGATGCCCCTGAGATCTAGATACTGGGGTGTTGCAGAGGGAAAGTGAGCTATCCCTACACACAGAGTTTCTATAACCAAAACGCAAGAATGTATGGGAGGGGCTTTGAACCATGAATGTCACATTTCAGAAGACTCACTTGACTCCTATTTGGGGCTGTTCTCTGAATGTAGTCTCCCTCATCACTTTCCTTTCATGTCTTTCCTTTCACTTTCAAACACACTTGCTGTGTCTGAGTTAAAAAGTGAAATGCAACAAGTGACAGTCATTTAACTTTATTTTATACATTTTCGTTTTCCTTTTCATTTTGGCTTTCTGTAACTTTCTATAAAATACAATTCTAAATGAGTACTCCTCTCCCCCCAAAAATAACAATAGTAATAGAAGAATTTAGGATCTTTAAAAAAAAAACTTTAAGATTCAGTAAGCTATCCCTCTCGGGTTTCTTGTGGCACTGGGATTTAAATTTAGAGCTTTAAGTTTGCAAGGTGAATGCTTTACCCCCGCACCATATCTCTACCTCCCTCCAAATGCAGACTTGATTGAGGTAGCCACTATTTTAAATTCCACCCTGGAAACATTCATAACTCCCAAGAAGTTCAAAACTCCTGGCTGCTGGCACACGCATTTTCAGGGCTTCATAATTCTCCCAGGGGTTTGATCCAAGGTTGAATTCCCTACGGCCCTCCAAAGCCTTGTACTCAGGAAGCAGAAAAGTGAATTCCATAGCGGATATTTTCCATACTACTCTATTCCAAACTCAAGGAACAAATTGATAGTTTAATAGCATGCAGATACAGAAAATGAAAAACATAAAGCATTCATTTTTCCTGCTCCTGAAAGTTTATCATAGGAAGCACGTATATTCTAAGGAAAACATAGCTGTTTGGCACGTGAAGTCTGATGGTTTCATAAAAGAACAATTAGGTGTTTCTCAGTGCTAGCTTCTATCAATGCATCTGAACCACCCTTAGGCGCTGTTCATTTCAGTGCTGTTGTGGGGGGAGGGGTGTGTGGAGGGGGGCTGAGGTCTTTCCAAGGCTGTGCTGCTCCCTGAGTCCCATTGGGGAGAGCGTGGAATGAACTCTTTCCCAATCCCCCCACATTAGACTCAGCCCTGAGACTCTTGGGGCTTAGGAAATCACTTAGAGTGGAGAGCCTTGTTCTCAGAGAGTTAGGCCCCAACATTCCTGCTCCAGGAGACAGTCGTCAGTTAATCTCTGTAAGTGACTATGATTTGGGCAGATGTCAAATGGTACATTAATGGCTCTCATGTTAAAATCTTTTTCTTTTGAAAACATAGGGTAATGCTAAGAAACTAACTTTAAAAAATAACAATCTCACCTTGGATCTGGCCATACAGTGGCCGGCCTGAAACAACTTACTCTGGTTGGGTTTCTCAGTGTCAGTGTCCCCAAGTTTGCTGAGGTACACACAATGCCTTTTGGCAAAGGCTAGGTGAAGATGCCACCTCACCACCAGTGCCACATGGCAGAATCATCCCACACACACCATGTCCTGGTCACAGGCTGTCCCCTCCGATGGTGTCTGAGAAAATGCCACTGAATGCCTGAAGAATGTGAAGTAGAGAAACAGAACTTGCTGGAAGCCCTTGATGAACAGCATTCTTTCTGAGTAGAACCATCTAGAATCATGCCATGCTGTTGCTTTGACTGCTAGTACTCTGGCATTCCGCTGGGCTGTGCAGTTAAAGGATTCGATTATGTTTTCCAATGGAACTTCAGGTGTTTTCAGTGTGATTGGGAAGAGAAGCTCCATCACAAAGATAAGGAGGATCTGAGGAGAGCTTCACCCAGGGTCACTGATTTATGGCACGATTGACTGACACAGAATGTTCTAGAAAGAAAAAAAGATGATTTTTTTAATTATTCTGATGAACATCAGTCAGGGGCATAATCCCCTTTGTCCACAGTGCCATGTCTTAAAATACCCAGCCATGTGCGCCTGCGCTGGCCCGGGCCTGCGTGACTCAGGGTGTTTGCGCTTGAGCTGAGTGTTGAGGGCTGCGTACTAAATCAGACTCCAGATTTGCCTTGGTGACACACGAAGAGAGAACGAACATGGCATTTGAACTACACAAATATTATGCTTAAGTATTTTTCCTTCTTTTGAAGCCAAACAGGTCTTGTTAATGATAAAAATCACTGCAGTATAGTGGGCCCTTTTTCTGGTCTGGAATTTGAGACAGTGTCAGCGGTGCCAAGGGGCCCCGCAGCAGGAAGAAACAGAGAGCGGCAGAGATTTGGAGCCACAGCACAAGTTATACCATTGAATTTTATAATTGTAGCAGTTGGGAACTGAGAAAAAGAACATCTGCTTCCCTCTGCCTCATGCCCACCCTGGACTGGGAGTGGGGGAGTGAAATCGAGGGTCATCTTTATAATTTATGATGCTGTTAGGACCCAAGAAGGGACCCCCTTTTAAAGGGCAACCATCAGGCAGCTTCGCCTCCCTTGTTTTGAGGATGCTGGACAATGGGGAAAGGTTGGGGAGGGGGGAAATCTTTCAAGGACTCGATTCAAATTCCTCTCAAGGTACATGGGAGCTGGTCACTCACATCTGTCATATTAAGTCTTTGTGAGGCTGAGATGTAAGGAATGGGGTTCAATCCAGGTCAGGCAGAAAAGGCTGGGACATGTTTATCTAAAAGGCCAGATGATGATGATGTAGAGCTCTGAGTTCAAGCCCCACTGCCATCACAAACACACACACACACACACACACACACACACACACACACACACACACACACACACACAGCCCTGCCCACTGTGGTTGTATCTCTTCATGAGAGCACGGCCTCTGGCTTTTTTACTTTAGTGACATTGTAGTTAGGGATTAAGAGGAGAAAACGAGGGCCCGCCCTCCTGCCCCCATCTCCTGTGACTGACACCATCTACCCCACCGCTGTCCACAGAGCATTAAGGAACACACCTACCTACCCGCCTTGCATTCATTCCTCAGTTCCGAGGACGCTCAGAAAATAGGCTGGCTTCCCCTCCACACCCCTGAGCCTCCATAGGTCTGACCCACTGGGACACTGCGCCAGGCCCAGGCTGTGCCTTTCTGTCTGCCCACTCTTAGGATTACCCAGGATGTGAGTCTCGGAGAAGAAAGGAGGAGAGGAAGCCAGGAGCTGCCAGGGAGCCATACTTACAGCAGGAAATGTGATTCCCAGGCACTTGAGCCCCACCTCATTTCCTGTGGATGGGGCGTGCAAACCTCCAGGGCCCGCACTGCTGCCTGTAAGGCCCATGGCAGGCTGGATTGCCTGGGAGAGTGGCACTCAGATGCCCTTGGCTGCCATGGCTTATCTCCCAGAGAGAGTGGCCCAGAGCCAATGAGCAATGCACTTGTCCAGGTACCAGCACATGCTGACATCCCTCTGTTCAGACCTGGGAGATGGGTGAAGAACGGCTGCCCAAGTGGGTACTGGGGCCTGCTCAGACTCCAGGAGCACCCAGAAGCCTCTTCTGAAAGAGGCTCAAGTCTGCCCCAAATTCTCGCAGGCAGTGAAGAGAGTCTCATGGTCAAGTGGCCAGCAAGCCTCTGTTGGGGGAAAGGGGAGAGGGAGGGGGAAGATAAGAATACCCCCACCTCTAGAAACTCCACAATACATTTTCTGATCTCTTCCCTCCTTCCCTTCTCCTCACCTCTCTTCCCCCTCCCCCTCCCTTCCACACCTGCCCCCCCACAAATAGGACATCGGCAGAAACTAGATGATCAGACCAAGCCCGGGAGCTTGTCCTTTTCTGAGCGTCTCAGTGAACTGGAGCAGCTGAGGCGGACGGCCATGAGGGTCAGCCCGCACCACCCCGCCCCCACGCCCAACCCTCGCGCCTCCTTGAACCACACCACTGCCTTTAACCCCCAGCCTCAGAGTCAGCTACAGGGTAAGTACCTGGATGGAGCCATGCCTGCCTTGCCCCTGCCGGAGGGTGCACCCTGAAAAGCTCACCCAGAACAGAGTGCGCTTTTCTCGGATGCTCAAAGGAAACCACAGCCTCAGGGAGCCTTGTGAGACCTAGAGAGCCAGGCTCAGTCAGCTTTGCATGGCTACCACAGGAGGCCCCGGGTTGAGAAGCATGGCTGTCTAGAAGGTATTGAAGAGATGGCTGTGGACGATATGGGTACACACACACACACACACACACACACACACACACACACACGGCATCCAGAGCATGGGTTCCAGAACCTATGTGGATTAAAAAAAATCCACAGGCTCTCATGTCCTGTCTGTAAATTCCCTGGCATCATATTTGCACATGACCTATGCGCTTTCTGTGCACGTCTTCTATGTACTTTAAATCATCTCTGGGTGACTCATAACACTGATATAGTGTAAAGGCTATGTCAATAGTTGTTGTGTTGTTTGGGGAATCGTGACAAGCACAAAGGCCGTACATTTTCAATATAAATGTAAATGTATTAATAAATATTTTCAATTTATGGTGGGTTTAATCTTCAAATGTAGAGCCCAAAGACAGAGAGGACGGACCAGCTCTGTGTGTACATACTGATAAGGCTTTGTCATAGTTAGCTTTGGCTATGGGATTTTTCTTACCTAACATTACATTTGAAGACACACTTACCCCCCCCCCCCCCGCACACACACCTAATAAGGCAAAGGTGAAGATAAAGTTCTTGTTACTTTCATATTGTTTGTGGATTTCTGTATGGAATAGCTGATTTTGTTGTTGTTGTTGGTGTTGTTGTTGTTGTTTGCCTGTCCTGGGCCTTGGACCTTGGGCCTAGATGTCCTCCTTAAGCTCCTTTTGCTCAAGGCTAGAGCTCCACCACTTGCACGATAGCACTTCCGGCTTTGTCTGGTGGTTAACCGGAGGTCATTGTCAGTGTCTCATAGACTTTCCTGCCAGGCTGGTTGCAAACTGTGATCTTCAGATCGCAGCCTCCTGAGTGGCTGGATGACAGGTGTGAGCCATCAGTACCCAATCTATAGTTTTCAAAAAAAAACAGAAAATAAACAATAGGAAGGCTGTGTATAAGCTATTACATCAACTTTCTTTTTTTACATGTTTTAAATTATCCTTATGTCATTGTCCTAAGAGGTTTCCATTTGCATAGTTTAAAATCCCATAAAGTGTGTAATTGCCCTACTCCAGAGTCCTAGCTGGAAATTAAAAACAACAACAACAAAAACACCGTCAAATACAATAATGACAAAAGACCCACCATCTCAGAGATAACACACACAGCTCACTTCCACTGCAAAGCAGTGACATTGTTTCAATCATCATCTCCCGTGCCATGCAGGACACAGCTGCAGACGATATGGTCAAAGTAATGGCACATCTGGAGCAAAGGCAAGGGGGCTAGCAGGGAGGCTCTCTGCTGCTCTTGGAGAGCAGAAATAAGCTTGCTCAGGCATTTTCTGCATAGGAGGGGTGTCATGGGATGCACAACATCTATTTGGTACAGGTTCTGGGCCACTGGTTCTCTCTGGGGATTCGTATGCGTGTGAGGGCTCTCACAAGGCATGTCCACATTTTCCACAGAGCACGATAGGAAACTGTAGCATGGCTCCCCTAGTTCCCTGGTGGGGGAGTCCTTTTAGTTGAGTGGAAGATTCTCATATCTTCCCATATCACACAACCACTGTGATATGGCCACTCTTAGTCTTGTGTAGGTAACTGAAATTAAAGCTAACTGTTTTGGAGGTGCTTCCTCTGGACTCTGATGTATTTAAAAAGAAAGTTCTATGAAATCATTCCTTACACTTGATAATCATAAGTAATTATTTTTAGCATATGCACATCAGTCCCAAAGATCCTATCATGCATGCCTCTGTGGGCAATTAGGGCTGACGGAACTTTCCTTAAGGAAAATGGGCTCTGGCTTACCATGTTCCTCTGCCAAAGAGCCTCAACCTCCACTCTTCTGTCCTCCGTTTGGGGTCCTGTGAGTGTAAATCATCTTCAGGATTCCATGAGGAAAAGCAGAAAGAGGACTTCTCTTCATCTTGAACCATTTTACTGGCCGTTCATATAACCAAATTGATATGAAGTATCTTAGAAACAATGGAAATTTCAACTCTAGGGAGAGTATTGAACTTGTCTTTATTGACTCTGCTTTTCTCACACAATTCAAGTGCAGAAATCTTACCTTTTAAAAAAATATTATCTATGTGTCTTTGCAAAAAAAAAATAATAATGTGAGGGTCCCATTGGTTCTTTGACCTCTGACACTGACCGTGGAGTCACCAGTGGCAGAGGTCTTTGGCTCTTTGGTGCTCTGTGTTCCTACCAAAGTATGAGGTTTAGCACTAAGTGTCACCCTTTCTTGTTCCTTTCCAAAACATCTTTACTTTCTCAACATCTAAGCAATCTGGCTTGCTTTTAGATTTCCCCAAAGGGCTTAGTTGCTTCTCTTAAAAAAAATGGTGTTAACTAGATTATCCATGTTCTTTTGCTCCAAAATATGAATTTGATATGTAGAACTTCACTTGTTAAATGGCACAAACAAAATTTCAGAAACAAATGTCCAAGAGATTTCTGTTAAAGTACTTTTCCTTTTTCCATCTCCTTTCCCCTCCTCCTGTTCCCTCTCCTTCCCCCAAAACCTCCTCTTCCCTCCCTTCCCCTCTTCCTGTCTCTCCTTCCATCTGTCCTTCCTTCCTCTCTCCTCTTTCTGTTGTTTTCTGTCTTCTTCCACCCACTCTGTCCTCTCTCTTCCTCTTTCTTTTCCCATAAGAAAATGCAACTTCAGAAAATTCAAATTTCAAGTAGATCCTTGCCATTTTCTTTTCTTCTAGAAATTAGAACATTAGCAGGAATCATATGAAAGTCTCTTTCAGTTCAGACTTTCCCTGTATATTTTTGACCAAAGGAAAATGTTTCATTTCCAGGCTTAGCCCTAGAGTGTCTGTATTTTACTGAACATGATGCTGTAATAAGTGCAGCATGTGTTTATAGTTTTCTTTGAAATGACAGCAGTAGTTTTAAGGAAAATATTCCAGAAGTAGTTGGGACATTTCTTCAGTGATACAGTACAGATGTGGGAATGTTTTTCAAGTTTACAGAAAAATCAGTGATCCAAGGACTGGAAGAAGGCCACTGGAGTTTATAGAGTCTAGGGACTGCCTAGCTGGGACCTGGGGGAGGGAAGAGGCTCGCCCCAGATCTGTAGACAGGAAATCAGGACTAGAGACTCATATCTCTGTTTATCTAGAATCAGTTGTGCTAGAGAAGTATCCTAACAGACATCTCGAATGCTTAGCAACAGAGTGCAAGGTAGGAGAGGAGGCAAGCTGCTGTGTCACTAAACCACTGTTTATTTGTTGAGGTTTTAACAATAAGAGATTTGAGGTTAACTTCAACTTCCTACTTTACCAGGTCTTTAAATTGAATGGAAAGCCATTTTGGTCATGGCTGCATGTTTATGCAAGTCAAGACACTATCATTAGTTTCAACACTCAAGTTTTAAGATTCTTTTCTATTCCCTTTAAAACAAGAGGCAGGATGGGCTGGGAGTTTGGCCTAGTGGTAGAGTGCTTGCCTAGCATGCACGAAGACCTGGGTTCGATTCCTTGGTACCACATACATAGCAAAAAGCCAGAAGTGGTGCTGAGGCTCAAATGGTAGAGTGCTAGCCTTGAGAAAGTCCAAGGACAGAGCTCAAGCCCTGAGCCCAAGCCCAGGATTGGCAAAAAAAAAAAAAGATTTAAAAAACAAGAGGCATGAAAGACTGTAGAAAGCTGAGGGTAGCAATGCCTGTTTGATCACACCTCCATTAACAACTAGCTCTGGGCAGCCCAACTAAGGGATTTTTCAGAATGTTGAGTGTGATGTACCAAATGTGACTGAACCATATTGAAGGTAGCGTAGCTCTTTCCTCTCTGAAGAGTTAAGGATATGAAATGAGAGATGCTTTTCCTGAAAGCTATCATCCCAGATAAACTATGGGTCCGTGTGATTGTTGTTGTGAGTATTGGTTGCTATAAACATCTGACCATAAGGTTTCACTCTTTCATTGGACTCATTGTGATGTATTTTGGCATGGGCTAGACTTTTGGTATACATTATTCTGTTCTCACAACAATCATGGCATGCTTTGTAGGCAGAGAAATTAAACCCCACAGGTTAAAAATTGCCCACAGTCCCCAACCTTATAAGTGGAAAACTTGTATAACGTAAGACCTTTCCGGAAGCACAGCCAGTGCTGGAGGGGTAGAGACCCAGCTTAGCCTCCACTCTTGATTCACTGGCTCTAGGGTTGATCCGTGATGAGCAGAATCTCAGTTGCCAAGGAGAAGAAAGAAGAGAATTGGGGTAGTCACTCAGGGTTCAGCTCTGGCTGAATACTGTAGGTACATGCTGTTAAGACTAACTATACTCGGTAGTGGGTGCCTGAATGGACAGTTTTCTTTTGGGTACATGTACGTTTATCTTTAGAGACAGGAGAAAATAAAAACATAATAATGGAACTTTGAGCAGAGAGAAAAGGAAGTGGATGAGTGGAAGAGGGATCTTAGACACTCTGATTCCTTTATTGGGGCAATTGCCATCAAGAGTTGCTTCTGGGCACTGGTAGCTCATAATTGTAATCCTAGTTACTTGGAAGGCTGGGATATGGGAGCCACAGTTTGAAGACAGCCCATGAAGAAGGCCTGGGAGATTCTTATCTCAAACTAACTACAAAAAAAGCCAGAAATGAGCTATAGCTCAAATGATAGCATGCCAGCTTTGAGGGGGAAAAAAACAAAACTAAAGCTTAGGGACAGGACCCAGTCCCTGGGTTCAAGCCCCAAGATCATCACAAAAAGAGAGGGGGCAGGAGAGAGGGAGACAAGAGTCTCTCGTGTATGTTTCAACTAAAAATTACTTTCCCATCCAATCTCAGGCAGCACCGTGGGTACCTCCCATTCAGAGTTCCAAGTAGCCAAGAGCGACCTTGAGATCCCAAATTATCTCTCACGGAGGCAAAAAATCCACCATCAAGTAGGGAGCATCTGCATCTCCCCCCCCCCCCCGTCCCCCCCCCCCCCGCAAGGCTCGAGGGGAGGAGCTTATTTGCCTTCTAACCTTTGCTGGCACCAAAGATTTCCATGGCTTATGACTGCATCACTCCACCTTCTTCTCTCTTTACCTGGGCTTCTCCTCTGTCTCATTTCTCCCTGTCTCAGGTCTGGTGGATAGAGGAATATAAAGCCAATCCCTGGGGACGCCAATCTGGTGTTCTGGCTGCTGGATCTCCACCTATCATTGGCTGGCCCTCGGTGTCATGGTACTTAAGTTTCCCAACTAGGAGAATGCATAACCTTTTTTGTTGTTGTTGTTTTCTAAGTGAGGTCAGAGATTTCTCAATATTTTCTGGAGCACACGGTGGAGAGAGGCCTCAATAATGATAGAGAAGGATAGGATATTTTCCCTTGAGCAATTCTGGATCACAAAAAAATAAAAATAAATTAAAAAATAGAGGCCTGAGTACCTCCAGCCCCAGCCTCTGGAAGCCCATGATTACACAGAAGCCACTCAGCAGAGGAACAGAAAATGGCATGAAGACCAAAGCCAGCCAGTTGGGATGGACTCAAGAATTTGACCTCGCGGACAGAGCTAGACATATCACTGTTGTTTTGAAGCAAGCTGCCTTTTTAACAGGAGGCTTTATTGCCAGGCACTGCTGGCCAGACACCCTTTCAAAATGATGATGCTTTACTTTGCATAGTTCATGATCCCAAACGGAGAAATCACCTGAACCCAGCTTTTCAAATGTAGGTATTTACAAGGGAACTTTGAATGTGGCCATCGTTTGCCAAAAGTTAGTACCCAGAGAAGAGCAAACACTTTACTTACTCTGAGAGGAAACGGGACTCTAGTTGCAAAGCTCCTTCGCCAAACTAAGTTGGTTTTATTCACTTGCATGACCGTTGCTCCCATTCTGGAGTACAGAGGCAGGCCTGCCCTGATTTGGTCTTTGGGGGGATCTTTGGGGATATAGAGTACACCAAGAAATGGCACTTGAGGACTCTCAAAAGATGTGGGCTTCAGCAAAGGACGCCTATGTAGATCATATTTTCACATTGCTGTTTAAAGACTTAGCCAATCTCATGTGAGCTTCTCTTGTGTCTTCTTTTCTTTTTGTTTTAATTAAACAACTCCTTTCAAAGCAGTAGAGCGGCCCAATTGTTATCGAGATTAAAGATACCAATTGCGAAATGTCTGCAAATAAAATCTTCACTGTCAAACCCAGTTTCTTTCCATAGACCTTTCTTTCTGGCAGGACATTATTATATTTTGATGCTGGAGAGATTCAGTTACCAACTAAAGCAAACAAAACAAAACAATAATTAAAAAAAAATAGAACTCACCCTAAAAACAAACATTGGTCAATCATGTTTACTTTTTACTTCTCTGTGTACTCCTGAGACTCAAGAGAGAAAGAGAGGAAGAGGAAGAGGGAGAGAGAGAGAGAGAGAGAGAGAGGGAGAGGGAGAGGGAGAGGGAGAGGGAGAGGGAGGAATGTATCACTTTATATCCGGTTATTTCTGTGATTTCTGTTAGTAAGCTATGAAAAGTCTTCAGGATGAAAGCTGCCCAAGCTCTACCCAGGCTTTCCTGAATAGAATGAAACAGAATAGTTACTGTCTAAAAACATGTGAGATTCTTCGCTTCTTAACAGCATACAGAATCATGGCACTAAATGCCAGCAGGAACTGTGGGTAGGCAGGGCTGGACAGAAGGCAGCCATTTCCCCAGACACAAGCTGAGAGGCCTCAAAATTTTCAAATAAGGTTGTAAGAACTAGAATTTCATCTTCCAGTTTTGTTGTCTGCAGATTACATAGCAGTAGTTACATCCCCTTTAGACTGTTGATTCCTCTTTTAAAAAATACTTTTATTAGCACATATTAATTGTATAAAGTGATTTTTTGTGACATTTCCATACACATGTATAATTTCCTTTGATCCATTATTGCTTTGTTTTTATTCTAGCCTCACTTTCTTCTCAGTGACTGTCTTTTCCTCTTTTTTAAATCTTTTCTATTGTTATTTTTTATCGGCCTTTAAACACTTTAATGGGTTTTAGCATTCTATTTTTATGCATGGGTATAATGTATTTTGGTTATGTTCAACCTTCTCTTCCCCCCAACCCCCCTTCATCTTCCCCTTCTCAAAGCTGGGCTTTCCTGCTTTTTCTCCTGGACAAAAGAATCTTTGCATCTTGTGTCACCTAATAGCTATGCAGCAATTTGAAACCTGAGCTTAAAAGCACAAAAGCAAATGAATGATGCTTATTTCAATATGCCACAATTCTTCCACAGTCTGAATTAGGTCTATGAATCCACATAAGAAGCTCTGTTTAGCAAGCTTCGGGTCACTCTGCTGGCCAGTAAGATCTCTGGAAAAGGACGGAAGAGGATGCCTTAGCAGCCTTCTTCAGCCCTGCAGTTTGGTTGTGACACGACTAATATAAAAACAGAGCTTCTCTGGGGAAGGTCTGTGGTTAGTGTGACCTTCGATGCCAGTAGCTCACCGGTCAGGACAGTCTCCCCGCTTATAAACTGCCTGTCCATGTGTGGCATGGGGGCCTCTTTGCCCCCATCATTCTTACGTGTTCGGTCTGAGTCATTCCCAGGCCAAATTCTGCCAGTTCCTTCTTGCATCATCTGACAGCTGTTTGGGGAGTTTTAAAAGACCATCTTTAGCTAAAAAGGGAGGAAGAAATAATGTGCCTAGAGACTGCACTTCTTGGAGTGGCCAGTCATACAAGGGGAGTGAACGTGGTTCTTTTATGAAGTCTCCTGGGGCGCTTGCACAGTGGTGGCTACTCTCACTCCATTAGTGCATCTCTCCGCATGTATCAGATGGCAGATTATATGAGGATAAAGTTATTAAAATATCTGTAAAAGTCAGCACAGGCTCAAGGGCTTGACTTCGCCTTTCTGCCCGCTAAGTGGTTCATGTAGATCTCTCATCTCTAGGTCTGTTCCTCTTCAGCTGTACTTTATCATCAATTGCCTATGATGTGGGGCCGCTGAAACGCCTGAATTTCAAGATACATTTCTATTCATTGTCCCACCAGTCTGGTGGCTTAAGAATGAACACGGAAGCATCTAAGAAGTGTGAAGACCAATCCCCCCACCCACCACCACCACACTTCCATTCTTTTTTATTTTTCACTCCAATATATGAAGTGTCTGTAGATGAGTTATTATTGAAGTGGGTGGTTATGATAGACAGGGACATTGCTGAGTTCACACATTTACCAAAGGCTTTTATAAAACAATAATAGCTGACAGTGATGAAAGCATGACTTCATCGTCCATTCACCATAGCACGCACCATAGTTCAGGACAACATTATCTGCCTGCAAATGGCTACGCGCAGTTTTCTTTTACTGTAAGTCCCAGGCTCCTTGTCTGTCGCCCACGGGTTTCATCTAGCAGCCTTACACACCAACTTCCCATCCCTCTGAATACTGTCATTCCTGGGAAATACGGTCACCTCTGACATCTTCAAGGAAATCAGTGGGGGGACCCCAACCTCTCCATCACCCCTCATTACAGGACTGTTTTAAGGGAAGGCTGAGAGGCTGGCTGTGTGCGAGGTTCTGAGCCACCACCATATGCTGCTAAATAAGAGGAATCATTGCCCAGACGTGGATCTGTTTAATAGGATTTTTCTACAAATTACACAGCATGGCTTCAAAATTGAATTTGTACAAAAGGGCGGATGGCCGGTTCAGGTGGAAGGGGAAGGAAATCTTGTTATTCCAATTCCAGAATCTCTTCCCGATTTCCTCATTTGATTCTTTCATGCCTTGCGGGGGAGGGAGGATGCAGTAGGCAGTGCATAAGGAATTTCCCTTATGTTCAATCCTTCTCTGTAGCCTTTCGGGAGGGGGGGATGTGAAGACAGAATGCCAGACCTTCTGTCCAGCTACCCCATCAGTCAGGAATCGTTTTTCATCTCACCTTTCCATCATAAGGAACTCAGAATAAACATAAGAGCTCACAGTGTACATTTCACAAAACTACAGATCTCTGTATTAAGCCTAAGATCTTTACGGGAGATAATATATGCTGCACTGTCCACTTCCTAGTTCTTGGAACTTGTAAGAAGCACGTACAGCCTCTGTGCCCCTAAGCTTGTCTATAAAATGGGTATAACAATAATAATAGTAATAGCCAACTTATCAAACGGCTGTGCAGCCTAAATGAGTTGTGCCCAGCACGTGGTAAATGTTGCATGGATTTAATGTCGCCACTCCACAGTTTTCCCAAAACTGAGTTATAGGTTGGTCAGATTTTTAGCATGGAGTTGAGTGTACCAGACAAACATCATGCATTGCTGTGGTTGTACTCACTGTGACATGGGTGGGTGGCGAGGGTGTCTTGCCAGCCTCTCGGGGGCTCTGGGACCTTTTCTTCTGTGGTCCTCAGGAGTCACGGCAAGGGGGAGCTGGGAGGGGGAGGAAAGGGGGGAAGATTGGAATAGGGCACTGGTGGTTGTCATGGAATTCCCTTGAATAACTCAAATAGGAGAAGTCCTAAACACTCTTGCCCAGGACCACATGGGAATATAAACTCTCACAGTGGAAAGGGGCCTTGAAAGCAGTGCCCACAGGCACAGAGACCTCCATGGATCTATCCAGTCCAAGGTGGGCTCTAAAATCCAGGTCTTTAAGCTCCCGGCCCAGGGTTCTTCTTGTCAGCCATGTAAGTCTGTGTTGCTGGTTCAGATAGTTCACAGGTTGGATATCGTTAGCCTTACTCTGCCTATTTCTTGAAATATACTTTGTTCTCTATGCCCTGATTGATTCCCTCTGGTGAACTCCAGTATTATATACTTCTTTCATGCCTCCAGTTTTTACTTTTTGAATGTTGAATTTCATGCTTAAAAGAGTAGAGATTTTAAAAAAAAAGAAAAATAAGTGAACACAGTCCTTCTTAAAGCCCCCCTCCCTTCTGCTCTGGCTCAGGGGTGGGGGAGGGACAAACAGCTGCAGAGGAGCTGGCAGGTCACTTCCTGGCCACAGAACCCACATGGGGACTGGTCAGCCAGGATCCCTGACCCCATTCTCTTATTTTCATGAATTGGACACATTCAGCAAATGTGAATGGTGACCCTCTTTGATGGTTTTTTAATGAACTGTCTACAAAAGTATTTCTTTGAACCAGGTTTCACCTTCCTGTGTGATTTTAAGTAAATAGCTCCCTCCCCGATTCCACCCACAGGCCCAGCCCTTTAAGTCTGCTGCGGCTGCGGCTTGGACTGTTGAGCCAGAAGAAGGACAGCAAACAGGTGTACGAATGTGACAGAGTCCAGTCCAGGAGTCGCAGCTGTGGGAAGGCCGGGCGCTCCTGGCAGACAGAGGCTGGGAGGGGTTACAGGCTGGTGCCTGCTGACATGCCCTTGTCCCAGAAGAGGACAGGGCTGCCAAATTCAGGCCATTTACTCCCTAAAAGAGTTCACAGCAATGGGAGCGAGTGAGCCAGGGTCAGATCAAAGGTCCCTGTGACAGTCACTTCCTTGTCCATGAATTCAGAGCCAAGGCCCAAAGCTACATAGGAATGTCACAGGAATTCTCAAAGGCCAGATGCCCCTCTCTCAGAGTCTGTGTGGAGCCATGGATGGGGAGCTGCCTGGCTGCTGTCCTTTACTGAGATGGTGATTCCACCATCCCTCCTCCTCAACAAACCTGGCTTAATAGTTCACCAGCATGGACGGCCTGGGATGATCTGTGTTCATGTGCTGTGTGCATCGCCATCTGTCCCCCCTCCAACCCCAGCATATGGCT
This sequence comes from Megascapheus bottae, assembly GCF_031878675.1. Taxonomy (NCBI): domain Eukaryota; kingdom Metazoa; phylum Chordata; class Mammalia; order Rodentia; family Geomyidae; genus Megascapheus; species Megascapheus bottae. The sequence continues at coordinate 98,951,485 of NC_143509.1, read as the reverse complement.
CATGTCTTGCCATGACCACACTCAGGGAGACTCCTGTCCGGGGCTTGCCTCTGTGGCCTGAGAACCAAGATTCCAAAGACTACCAGAGAACAATGTTTTGTTTTGTTTTGTCTCAAAATCATTAGATCCCATCAGAATCCTGGCTGTTTAGTGGGTTTTTGTGCCTTCTCCTAATGTGGGGAGTTCTTTGAACGCATGGCCACTTTGAATGTAGGACCTTTAGCTATGTTAGCACTAGAGAGCTGGCCTTCCGGGGATGGCCCGCCTTCTTTTAAATAGATGAGGTTAAGTGTCTCGCCTCTAGTCAAGTCAGCTTTTCTCCCCATTCTCCAGGACTGAGCAGATTCCTAGTTTTGGAAGAAGCAGAAGTGAACCATCCTGAGACGTCCCTTCAAAACAGCACTTAGGCAAAAGAGGGGCGGTCGGAACAAGACAGGGCAAACCCCGGTGTGCCTCTGTGTAGTGCTCCACCCAGTTTCTCATCTTTATATTATTTTTTTTAAGTCTCAAATAACCCAAACAGGCAAGGTCTGATCTGCAGACAGTCTGCAGGCATCTGCCCAAGAAGCTGCCGGTCGGCTGGTCCATCCTCCTCTGATTTATGTTGTGTGTGTTAAGCCTTAAATTGTTGAGTCTCTGGCTGGCTGCAGTGGTATTACTGCAGGGCTGGTGCATGTTTTCAGCTCACAGAGCTGGCTCTGCTGCTGGAGGTGTTGGCCTCAGATCAAGTCCAATCTCACACCTGTCTGGGACAATGAAGGCCTTGTTAGATGCATCTCCAGTCGAGGCAGCTCAGCCTGCTTATTTTTCATAGTCAGAACCAGGAGGAAGGAGGAGGTCTGGGAGAAAGAGAAACAGTTGAAACCAGGGCAAAAAGATTTGGGGAATGGTCATCTGACTCTCCCCAGCCTTTCTTTCTCGGGTCTTCTCCTGTGTGTCTGGCCTGCCACCATCCTCCTTTACTCCTATCCCCCGGGATTTTTATACATTTTTCTTTATTTTTGGCCATCAGAAAACAAGCAAGCAATGTCAACAGTAGCTCTCTTACGAAGGAGAATTTCCTGCTGCACCAGAGCCTGGAGACATTGGTTGGATAATAAATCCATGGCGATCCAGGGCTCCAGGTGTCCTGTTGGAGAAGCAGGGCAAGGAAGGGGTTGAGATCCCTAGACAGGCTAGGGTGAAATTTAAGCACCATCCCACAGTGGGTGTGTCTCCTGTGGATTTCTTCCACCTCTCCTAATGTGGCAGTAATAGGCACTGTTAACAGAGGTGGTCTTTCTCCCCAGCTCTGTATTGTTTACCAGTGAAATGGCAAACTGTTCTGTCCTAGGAGTTCAGGCTTCTGCCCCAAATGATCCACAGAGGCAGGCTAGCCACCAGCGCTCACAACCACAGACCCTGAGTCCCCGCCAGAGGCAATCACCAGGAAGAACTTCCAATTCCAGGTCCGTGCCTTCAGTTGTCTGAAGGATCAGTTCAGTCAAGACCTTGACATTGGGCCAGGAGGTAGCTCAGTGCCAAAGCACTTGCCTAACAAGTGCAATCTCCCCACTACCAGACAAAAAAAGACCCTGAAGTGACTCACCTCATAGAATCCCATGATTGGAGGGCCAAAGGTAGTCACTGAGATGTTCTCAGTTTTGAACCCTTTCCCTTGCTATGGAACCGCACTGTGGTAAGCCCACATGCCTGGTACAGGAGCCACTTACCTGAGCTGGAAGTCTTTCTATTGTACTTGCTCTCTGATAGATACTGGGGCAGCTACCAATGTCTCCTTTACACACAGAGCCCACCACAGATTTTGAACTCCAACTAGAGACAAAATGGGGGAAATGCACACGTGGTTTCCTCCATTGGGAACAGAGGCTCTCTTCTTCTCCCCAGCCCATGGATGCTCTGAAATGATAAAGTCCACAAAGGTACGGGAAGGAGGCTGGGACACCCAACTGGCTATGAGGTGCTACGATTTTTGCCTTCCTTCCTCCCTGGCCAATCCTGCCCACAGCTTTTTACATCATGATGGAGAGATTGGAGAGAAGAAGCTGATCTTGGCCTGTCTAGAAAGTCCCTTCCTGAAATCCCACCACCTCCTTTTTCCTGCCATTTTTTTTCAGCACATTCCATCGGCCCTATGTCTGTGTCCTTTTGGCCATCTTTCTATGTCTCAGCCAAAACAGATGGACTCTCCTTCTCAACTCCTAGACGAGCCTGGCATCCTGACTTACTGTGACATCTCGCCTTCCCTGGCTCTCAGTTGTTCCCAGAGGGGGGCAATGGGTTTGAGTTCCCCAGCCATCCCCAGTGAGATTTCCCTCTGTGCTGCTAGACTGTCTGAAACCGAACATGGAGCTGACAATACAGCCTGTGTCCCAGCACCCCCCACTCCCCTCTTTGGGGCACATCTGGGCTCCAAGAACAGCAAGTCAGGAGAAAGATCTGGTTGAGTCATAAGCCTCTAGGTAGATCCTCAAAGTCAAGCCTTGATCTGATGATCTTCAGGGAAAGGGACCAGTGAGCATTGTTGCCGATTTCAGGATGACCTGTCAAAACAGCATTTGTAGGGATAAGGCCTAAGTTAAGCCCTTCACGCCATCTATGATTTCCCTCCACCCAGAGCACCAACTCTCAAGTTGGGTCCTCACCTCCTACTACCCACATTTGCCCTTTCCAGACTTCCTATGGCCCAGTTGGGAAGCTGATATTACCCACCTGCCCCTCCCTGCCCTAGGCTTCTGTGTCTGGAGGCGGGGTGGGGGGAGAAGAACATCTTCCTTGACTTCCTGGCCTCTTGACTTCTACAACCTTCTGCAAAAACAGACACCCTTCTCTGGTGTGGGTCCTTCTGCCATTCCTGGCCCCAGGCCAGATTCTGCTCTGGTTCTTCTTCCCTTCAGTCTTCCTTCCTCCTCAGACAGTCCATCCTCACCTGAGGCTACCTTCCAAATACCTGGACCTGGTTTACACTTAAAGACCCCAAGGTAAGACTATCTGATTTATCCGTTACTTCCTTGAAATCCCAGTTCCTGGACTCCATGGTAACTTCCTGGGTGCCAGCCTTCGTCCTGATTCTCTGAAAGCATTCTCGGATCCTTCCAGAACTTGTCATTGCCATCCTTCCAACTCATTGTTTATCTTACAATCCTTCCCCCCATCCTCTCTTCCCTACTGACTCATTAGTGGTTCTGGGGGCTTTGGGGCCCTCACTCTCCCGGTGGCTTCAATGAATGTTTCATGACCAACTAGGGAAGCCACTGAGCTTTCCTACTTCCTCTCCCTGCCATTTCCCTTCTTAGGATCATGTCAAGTTTTCTGCTGGGTGATGACAGATGATTCCCATCTATCTTGTCACCCATGGCTGCCTGTGTGTGGACCTCAGAGGAAGCTATTTCATCCCCCTCTCATGGTTCTCTGATAGCTTTGTCTCCTCCTCTTCCCTGGGATCTTCAGAGGGTCTTTGTTCAAATCAAGGTGAAAGTGCTTTGGGAAGTACTATGGAGATTTGCCTGTATTTTTTTTCTTTTTTTCTTTGCTGTCCCTCTTTCTTTCTTTTTTCTTTTTTTTTTTTTTTGAAGAAGAAGAAGACAGGAAGTTCCTGGTTTTTGTACTTTGTGTATTTTCAAAGAAGTGAGTTACTGAGCCAATCAGCTAGAGGACAATTCCTTACTGTATTTTTTTTTCAGGATAGTACACAATGAAAAAAAAAAAATAACCCAATGAGGAAGATAGTCAGTGAATACAAAGGGAGATGTTATAATAGGTTTTTGTTGGTACTTGCTTTTTCTTGTTGAAAAACAGAGCAAAGACCCTGAGGTACTAAGGTGTGGACAGAAAAGTGATGCTATCAGCCCACAGAAATCCTGCCTGCAGTCCAGTGGCAGGCAGGCAGGATCCAGAACTCCAAACGACCACGGCAACTGGTCCTGCTCAGTACAAACGGTGCTTTTAGTCTTTCGTAAACAGCCTGTGCCCGAGGGCTCAAATCCTTCAAAAGTTTGCCTAGGTAATTGCGTTTCATTGCTGTCTGGCATGTGCTCTTCTGTCTAATCTGGAGCTTCAGACACCCGGGCCAAAGCTTGTGAGACTGGAGGAGAATGAGCCCATGAATTTAATCCACTTGAACGACAGACTAATACAAGTGCAGCTAACTCATTATTTTAAGTGATGTGAACAGAAGGGGAAAAAAAAATCCCCAACAGTACAGCACTTTCCATAAAATGGTTTAAAAATTCAGCATGTTGCAACCCTCGGCAGTTTAAGGCCATTCGAAGAAAAAGACATAGTGAGCAAGTGATGCTTCCTGTCCCTTTCCTCCTCCACAACCACCCCTGAAAGACAGAGCCCAGGAAAGCAGTTCCCTCCCTTCTTAATTTGGGCTTAATCATGAATTTACAAAGGATGCTAACTTTCATTTGCAGTCTTGAGTTGTCTGGGCATAGTGTCAGGGTGTAAGGAGATTGGTGAATGGAAGGGAGAATTTTCCGTCAGCCCATGCGGTCTTAAACTGCCAGTCTGTAGTGACTAGGATACAGGTGTGTGTGGCTTCTGATTGGCTTGTGGAAGGAACCGTCTTCTACAACAAGTCAGATTCGTCCCTGCCTGTCATCTACCATGGCTAATAGAGGGAAGGGGAAGGAGCTGTCCCTTCAGTGCTCTGCCCCTCAGCATTCTCCATGATGGAGCCTGCTCAGATAGCCTCTCCAGCTGTTTTCTGCTCTATTGCTTCCTGAGACATTGGGCTGAAACCTCAGAAATGTGGAGGGTGATTTGCATCATTATCTAGTTACAAGTGACTCACGCCTGGGAAGGAAGGCTGGAGAGAGGCAAGTGCTGGCCTGTGCCTTCCCAGATGGCGAGGCTGGAGGTCCATCCACTCTGGAGGGATCTGCTTGGTTTGTGTACACCTGTGGCTCACCCAGAGTTCTATGCCAGCTCTGAGAATGGGTGCCAAGTGTGAGACCGAGAAGGTAGTGGTCCCAAACACTGGAGCCAGGACAGGTGGCTTTCTTCTCATAAGGGCCAAACAAGGTGTCATCCTCACGCTGTATCTCCCCATACGCCACAGCCTGTGAAGCTCAACCCAGAGCACAGTGAAGCATGATGTGTCCCTGTCATGCCTTTGGCGTTGTCATCATGGTTGGATGTGGTGACAAACTGTTGTGGCAGCATGGCCTTCCTTGAGCCAGGTTTCTCTTGATACTCAGCGGCACATCTGACCCTTTGGTCTGGGCATGATCAAATATTGAGCCATATCCCTACCTTCCATTCATTAAATGCCACTCTAATCCACGCAACCAGAGACTTCTCTGGACTGTGTTAAAAACCCCTCAGAAGAGAAATGCCCCCTGTGGTGTATACACGGCTGTATGCATCAATCCGGGACACTCACAGTATCTGGTCAGTACCTAAAACAAATGTGTTTCTTGGGTACCTGGAATTCAACTTTGACTTCCTCCAGCATCTCTGTTCCCCAGAGGCCATCTGTGTGATTGAGCAACAGTTTAGTAATGGTCTCCAATCTCAACCTCGACTAATTTCTTTTAAAATTCTTCCATTTTAGCCCAAGTCACTAAAAACCTCTTGCTTCTGTGAGAAAGGCTGCCTTGACCTTGTAAATCAAAGCATTCTCTGGAGGGAGATTTCCCACCGCTGGCTCAGTATCATCTTTCTCAGGGTGACCTCATCTGTTCAAGTATGAAGGTTGTATTTGAAATGCCATTTATTTTCTCTAAGTCAATAAATGAAGGCATGGATCTTTAGATCATCAGAGGTCTGCTTAGTACTAGGAGGATTTTTTTTGTATGTGTATGACATTATTTAAAAAAGAAAAAAATTGAGATCTGTATTGGAGTTTAAAAGAATTCCTGCAGATTCCATCTGCCTTTCTGAATCAGAGTGTGGGGTGGTATTCCTCTGTGAGTGAGATGACCCCCAGATGAAGCTGACTTTATTAGTTTACGTCCTTTGTTCCGAGCACCAGGGATGAGCTTATGAAAGTACACATAGCTGTTATCTTCAAAGTCCCCTTCATGCTGCAGACGCCACCTCTGCAACCTGTGCTATTAATCTATTGCAAACCCAGTTAGTTCACCCCAAGGTTGGTTCTTGTTGCGGGGGAGGGAGACAGGTGCAAAATGGTGGCACAGTGAAATGAACAAATCCCCCTTTGCAGGGGTCTTCCATGAAGGTGGGAAAGGTGAAGAAGAGGGAGTTGACTGACAGCATGGAAGAAGTGGATAGCATACTCCTTGGCTTTAAGGCATCCAATTATTCCAAAGAAGTCGGCACTAGCATGGAAGGAAACACATAGCTGGGTGAGAGGACCTGTGAGCCTCCTCTGCCGTGGTAAATGAGTCATTTAGCAGTCTTGGAAAAATCAAGAGCAGCAGAATGGAGCTACGCCCTGGGGGAGCTGTTTGTGTGTGGAGAAGCCTTGGATTTCAGAAGTGTAATAAACACTATTCCAAAGAAACATGGACAGGAAAGATGCCCAGGTTGGTGTGTCCACAGAGGGAACACCAAGATTTAGGAGTAGATACTGGACCCATAGCATAGCTCTACATCCTGCTGTTTCTCTGAAGCCAGCTAGTCGTGGTGGTTCCTAGCAGAGGGGAGGAAGGACAAAAAGATCACATGGGACAGCACTGCCTGGTGGCAAGTGACCCATGCCATCTGATCTTTCGCCCAGGTTTTGTCGATGTTGAAGCACGAAGTGTTCACATGTCTTTTCAGGCAGGCACTGGACTTACTTGTCACATTCCTTTGAAGGAGGGAGAGGCCTGTGTGTGGTGCCTGGGTTGGAGGGATGTTCAGAACTCAGTGCTCTCAGCCCCTCCTGGCACTTCCCCAAGCTCCTGGCCTCCTGGCTTTCGCTGCAGGGAGTGAATTCTAGGATCTTGGACCTGATGTATGGGAAAGAAACGCATGATGGTGACCAGGGTGCATGCAGGTGATGAGACAGGGCAGACAGGAGTCCTGCACGTACAAAACAGGATGAGAGCTGGAGGCCGCCCGCGGACACTGCTTGATTTGGCGGTGAAAGCATTTCTCAAAGGCAGTCAGGCACGTGATCTGAGGGGGGCTGTTTGTGTCCCGGATCTGAATGCTGCATTCTCTGAATTAAGAGTGGGGACTGGAAGCTCTTAAAGAATGATTGCCATGAGTCACACTTGGTGAGACGAAGAACAATGAATCCTTGACTTGTGCCTCAATTTTCAGATTCTGTGTTCAAGCAGGGACTGTGCCAGGCCGCAGGCACGTGCCTGCTGCAGAATGGCCCAGGCAATTCCTCCAATGGACTTGTGCTGGGGGAGGAATACTGAGTTTGTGTAGGTAACTACCCCATTAGAACAGCACCCACATGGATTGAGAAACCACAGTATGCAACCCTGGGATGTTGGCTGGCTGGGGAAAGAGTGGCAGCCACTGTCCTGACAAATTACAAGCACTATGTGGCATAGATGGGCAATCCGCTGGGCAGCCAGCTGGACAGAGCTCTCTAGAATTCATTACATTTTTTTTTCTGAAAGAGAAGGAAGTGAGGATTGTGTCCTGTGTGCCTCTCAGGTACCAGGCTAGATTGACCATCGGGTTGAGTCTTAGTCCATACTCCCATGAACCCAGCAAGCCAGTACAGCCACCCTCTCAAGTAGAGAAACAGTCTCCAAAATGTAAATACTTATCCCAGTACTCTGAGAGGGGGGGAAGGGGAGAGGGAAGAGGAAAGAAGAGGGGGGAGAGAGAGAAAGAGACAGAGAGACACCAAGCTGGGTGTCTACCCTAATCTCTTTGAGTTCAAAACAATGTCTTGCTTCAAGCCACCTTTAACTCCCCAGTAGGATAGCTCATGTCTGAGGGTCCAAAATCCTAGAAATGGTTTGGGGCCCACACAACCATCTGAGCCTCCCCTGTGTCCTCTGTTAGCACACTCCAGATGGGACTACCCCATGTTTTCTTTCCTTCCTCGGGAATGTGAGTTTTTCTTCAGATTTTCTAAAACGCCTTGTTTCACAGTTTACTGCTGAAAACCAGAATCTCTACTTAAAAACACAATACAAATACATCCAGGTCATTATGATAGACTAGGGTCCTTCAAGCTACTGACATTTAACCAAACCATGAAATGCTCAAGGAAAGTTGCAACTGTGAGAACGCACAGCAAGGACACAGAGGGAGAGTTTATAGAGAGGCACCCTCCATCTGTCCACCAAGCACCCTAAGTGTTGGCTCAAGAACAACTCTTGGCATAGAGTCCCAGGGCTACAGAGATGTATGGGTTGGTCTCTGGCAGAAGCTGGGCTGCTAAATGGCCAGGCTGATAACTCTAAAGACCAGATCTCCTTCAAAGTTGGATTCCAAAGCATCATATTCTCCAATGGTGACAGCGTACAGGCTCCAAAATCCCAAAGGAAATATCACTCCCTTTCTTCATGCCTGCCGCCACCCTGAGGCATTACAAGGACCCTTACAGTGTCAGCCATGTTACTCAATATGATCTGCCTAAGGGACAGTTGTCATGGTATCTCTTTAATTGGAGAGATGACTAATTCCCCTTGGGAAGGCCCAGGCTGGAGGCTGCCTCCAGCTGATGGGGGCCCCTGGGCCTTCCCAGTGCTTGAGCACAGTATTTCTAGTTCATTTCTTTCCAGGAAGGAAGAGAGTGGGCTCATGTGTAGAGAGGGCCCTTCGGAGGGAAGATGGCACTGGAAGGAAAGGACCTGGAAGAATGGGAGGAACATGGTAGGGTGCTGAAAAACTACAGCATGCCTCCTAATGGCCAGGTGTGCCACAAATTTCTCTCATCACCCGTTGGATTCCTCCTGGCCTAGAAAGCCAGTATGGAAGGTAGAGAATAGGAAGTTCTCGGGAGCAAAGCATCTCTAAGAGGTGCCTGTTTAAAGAGGTACAGGACAAGGATTGATTTGCATGGAGGATGCAGCAGAGAGCATAGGTGCCTTCCATGTTCTTGAACTGGTAATCTCTCTACCCTGTGAGCAACTGGCAGTCACCCCCCTCCTGTGTTTCAGGGACACGAGGTCGACAGAGTAGATGTGTTATGAAAATACCCATCTTTTTCTAGAAGCCAGTGACTTATCCCTGAACCCATCCTCAGAGAGGTCTCTGCCTAAATAAAAGCTCTTTTCCAGACACGTCTCAGACTGATCTGGCTAAGGGGAGCGGCCTGGTGGCGAGGGTTGAACTGTTTCCCCTGGGAACTGTCTGGCAACTCTAATGAGGAATAGCACTTTGCATTTATAGAGAGCCTTTCATCTGTGGATCTCAAAGCCGCACCACAAACATTAATTAACTCTCACACCTGTGAGGCAGGTGAGTCTGGTCACCCCCATTTTGAGAAATGAGGAAACAGAGGTTTGAGAGGAAAAGGACTTGTGGGGTGAGCTCCTGGGGCTGGGAGTGGCACTGATGCTAAGAACAAGTATTTCAGATTCACCAAGTCACAAAGCCTCCTTGAGCACTGTGAAGGAATGTAGGTCCCGGAAGGGGTGAGTAGTGGAGGCAGCCTACCCTAGCCCTTTCCCCCTGCCCTGCCTGAGGCCCTCTGGTTGATAGTGAGCAGGGATCCCCACCCCCACCCCCAAAGCCCCAAAGGCCTGTGAAACACAGCAAACCCAGGCAGGTCCCTGTCCCAGCTCGGTCTGGATGCTGCCCTTCAAAATAACTGCTGGAACAATGAGCATATCTGAGGTCCACATGACTAACCAAGATGTCTGAAGCTGGCTACAGCGATTGGCAAATCCCAGAGCTCTTTCACAATCTCCCTTTTTTTCCCCCAGGATACAAAGGTGGTGGGAACTGACTCCTGTTCATGGTGGGCCGTCAATGATAGGCTGATAGGTGCAACCCAGTGCCTGCCACCCAAGGGGGACACGGGAGGGGGACTGATATTCTTCCTTCTTGGGCTATGTTTCAGCTTTCATTTTCTGCTACAGAAGCTGGAGAGAACACTGCTTCTCAAAACCGTGGAACTTCAGGGAAATAGCCCCTCTCCTAATTAGAGAATTACCAAACCCACCTGAAATCGGATATCCCACAACTCCAAAAATAATGGCGAAGCATGTAGGGGTACCCCTTTTTGGCTTTGCAGGGGAGCCCAGATCTGCTTTCCAAGGGTCCCAGATGAGAAGCTGCAAACCTCCCCTGGGGCTCGCCCTGACACATCACCCTGGAAACTGACTCACATGGCTGGGTCCTGAGTCACATCCTGTTGTGTGCTCTGAGACATCCCATCCGGGAGGGCATTGCACCAGCTACCCAGGCCTGGGTGCACCAGGAGGGCACCCTGAAGCCTGTACTTCTTCCTCACGGAGTGAGGGGGGAAAATCCTCTAGGGAAAGAGCCTGGGTGCTCGTGCGGTTATGTTCATCAAGTAGTTTTGGCATTCACACACACACACACACACACACACACACACACACACACACACACACACACACACGACCAAGGAGGCCTGTGGAGTAGCTAAGTGTCCACTATTTTTAACTGGTTCTGAGAGGTGACTGAGAGATTTGGGATGCCAGCCAAGTAGCCAAGGAAAGAACTTTCTAATGACACTGAGTAACGGAGACTTGTCTCCAGGCTGGCCCAAGTGGAGGAAAGATGTCGCCCTTCTATGGTGTTGTGGGAATCCAGGTTTTGAGGGTGGGTGTTTTCAAAGTTCCCAGAGTAACCCCAGTAAGGTGTTTCTCAAATCTTCTCTTTGGCTATGAGGACACAAGTATACCTTAGACTTTGATTCAAAGTACAGCATTTAGTTTCATTGATTTTTCTCTATTTGCTACAATGAGTTTCATTGATTTCTACTTTAACTTTTTTTTTCTTCTTGCTTGAGGTTTATATTGTTCTTCTGTGTTCTTAAGATGGAAGATTTGGTTATTGATTGTGGATTCTGGATAAGTCTTTTCAAGTATATGCAGTCATTGCTATAGATTCCCCCTATAAAACACGGCTTTTAGTCTGCCCCCACAAATGGTGATGTTCATTTTCATTCAGTTCAAAAAATTTTTAATTTCTTTTGAGACCTTTTATTTGACCTTTGTGTCTTTTATAAGTGTGTTGCTTAAATTTAAACTTCATAGGACTTTACAAACTATATTTTGGCTATTCATTTCTTAGTTTCAGTCCATGTGTCTTGAGGAGGAAAAAGCCTTCAATGCCTGTGTTTTTAAGTTGAAAGTGTTTCACGATTCCAAATGGGACCTGTCCTGGTGAACGGTCCATGTGAGCTTAAAACGAATGTGTCCTCTGCTGCCATTGGATGGAGTACTCTACAAATGTCAGATAGACCACGTTGATTGGCAGAGCTGTTCAGATCAGTAGTATCGTCGCTTTCTGCCTGTTTGAGTTATCATTCACTGGAGGAGGCAGGTGAAGTCTTCACAGAAAAAAAAAAAGAATAAATCTAGCTTTCCTTGTAATTCTATCAGGTTTCACCTCAGGGTTTTAGACACTATTTCCACTAAACACAAGATAAAGAATATGTATTCTTAGTTAACATTGTCATGTAAGTCCTCTCTTGAACCCTGAAAAGTCTTCCGTCAAAATCTATTTAGTTACTCTGGCTTTGTTGGATTTGTGTTATCATAATATGTCTCATTCCATCCTTTTAATCTAGCTGAGTCTATATTTTAAATGATTACCTTGAAGGCAACATACCATTGGGTTTTATTTTTCAATCCACTCTGACAATCTCTGCCTTGGACTTAGTTCATTTAGACCATCCATTTGTAAACTGCTTATTGATGGTGCTGGATAAATTTTTTCCATGATTATATACTTACATTTGTTGCATCTGGTCCTATTTCTCCCTCATGATTTTCTCTGTTCTCTAAGTTTATTCATCAATAAAATTGTTCTGTGCCAGTACTAAGACTTGAACGCCAGGCCTAGGTGCTGGCCCTTACCCTTTTTACTTAAGGCTGGCACTCTACACTTCAGCCACAAATCCACTTCTGGCTTTTTGGTAGTTAATTGGAGATAAGAGTTCCATGAACTTAGCCAGGTGCAGTGGCTCACACCTGTAATCCTAGCTGCTCAGGAGGCTGAGATCTGAGGATCAGGTTCAAAGCCAGCCTGTGCACTAAAGACCGAGAGACTCTTTTTGTTTTGTAAAGACTGAGAGACTCTTATCTCCAATTAACCACTAGAAAACCAGAAGTGGATCAAGGGGTAGGGCAGTAGCATTGAAATGAAGAGCTCAGAGACAGCACTCAGACAAAGAGTCCCAGCCACACGACCAAAAGAGAGAGAGAGAAAGAGAGAGAGAGAGAGAGAGAGAGAGAGAGAGAGAGAGAGAGAGAGAGAGAGAGAGAGAGAGAGAGAGAGAGAGTGTGTGTGTGTGTTCCATGGACTTTCCTGCCCAGGTGGGCTTCAAACCATGATACTCAAATCTCACACCCTCCTGAATAGCTAAGGATTTACAGGCATGAGCCGCCAGCATCCAGCTTTCTTCTCCGGTTTTATCTGAATATTTTATATTACTTATCAATTATATGTTTTAAAACTGGTTTCACTATCATGTTTAATTCTTATTTCCTGCATGAGAAAGAGGAAATAGGTCTTTCTTTTTCTATCTCCTATTTTAATACTGTTATACTAAAATCCCTGCTAAAACTTAAAAAGCAAAAAGTCTTAATGGATGCCCTAAAGAAAAAACAAAACAAAACACATAACTAAAGTAAGCCCAACATCAAATAATACCTTGTCACCTCTTACTAATCATCTCATTATTATCATTCATTTATTCACATGCTATAACTGCCCAATATGTTATACTAATTGTTATGTTAGTTATCTTTCAACTCAACTAACAATAATAAAACTACCTTAATTTATTCCTTTTTTTGATGAGCTCTTCTTTGTGTAGATCTGAATTTCTAGTCTGTATCATTTTCCTTCTCCCTTGGTGGTACTTTCTACATATTGTTTACAGGCATTTCTGCAGGCAATATTTTAGCTTTGTTTGTCACATTTAAAGGATAGTTTTTTTTTCTGAATATAGAATTCTTGATTGTGCCTCTTACCTTTCAGCATTTTATTTCATGTCTTACCTGGTTGCTGAGAAGAAATCGAATATGATTTTTATCACGCCACTGTAGTTAAAGTGGTATTCGCCCCATTCCTAACCTCCTTAAAGATTTTCAGTTTCTTTCGTTTTCTGTAGTTTAAATAAGATATGTCCAGATGTTGATCTGGTATTTACCTGGCTTGACTTTTCTTTCTTTTTTTTGCCAGTTCTGGGGCTTGAACTCAGGGCCTAGGTGCTGTCCATTTGTTTTTTTGCCCAAGGCGAGCCCGCTACCACTTGAGCCACAGCTCTACTTCCAGCTTTTTTGATAGTTAGAGTTAAGAGTCTCATGGACTTTCCTTCCCTGGCCGCCTCAGATCTCAGCCTCCTGAGTAGCTAGGATTATGGGTATGAGCCGCTGAATACTGGGCTTTGGCTTGGTACTTTTTGAGGTTCCTAAATCTGGTTGGGTGTCTATCATTAATTTTGGAAACTTCTGTATTAATAATTCAAATATTTTCTCCACTGTGTTTCGCTTTCATCTCTTTCTGGTATGCCAAGTGTCCTTATGCTACAGCTCTTCAAATTATCCTATAGCTGATAGGTGTTTAGGGATTTTCCCTGCTTCTCCTTCTTCCCTCCTCCCTTCCTCCTCTGTCCTCAAAATCTTTTAGTTTGGGAACTCTTTAATGACACATCTTCAAGTTTGGTGATTCTTTCCTCAGCCATGTCCTGGAGCTCATAAAAGGCATTCTTGATTTCCATGACACTGTTTTTTTTTTTTCATTTCCAAAATTTCCTTTTGAGTGATACTGAGTTTCCATTTCCCTTCTGACACTCTCCTTGCATTTTTTTCCCCATTAGAGCCCTTAATATATTAATCATAAATTCCTTGTGTGGTAACTCAAAAAAATTGTCTCATATTTGAGTCTTGTTATGAAGCTTGCTTGTCTCTCTTTCTTTCCTTGTTAAACGTTAGAGATAATGTATCAGGTAATAAGGATCAGGTAATAGCCCTGGAGTGTGAATTCTTATGTTCATCTTGGCAGAAGTTAGTTGTGTTTAATGATTACTGCAACGATGGTTGTCAAAGACTTCAATTTCCTCCACTGTCCTTCTTATTGTCACTCTTGTCTTCCTTGGGCTTCCCTACAAACTCCTTCTTAAATAGTATATATACTAAACCTCTTTCAGCTATTGCCCATTGCCATTATACTGAATCCCATATGAACCAGTAGTTTCTGAGTGAGAAAACCACAAGAGTGCCCCCTCCCAGACCACACTGCAACTCCTAGGAATTTCATACTCTTGCACTCACCTGTGCTCAGTCTCCAGCTTGGAAAATACCCATTCTGTGTTCCCATCCATTTACAGGTCCAGCAATTTCTGTTCCTGGTAAGCAGACTTCACTGTGGTTCTCAGTACTTGTCTACCTCTCAAGAATCTATCGTCGCAGCTAGCCCTTCAACTCTTAAGTCTCTAGTAGGTCCAAGGAAAGTCAGGGATTTTCAATGTATTCAGCTTCAGCTTTTTTTCCCTCCCTGTAAAGACAAGAATGATGACTCTTTAGTTCTTCACATTCTGGAGCTGAAACTGGAGGGATTAAGCTATTTAGACATGAATTACTTGATAGCGTTGTTGTTGACTCTAGAGATTTTGACATATGTGTGCACACTTGTGTTTGAACACACAGACATGCTTTCTATGAATGATATGTGCAGTGGAACTTTGGGCTTTCTGCTGTTCTCAATCTCCCCTTATCCCCAGCCTACTCCCTATCGCTTTTCTTTTCATTTCAGATAGAAGAGGGTGGTGCTCTAGAATATGGAAAGGGGACTCTTTTTTTTTAACCTATTATTTATTTTCTAATCAAGAAACTGAAAATAACCTTTTACAAAATGGCCTTGGTAAAGTAGCTGAGTCAAAACATTATTCATCATGAAATCAGTAAGATACAGAAAGACTCAAATTTAAATTTTCTAATGTAGTACTTTAAAAAATGGAATCAGTTGAGAGATGGAATTCTTGTCTTCACCATCCCCCTCTGAAATTTTGTTTACTTATTCTTTTACTATTTAATTTCCTGAGCTCCTCAGAACTAAAGAGTGTGGCTACCAAGCTTCTTAGCTAAGCATAACAGTATTATCTGAACTTCATTGTATATTAAGTGTGTATTGCTCCACCAGGAAATATCAGATAAGTTTCTTTGAAGGGATTTCTTTCTTTTTTAGTAATACAGTGATTTAAAAAAAAGCCATTAATTGGACATTTAAGAAGGGGAGAAATTGTGATACTTTCTCTCTAAATGGTTTCCTTTTATTTATTTATTGAATTTAATTTTTAATATATTTATTCTATTTATTATTTATTTATTCTTCACTATGGCTCTTGAAAATCAGAAAACTGTGGACCACAAAAGTATGAGACTGCCAGACGTGGTGGCTCACGCCTGTCATCCTGGCTACTCAGGAGGCTGAGATCTGAGGATCAAGGTTCAAAGCCAGCCCAGGCACAAAAGGACCTAAGACTCTTATCTCAAATTAACTCTAGGAAACGGGAAATCGGGCTCTAGGGTAGGGCAGTGGCCTTGAGCTTCAGAGCTCCGGGACACTGCCCAGGCATAAGGGTAGGGTGGCAGCCTTGAGGTGAAGAGTTCTGGGACAGTGCCCAGGCCAAGTTCAGTCCCATGACCCACAAAAAAAAAAAAAAAGCATGAGACCCTCCAATGTCATAAAGCTAGTTTATGGTAAAAGCAGGATTCAAACTGAAATCTGTATATGACTTTAGTTCTATGCTATCCCAGGCCACTAATCTCAGAGGCGGAATATATGCATGTGGCAAACACCACTAGAGTTCTTTCCACTATCTTGGGAATAACCATTTGCAGGTCCAAATTAGGCAGCTAATTTAGCAGTCAGCCCAAATACAGCCCTTAAATTATCCCAGTGGTTGTAATTCCCATTAGGCAGGGATTGTAAATCATTTACTAGTGAGTCCTCAACACAATAGCCCTAGCAGTCATATTTATGGAAATATAAGTGAATGAACAGGGAATAACCTCAGGATGCGAGGGATGAGTGAATGAAAGAACAAGTGAATGAATAAATAAATGAAACAGCTCTCCGGATGATGAGAGAAAGAAGCCTTTGCAAGCATCACGCAGTTTTCTCTGGACTTTACTCACACAAGTTCCAAGGGAACTGAGACCATATTCTTTCTGGCTAAATTAGCACATGCCTGGCACATAACATGTGTTTAACAAACTTCTGTGCTTTTTAATGGATTAACTTAGCTGGAGAAAATGCCTTCCTTCTAGATACTTCCTTCAGGTATCCCTGGGCTTTTCGAGAGTGACTGACAGTAGTTCTTTTTCTCAGCCTAAGGCCTTTACTAGATAACTCCCATCTTATCTCTCCTCACTTCCTCTTCCCTGAAAGCACATAGTTATGATTACAAGCACCATTCCTCACTCCACATTCCTCACCTGATTCTTCCCTGCCTATGCTTAACCCATACTCACTAGCCAAGGAACACCCAGCAAAACTTCTTCAAATGAGAATATCGCCGTGCTGGCTCAGCCTGGGTAGGGCCTAGAGATCCTTGACTTTCAGAGAGGTAAATAAGAAGGGGTAAGTGATTAACCCAGGGTCACCTAATCCACCACCAGGCAGATGGGCCAGAAGTCCACTTCTGCCTGTCAGTCCAGGACGCTAGGGTTCCTGGAACACTAGCATATTTATGTCTGCCATCATGTCGTCATAGTAGTCTCAGCCCAAAAAGGGTAGTTGATGTTAAACACAGAACACACTCTATTACTGTGCCTCTTTTTATTTTCTTTTATACTAATAATACAAGAGGAGAAAATAGCCACTAATGCAAAGAAAGGCTCTCCATCACCACCTTCTGGCCGGCTCACCATGGCCTGTGAACCTAAGCACAGTTCCCTGGGCACAGGAAAGAGAGCAGATGGGAGGGAGAACTTCAGGTTGCACGATACAGCTCCATCCCAGCACCTGGAAAGCTAAGTCACGGTGTGAAGCAAGATGCTGTTGAATCTATAACCCTGTGTTTAAAAAAAAAATCACAGAACTTGGACTTTAATCATAAAGATCATGTTACCAAAGCATATTTTTAAAAGGCTGTGAAATATTATGCAACGTTGGCATGGCTTAATTATGAGTTTAGAAAAGCCGAGCACAACTTTTTCACTACAGTAAAACATGACAGAGCATGAATCATGGCATAATACTTTATGCTTAGTGTGGTTTTCGACATGGGGTCTGAGTACTAGGCTGTCTACAGAATAAGGCATGAATTACTCTCCCACAATTCACACCCCGGAGGGCTTTATGACAATTATAAAACCTCTTTTGTTTACTTTTTAAGTGATTAAAATATTTGAGTACTCACTTAGTAAATGTATGTATCTGAACATAAGCATGTCCTACAGAAAATAGCTAAGCGCATATGGTGGAGTTTTTTTTCCCCTTACATGGAACAGAACACTTCCCTAACATGGCATGCCTACTGTGTCTGTAAGATTATATACCAGTTCCACCTGCATTGGAACATTTTTGTTTCTGCTGAGTTTAACACAGGTCAGCTATTATTATTCCTTGCCATCTCGTCAAATCCTCCAAAATGTAAAAGGAAACGAAGACCTTTCCTTACTACTGGATTTCAAAGATTCCAAGTTAAGATATTTTCCCCCAGAATGAACGGGGGGGGGGGGGAGCTTTAAGACTTAAACATTCCATTGTTTTAAAGAAAAAGAAGAGAAGACATGAAGGAGTGAAGTGGGAGAGGGCAGGGGAGAAGCGGTGTGAGGCAGGAAGGCTAGCTGTCAGGAGAAGGGTGAGAAGGAAGTCTTGGGTCCCCAGAGATCCGATTCTGTAGTCCACTGGGGGACCGTCAAAGAGATAAATAGAACAGATACACTTCAAAAGAGATAAACTTTGATTAAATGAAAAGCCCCCAGAGGCAGCAGATATAAATATTTTATAATTATCAGGAATAACTCATTTTTTAGCTAATGATATATGCAAAACTTGCACCTAGTGTTTTCCTAAAGAAGTCTGCTCTTCCTGGATTGCTCTTATCTTTATCCACCAAGAAGGTAGCATGCAAAAAAAGTTAAACCTTCAAGAAAGGAAAAACTATCTTGTAGTGGGGATAGTGTCCAATTTAAGTTCCCCCCACACACACACGCATACCTTTTCATCTGATAACAGTGTGATGTTTTTTGCTACAAAGACTTTAGTAAGGTGTGTGTACTCTTTAAAATCCCAGCACTCAGGAGGCTAAAGCAAATTAGAAGCCAATATTAGCTATAAAGGGGAGACCCTACTTCAACAAAACAAAATAGTTTCCTCTGGATGCTGGAGTCAGATTCGCAAAATTCATTTGGTCTCAATATGTTAGAGCTAGGCTTTTGTCTTAACTTTGTCCTAGGCCTCTGACAATGGCAATCTATAACATATTAGCTCAAAAAGATATACCTAGGCTTTAAGAAAAAAAAGTAGCAAACTTTAGCTGTTGAAAAGGAGCCCCCTGCTGATTTAATGAAGCTACTCCTGGCTTACAACTGGTTGTTACACTTTTTCCCAGTTTGCCTGCCAGATCTTCCAGGCTGTCATTTTATTCCTATTCTTTTATATTTGTGTTTTGTTTTTATTTTCTTTCTTTTCTTTTCTCTTCTCCTCTTCTTTTTTCTTTTTTGCCATCATTCCTAGAAGACACTTGCCTAAATAGATAATCTTTACAAGCCCACAGAATATTTTTACCCAAGGTATGAAAAAAAAAAATCCCCAAACTTTACATTCTTTTACTTAATCCAGACAGAAAGACTACATGTGTTTATAAAATATTTTTATGATAATTATACTTACTGGTAAGTCTGAAACAGAGCATTCAGTACCTGAAATTATTTGAATTTGATAGTCTAGAGATTTGAACATTATTATTGATGTGAACATTATTATAAACATGGTTAAATAAAGCCTTTGCAAGGAAAAGCACTGACAAAAGCACCAGAAATCAAACATTGCATGTTAATATTTGGGCAGGGTATGGAATTATCCAACAGAGGCATTCTAGAATTGGGTTCTGCATGTTTATTAGACACTGGTGAACAGGCAGGCTTCTAGCATGTACAGAAATTTAAGCAAAGGTTCCCTAGTTTTGCACCTAGGGGCTTCTCCATTTTTTGTTTTGAAACCCACTCTACTCACCCTGGAACCCTGATTCTCCACAGACACCAGGCAGATCCAGCCATCTCCACCATGGTCCTACGATCAGTCCTACCAGTACCTGGGATCCATCGCCCCTCCTTCCGTGCACCCAGCAACGCCCATCTCACCCGGACGAGCCAGCGGCATGACAAGCCTCTCTGCAGAACTTTCCAGTCGACTCTCATGTAAGCCTCTTGAAAAAGTATTTGCAGCCCACCTAGAGAGGAAGGTGCTAGAGACTAAAGGAGGGGAACAAAATGGGGTGAGCAGCATATAATTCACTGAACAGACTGTGGTTTAGAGAGAAAGGTGACTGTCCCAGGTCCAAGTACTGGGTTTGGTTTGGTTGGTTGAGTGGTTGGTTTGGTCTAACACTTAAAAGTTAGATTGTGAAAGTAGAGGAAGATTTTTCTTGTGGAAATCAATTCCTCAGGAAATCAGAGCTGCCAGGAAGGGGTAGCAGCTAAAGGGATAATAGTCTGAAAGGTCAAGTAGTAAAAGGTGATTATTTTGCACCTTCAGTAAAGAAATCATTCCTGCCCAGTGCTGGAAGCTCACATCTGTAATCCTAACTACTCAGGAGGCTGAGATCTGGGAATCATGGTCCAAAGTTAGCCCAGGCAGAAAACTCTATGAGACTTTGATCTCCAATTAATGACTAAAAAGCCAGAAGTGGAGTTGAGGCTCAAGTGGTACAGTGCTAACCTTGAACAAAAAAGCTATAAGGGATAGTGTCCAGGCATTCAGTTCAAGCCCGAGTACTGGCATGTGCAAATGTGCAAAGGGAGAAAGAGAGGAAGGAAGGAAGGAAGGAAGGAAGGAAGGAAGGAAGGAAGGAAGGAAGGAAGGAAGGAAGGAAGGGGAAAGGAAGGAAGGAAGGAAAGGAGGGAGGGAGGCAGGCAAAAGTAATTCCAAATGAATTCTAGACTGGTAGCTCTGGTCCATGATGTGGTGATGAATTCACAGGCCTGAAAACAGTACATGGAGTCCATGTGGCATGGGATGCAGATATCCCCCAAATAAGACATTCCCAACTGATAGTTGTTCAGGCTGAAGAGAACACAGCACCTCGGTGTCATGCTTAGTATAACTGATGTTAATACGAGCTCATTAAATATTAGTCATTTAACCTGCCAGCCCTTTGGGCTTGGCACTCACCTTTGCTTGTGGGCAGGGAAATTGGAGTTACAGAGAAAAATTCCTTTATTGAAGGGAAAAGAAGCAACTTAGTGTTTGGGGCTTTGAAATTGGAGCTGAGCCAAATAGTGAAACTCCTTCAGAGATTTTCCTTATGAAGCCTACACACTTGCATATGTGCAGGGGTGGGGAAGGGGGTTAGCTTTTCAGTCCTAGGGATCAGATTATAACAGATTAGGGGAGCAGGCAAAGGGGCGAAGGAGTCACGTCTGCCAGTTTAAGTCTTGTGCAATGCAGTGTTGCCAGACGGTTGTGATTACTTGAGGTTTCGCCAGATGCCTTCGCTTCTTAGTTTCACAGAATGACTTCTCAGCACCACTCGGCAGCATCACAGCAGAGCTGACACTTGGGCCAAATAACTCCTGCTTGTGGGAGGCTCTCCTGTGTACTGCTGTGTATTTAGAGATGTCTCTAGTTATTGATAACTGTTCTAGGGGAGGAGGGCAGGCCGCCCTCCTCCAATTGAGAAGCACTGTCTTTCTGGTGCCATGGCAAAACAGGAAAGAGCCAGCTTAGATGCTCAGTTTTCATACTATTTGGCCATCAGTGCCAACATTTTCATAACACCTGTTGGTTTAAGGAATGGAGAGAGACCCATGGGAATCGTGGCATCTGTTAAACTTGCCATTTCTAAAGCCTGTCCCTTGGAGACAGAGGTTGACAAAGGCACTTGTCAGCTTTTTCTGATTGTTCTTGTACTGCAGAGTGGCCCTGCACAGCCCCCTGGCCACTGGCTACTTCGGAAACAATTACTGTTTTCCTTGGGAATGCCCCCACTGTGGATCTGTCCCTTGCAGTTTATTACATAAACTTTCTGACTTGGTCTCCACCCAAGACTGGCACCTGAGTGTCCAAGAACTCTAGGGGCCAGCCTCTCTACTGGGCAATGAGCAGATGTAATGGTGGCATATTGTGAAAGATAGAAAGAATGTGTACTTAAAATCCCAAGTCACAGCTCTGTTTCTGTGTAAGCAGCCTTTAATTACTCAAGTAGCAAGAAGGTTACTTTTCATAACAGGGATGTGACACAGCCGTGTCCCATGTCCGCACCCAGGAATGGTCCTCTGTTGTCTTGGGAGTGAGGACCAAAGGATTCCAGAAGAGTTTTCACCGGTGGCAGAGAAACAGCACGGAATACTGCTCTTTAACTTGGCAGGACTCCCTCTGAGGAATCAAGCCCGGAGCACAGGCCTGAAAAGTGTTGTCATAAACCTGAGGACAGGATGGGAATGGGACATATAAAAGAAAGTGGCTGCCCGGGCTGACAGCTTTGAGAACTTGACACTCCCCTATGGCTGCTTCACATTTGAATCCCCACCCCAGAGCTCTGTGCACTACCCCTCAACCTACCCCAATCCACCTGGGCTTCCAGGCTTCCTACTGTCCTGGGGAATTGGGTTCTGGCTCTAATCTGTGTGTGTGTGTGTCTGTCTGTCTGTCTGTGTGTTGTCTCTCTCTCTCTGTCTGTCTCTCTCTCTCTCTCTGTCTCCTGCCCCCCCCCCCACGCTCTTTGTAGACAGACTCCACACCTTGTCTGAAAAGAGTTGTCATCTGGAGGTGTACTTTTCTTCTTCTTTTTTTTTTTCTTTCTGAAAAAAAAATAATGTTTAGCTGCCAACCTGGGCGACAGACAGCTTGCATTAATCTGAGTCATGCAAAAGATCCTTTTAAGGCAGCCATTATCTGCTCAGGTTGGTTAATCCTGTGGGGGCAGTAGGAGGGGCCTGGAATTGAGTTGCTTTCATCCATGTAAAGTTACAGAGTAAAGAGCTGTCCTAGCAAATATTTAGCACCATCAATGGAGAAATATTTCCAAGTAAATTACTGAACCTCTTAATCCCCAGATTTCCTACTCTAAAATTTAAAAAAAAAGCTCCTATGAATATCAAGGGTCTCCACTGCCACTACCATTCACACTGCTATCCAATTGAATAAGAGGACACCAGACCAGCCAGGAGGATACATGAACTGTGGCTACATGGGTGAATTATGCATGACTGATGAATCTTAATTAAGGATGTGAGACCAGACTTAAAAATGAAAACCAAGCTGGGTGCCTGTGGCTCACACCTGTAATCTTAGCTACTCACTCACAAAGCTGAGATCTGAGGATCATGGCTCAAAGCCAGCTGAGACAGGAAAGTGTGTAAAACTCTTTATCTCAAATTGACTGCCAAAGATTTTTAAAAGTCGGAAGTAGAGGAAGTGGAGCTATTGTAGAGTATTAGCCATGAGCAAAAGGAGCCCAGGAACAGCAAAGGAAAGAAGGAAGGAAGGAAGAAAGGAAGGAAGGAAGGAAGGAAGGAAGGAAGGAAGGAAGGAAGGAAGGGAGGGGAGGGAGGGAAGGGAGGGAGGGAGGGGAGGGAGGGAGGGGGAAAGGAGGAATCAAACTTTATTAATAGAGCACTTTGAATTTGAATCTGAGCATACCTAGTGCACCTAAGTTGTTTTATCACCAAAATAAGTGTGCTTGTTTGTGTAAAGACAGAGAGACGAATTTGACCCAATGGATGATGTTTTATAAAATGACACTGCTACTTTGTAGGCAGAAGAAGAATCACAGGCAATATTTCAGATCTTTCAAATATTCTTCCCACAAGTGAAAGAACTATTTTCTCCCAACAGCTGAGTCTGTAACATTATTCCAGGACTTATGCCCATGACAAATTGCAGACTCACTCAGGATTCCAGTAACTTGGTCCCATCACCACATTACCATGTAGTGGTTGGAACTGACTGGCAGAGCATGTCCAGACACTGCTCTGAAACATGGTGACCTTTCCTTCATTTTTTCAGTGAATTCACCTTTTTGTCTCAGGGCAAATGAAGGAAGAAGAAGAATGGGCAGAGTCATTTATTTGTATCCAGAGCATTGCGTGAGATAACAAATTAATTTTATTTGCTTAATGCTCTTCCTCCTACTTCAGCTTCCCCCTAGAATATATATATATCTAACTGGAAAAAATGGAGTAAAGCTTCCTGTTAACTCTCAAACATGTCACAGCTCTCTGTGCAAGCAAAACAAGTGACACAGGGCTTGCTCACAGATGGCTCCAGCTAGGGGGCAGGGATGAACCCTGTGGAATGAGGTGTGGTCTGGCTGGAGAATAAGCTAGTTAGTGGCCAAGGAAGGGCAGCCCTAGAATCGCTGTCAGTTTACAACATTTTCCCTGCCCACATGTCTGACTCTCTTTGAAAAGATTAACAGGAGTGTTTGTTTGAAAGTCAGGCTCCTGGTTTCCTCATTAATGGAGAGATTTGCTGCAGACCTCCACTGTTTCTATAAACTTTAATTACCTCTCTGATGAGGACTCTATCCCCCACATCACATTCACCCCAAAGGTACACGTCCACTTTTGAAAAATAAAACATCATTACATGGAGGGAAGAGTAAAGGGAAGGAGCCAAGAAAGAGACAGGAGAGGGAGAGGGAGAGACAGAGGAAGGGAAGAAGGAAGAAAGAAAGGGGAAGAGGGGGGGAGAGAGAGAGAGAGAGAGGGAGGGAGGGAGAAGGGGGGAGGGAGAGAACGCGTGCACGCAGAGAGAAAGAGAAACACCCACCAAACCCAAACTAGCTCTCCAGGCTGGAATAATAGGCTTGAAATATGAGGAAGTTGTTCAACAGCCGATGCCTTCCAAAAACAGATTAATCTACCCTGGTAGCTTTCCTTTCAGAGCAAGCATCCCCAAGTATCTCTAACCAGCCTGAACCCAAAAGGACATAGGCCATGTACCATCAGAACTAAAATTTATTTTGAATGCTGCGTTGAGAGCTTCAAGTTTTAAACATCAAATTAGAACTTTTTTTCCTTGTTGCTGTTTGAGTTTGCAGATGTAGTCATCATTGTCCTGGCCTGCTCATTGAATCAGTCATTCTGAAGGGCAGAAACTACCCTCCAGTTGCTGCCCTAAATCTCCAGTAATAGTTCTGAGCCAAGGCTGACTCTCCCTCCCTCACAGCCACCTTCATGTTATCTGGCAATGGCTGGGCACATTTGGGTTGTCTCCCAAGGGGATGAGATTTGCCAAACAACCTACCATGTACCAGAGAGCCTTCAATCATCCCTACAAATAATCTGTCTGAAAATGGCAGAAATAATGTCACTTCTGATAAACTCTGATCAAATCTAACCCTTGCTGGCATTCATACCCTGTAATAATTCCCAAGGGCAGCATGTGGGTAGGCAAAGTGCAAAGGAAGATAATGAACCATAGGACAGACAAAGCCAGTTTGTAAAACTGTGAATTCTAACAAGTTATAGATGAGCAAAAGTTTGATACATGCAAAAAAATGGAGGAGATAAATAAGCCCCTCAATACATTTGTGTTAACAAACCAATAAAACACAAACGATAGAGTATCAGGTAAACTCAAGGCTATACTGTTTCTAAAAACGTGAAACAAGTCTGAAGGTAGATGTGGAAAGATAGGTGAGTGCTAATGATATTCAGCATGTCATTAAGCATGTATTATGTTGAATAACAGGATATCATCCAACTTTCAAATGCCCAAAGCCTGCAAAAGTGTATTATTTCTATTGATTCAACCTAAACATTACACATAACATACTAATACTTTTATGTATTGTGCATACATATTCTGCTAGTGACATATCAAGGCATCCACCACATTACTGGAAATTCTTGTGTGGTGTTTTATGAATGTCAATATAATAATATATTCATAATTAATGTACTGGCTATACAATCAATTGATCATTTATTGACACTATTTATGACCATTCTATAAATCAATACAACACAGACCATATTCTATCTCATATCTTACCCCATGTGCCCTTTCACATGATACCTGTGTTGTTTTCTGCCACTAGTTAGCACTTTTTCTTGCCATCTCTGTGAGTGCACAGCATTCTGGGTAGTCCTCTGCTTTCAGGGGGCTTAGCCTGCCAGGCCATCCTCCACTTCCGGTGGGTGCCATTTTTGGTAGTTCACTTCCGGTGCGTGCCATTCTAGGTTAAAGTCCTGTGGCATTCTGGGTGGGCCGCCTGCACTTCCGGGTGCACGGCATCCTGGGTAAGTCCTCTCCTTCCAGGTGCATGGCTTTCTGGGTAGAAAAACCCCTTCTCCCCGAGAGGCGATCGTCCAGGGACTCCCCACGCACTTCCGGTGCAGGGCATTCTGGGCATCCTGGCCAGCCCTCCGCTTCCGGTGTTGGCGGAAGTGGCTCGGCCGGCCCAGAGGCCTCATGCCTTCCTCCCAGTCACGCGCCACGATGCTTTGTCTTCCCGCCCGCAGCCGCCGCGCCGGACCTGACGGCCGCCTTCGGAGACCCGCGCCAGTTCCCCGCGCTGCCCTCCATCTCGGACCCGCGCATGCACTACCCCGGCGCCTTCACCTACTCGCCGACGCCGGTCACGTCGGGCATCGGCATCGGCATGTCGGCCATGAGCTCGGCCTCGCGCTACCACACGTACCTGCCGCCGCCCTACCCCGGGTCCTCGCAGGCGCAGGGCGGGCCGTTCCCCGCGGGCTCGCCGCCCTACCACCTCTACTACGGCGCCTCGGCCGGCTCCTACCAGTTCTCCGTGGTGGGCGGCGAGCGCTCCCCGCCGCGCATCCTGCCCCCCTGCACCAACGCCTCCACCGGGGCGGCCCTGCTCAACCCCAGCCTCCCGAACCAGAGCGACGTGGTGGAGGCCGAGGGCAGCCACAGCAACTCGCCCACCAACATGGCGCCCGCCGCGCGCCTGGAGGAGGCCGTGTGGCGCCCCTACTGAGCAGGGCCCGGATGTCGCCCGGGCCGCCGCCGCCGCCTCCTCCTCCTCCTCCTCCTCCTCCTCCTCCCCGCCCTGGGCGCCGTCTGCAGGCCCCGGCCCACCTGGGCCTCCTGCACCGAGGAAGCCCACGCAGTTCGCTCTCGGCCGTCGGCCCTCCGCAGATCCCGACCCACCCGATCCGATTGTCGGGAGTCCACGCGCCGCCGTGCGCCCTGCGAGGCCCATCGGCGAGACTGGCCCGAGGGAAACTGTGAATGCTTCTGTGTTAGCAATGCTGTGAATAAAAGAAAGGTTTTCTACCCTTAACTTTTTAACCAAGTGGTTTATTCCAGAGAGTGGAAATTTTGGTGATGGGGGGAGGGGGACGCGCGGCTCATCCTGTTTTGGCATTTATTTCTGCTCTGCTTTTCTTTCCTTCTCCCTCCTCTTCCTCTCCCCACCCTCCCCCATCCCCCCCACCTTAAAAATGGCAAAAAAAAAATGCTTTTTTGCATTGCGGTGGTTCTTATTTTTATTATCTATTACAAATCTGAGCGTCTTTCTTGCTTTGACAGTTAAATAGGATTCCCATTTCTGTACGGTTTATTTAACTTTTCTTTGGGACTTTTGTGTAGGGTTTTTTTTTTGAGAGAGACAGCTACAGCTTTGGGTCATGTTAACTACTGTATTCCCACAAGGAATCCCTAGATATTTATGTATCTTGATATTCAGACATTTACTTATATGTTGATACTTTTTTAATTATTTAATTGTACTTATATTAAGAAGAGAAATACCAAGTACTACATTTTCGTTTTTGTTTAATAGTAGCCAAAGTTAAATGTATTGAAAAAGGCTGAGGGGGAAAAAAAAAGAAAAGGATGGGTAATGTGATGGCTTGGTTGTCTAGAAATATTGTTTACATTAAACTCCCTTTCATGTTAATCAAACAAGTTGGTAGCTAATGCAGCAATGTTTTCAATAGGATTTTTGACACTGAGGGCCATTCCAAGGATCAGAAGTGTGGAGGCTCAGCCACGGGTCTCATCTGGCTTCAAGCAGAGAAGGTAAAATCTGGTCCCAGGAGATTCAGGAGGTGCTAATAATTACACCTCCAGAGAGGATTTAATTTCTGCCTAGGGTAAGCTCTCCCAATGACCTTCTGATCATTTCAGACATGCCTTGTAACAGAATGCACCCAAAGTGAGTAAGCTGTGTGGGAAAGCAGTATTTACATAGGAACCAAATGAATTCAGGAATTCCTAACCTGTTTGATTCTGGGGTTTGATTCTGATACAGCACCAGTTCATTGAAGGAGAACAGAAATTGGTACTGTCCCACAAGGACGAGAGAAGGGATAAGACCAAGTGCCTTTGAGGGGCAAAGGTCTCCAGTGGGTAGACCAGAAAGCAGGCCCCAAAGAACAAATTTTCCTGGGCCTGCTTAAGTAATCACATGGCAGGAAATCCCACCAGTACAGGACTCCCATCTCAGCCATCCCCAACCTCTTTGTGTTGCTTCCACCAGGTTAAGACCCTAACCCATGGTGGAGGGTGTGTGCACTTTTATCTGTGCCCCAGTGTGGCAAGAAAGATTCGTGTAACTGCTGCCCGTAGCTACAATTAGATTGTATCGGATGTCACTGTAAAGTTTGTGGCACTATTTTTATTGGAGGACTTGTCAGAATGCAGGTGTTGTACAACTGGTAAGAATTAACTGCTGATTTTGACATGTGTGCTCAAAATGATCTGGTTGTTTGTTTAATGTACCTCTTTAATTAGCTGAAATGATTTCAGGTCAACTCTGAAGAGTGTTTGAAAGCAGGACTTCAGAACAGTGTTTGATTTTTATTTTATAAATTTAAGCATTCAAATTAGATCTTTGGCTGCAGGCAGCAAAACAGCTGGACTTATTTAAAACAACTTGTTTTTGAGTTTATATATATATATATATGATGATTATTATTTGTTTTACACAGATGCAGTAGCACTTTGGTAAGAGTAAAAGAATAAAGCAGCTTGTGGTATCAGGTCATTCTTAACTAGAAAAGAGCTATAAAAGACCTTGGAGAAACTCTGAATAATATTCCTTTTTTATTGTAGATATTACTCCCTTTACAACTCAGTTACCTAAGTCATTTCATATTACATTTTTGCATCAAATGTCAGAAAATTAGAATTTAATTTCTGAAAAAGGACCATTAGCCCATTTCTCCAATATTGAATTTAAATGTCCTTTTTGGCACATGTTGGCATACCTGACCTGAGAAAATGCTGGGGAAAGATGAAGGAAAACATGATTTTTTTTTTTTAGCCTTAATTGTGGCACCTGAAGATACTCCAACCCAAAGCCAGCCTATTGGTCTAAGAGGAGAACAGATAATCTCTCACGCTGAACCTTACTCTCAAAGCCATGCATGGAGTGGCCTGGTCACTTTGTTGTAGACTCACTGGTTTGCCCATTTATAGCTTTATAAACCCTTACCAGCCGATATAGTATTTAATCATTTCAGAAAACAAAAATCAAACTTGAGTTCTTTTGGAAATAGATCTCACAGAAACACATTTTCCATCTAAAGAATTACATTCATTTGCCTTTAGATAAATTAAGGTGTATCCTCATTGTCTTCAGGTAAATTATGGTATCAGTGAGACCCTGAAGCTACTCATATGGTGGCTGTCTATATCTGTCCAGAAGAAGAAAGTAAATAAGCCCTTTCTACTGCAACAGGGACACATTTCAATTCTATTTTTCTGTCTGGAAATGTGTTTCCCTCTCTTCCCCTCAAACTTTCCCTTTCCCTCTTCATCTTCTGCCTCCGAACTCTAGTCTCCAGCCTGCATTCTCTCACTCTCGGTAAGGAGGCGGTACACACCCATCCTGTAACAAATGTCCAGACCACAAGGAGATCCAACTCTCCCTTTGCATAAAGAACAGCCATGAGTCAGCCTTTCTCCTGTTCTTGGGTTTCTTCCAGCAGAATAAAGACCTTGCCAACCATTTTGGATCTGCTTGCTGTCCAAATACAGCAACAGAAATCTTCCTTCTTGGCAAATCCCAATCAGTGAATTAGACGGCCTTTCTGCTGCCTAAACAGAAGTGCTCTGATTAGAAAGGAAATGAATGGTTACACTTAACTGTCCTGCAATTTAGGATTGCAGATTTCTTTCTTGAAATACCTGTTTCCTTGGGACATTCCATCTTAGTGATTTGGGGTTTTGATGGTTTGGGTTTGGTTTTTTGTTTTGTTTTGTTTTGTTTTTCCTGGGAAGGGGAGATGACATGTTTGGGATCTTTTGTACATGACATAAATGGTTTGACAGTCTCAAGAAAACTTTCTTTTTTTACATCTGAACAAAATACCTTTGTTTACCCTACAGTATACAATTATTTGGGTTTTTTTTTCCATTGTTGTTGGTTGGTTGTTGGGAATTTCTTCCCTCCTTCAGCTAGGTCAGTATTGATAAAGCTGA
This sequence comes from Megascapheus bottae, assembly GCF_031878675.1. Taxonomy (NCBI): domain Eukaryota; kingdom Metazoa; phylum Chordata; class Mammalia; order Rodentia; family Geomyidae; genus Megascapheus; species Megascapheus bottae. Next base: position 98,921,842 of record NC_143509.1, on the reverse strand, counting down.
TCATTTGGCTTTTATTTCTCTCTTCCAGAAGGGTTGCATCAACAAAGTTAATTGTATTTATGTATGTAAATAGATTTTAAGCTTCATTATAAAGTATTGTTAATGCCTGTAATAACATTTTTCAATTTTTGTATGTTTCTGAGGACTTTTTCTTATGTTTGCTAAATACTGTAGAAAAATGCTTCTTTCTACTTTGTTTATTTTAGACTTTTAAACGAACTATTTCTTTCTTATTGACTTTTGTAAACAGCTAATAGCATGGTTCCATTTTTTTTTAAGTTCACTTTTTGTTCTAGAGGAAATGAATGTGCAAAAAAACCCAAAATGAACTGTTGGTTATTTGTGTTATTCTGGATGTATTAAAAAAAATCAAAGGAAAAAAATAAACTTCTAAATTGAAATCACAGCATAACACATCTACTGAAACACATCTATTCTGTTACTGTGAGACATAGATTCTCTAGGTCCCACCCACTGGCTATTTGTATGGCATTTAAGAAATTTGGTCACAGAACATCTTAGAAAGTCATGTGTAGACTTTTTTCTCTCTTATATCAATATACTGAACACTTCCTGAGGGAGAAATGTGAAGCTCAAGGCTTACACCAGATATATAGAAGGAGAAATAATTCCCCAGAGCCCCCTCTTCAACGTCTTTGTCAACAGCACAGAAAGATCCCATCCCCTAGACAATGAAGTAGTCTCCTCCCCATCATACCCCATCTGGGCAGGCAGCTGGGCTGTTCTGGCTGCCCAGAATCCACTGGAGCCTTTCTTTATACAATGGTTTCTTCTGTAAATCCAGTATTATAACAGTGCAAATGGCAAATAACTTGTCAAGTACATATACCCTGTCAAGTTAGTTTTGTCTTTCTATCTGAGATGGAAGACTGTGATGCCTGATGAAGCCAACATACAATATACTACAAAATACTCCTCACAAATAACTTCAAATGTGTGGCAGATACCCACCTTGATTCTTGCAGCACATGCTGGCTGTTGAGGCATAATGACTTGGAGAAGACCAAGTCACACTGGGTCCTTTGAGTAGGAACAAGCTCAAAAATCTTATAATCTTTAAAAGTAAAAAGACAGAACCAGGTGTGAGCCACCAGTACCTGACTTCAGTTACAACTCTTATTTTCCCTTTCCACACTATCCTTACCCCTTGGGACAGGTACCTCTGCCTCCCTCCTGACTAATACAATGAACTAAGTCCCCGTGCTCATTTCCTCCTATCCCCCAGTACCAGGATGTTAGTTGTGTGGCCAATTATAAGATTGGTAATGAAACTTTAATTTTAATCTGGGGAGTGAGTTTAGAAGTTTCTTGATTTCCTAGTAAGCTCTGTCATTTGGACTATCTCTGCAGTTCAGTAATTAAATGATGAATGCCTCAAATTCTTCCAGTTTCAATTTTATGATGCTCTTGTAAGGATTAATGTTTTGAAAGTATTTTGAAGATGGAAAGTCTTAACATACATACAAAGTATCATTATTTGTTATTACAAATAACTGCTCACAGCCATATTCTTTTTTTTTTTAATCTCACCTCAGTGATTTTGTGTTTCTGTTGTCAATTAAATTTTGTGGTGTCTTTTGTAAGTCTCTTTAAAAGTGCCTGGCCTTCTCAAACTCTATTCCTGTATCCATCCATTTGGTACATGATTTTATTCATCTAACACAGTTTAGTGCTAGGCGCTGGAAACCCAGGATGATCGGGCCATCTCCTTGGCCCACACATTTAGGAGAGCCCTGCAGTTAGTTTGTTTTTCTTCTGTTGCCATTTTGAAATTATTAATAAATTTTTAATTAGGGATTACATTTCCATTCTGAAGGAGACTCACAAATTAGACTGTAGGCAGTCTTACAGAGTAGTAAACAAATGATCAAAGTGTAGCATGTGGGGTCATAATTAGACATGGGGAAAGAAAAATCAAAACAGTCCTCATGTAACTCCACCTGAAAAAACTGGGAAAGACTTTAATAAATATTGCCAAGGCTTTCAATGTAGGAATCATCATGGCGACAAAGGACCTGTGATCTAGATAAAACTAGGACACGATTCATGAACAACAGTAAACATGTTTCATTGCCTCGTGTCCTAGTTTTACCTAGCTCTTTGCAACGCACCTGCAGAGATGTATGAAAAGGTGAAGAGATACTGATTGAGAAACACCTCATATTCACAACCAAAAAGAATAAAGAAAGTAAAAAGAAAGAGAAAGAAGAAGAAAGGGAAGGAAGGAGGGAGAAGTTAAGAAGATGGAGGAGGAGGAGGAGGAGGAGGAGGAGGAGGAGGAGGAGGAGGAGGAGGAAAAGCAAAGGAAGGAAGAAGACAAAAGAAAGAAGGAAGGGATGAAGGAGAGAGAGAGAGAGAGAGAGAGAGAGAGAGAGAGAGAGAGAGAGAGAGAGAGAGAGAGAGAGAGAAGAATAAAAGAGAAAGATAATGGACCCCATCAGAGTCAAAATGATTTTACCAAGAATATAATAAAGGGACAGCTCACAGAGCTATTTCTATCTCCAATGCTATGTGTACATATACATGCATATATATGTATGAAATACACATGTGTGCACATACCATTAGCTGGGCTCTGCTTAGAGCAGCAGGCTTGGAAGGCTTAAGTTATCTGAGCTATTAAATGAATTAGATTAAAATGGCTGAGATAACATTTCTATAAAGACTTAGTTCTGTGTTATTGGCCCCACATTTCCTTCCAGCTTCCAGTTGCTGTTCACAGTAATAATTCAGCTCTGGGCTCTCAACAGCAGGTACTTAGAGATACTCTCATCTGTGTTGCTGCATGGCTGCTGTGGAATTCCTGGGATTCATGGTTGCAGGCTAGTGGCAGGAAACATTAGAATGACCTCATCACAATCAACAAAAGCTGTGTGCCGGTGACTCGGTCAGCTACTCAGAAGATATAAATAGGAGGACTACATCCAGGCTAGCCCAGGTCAAAAGAAAAGGAACCCTACTCAAAAAGAACAATCACGAAAAAATGTACAAATACAAAAAATGACAAAAGCAAAATGGGCTGGAAGCATGGATGGGGTTGTAGAGCAACCTCCTAGCTAGTCCAAGGTCCTGAGTTCAAACTCTAATACTTCCAAAAGGAAAAAGAAAGACAAAGCAAAGACAAAAATGCATTCGCAGAATGCGGTCTTCATTATGACAGAGCAATGAAACTGCTGAGTTGAATTACGTTCCTCCAAGAGCCAGCGTGTTGACTGGGGGCGGGTGAGCCTAGCTACTCAGGAGGCTAAGGTCTGAGTATCTCAGTTCAAAGCCAGCCCTGGCAAGAAAGTCCATGAGATTCTTATCTCCAGTTAGATACCTGAAAACCAGAAGTGGCTCTGTGGCTCAAAGAGCCACTAGCCCTGGGTGCAAAAGCTCAGGGACAGAGCCCAAGCCCTAAGTTCAAGCCCCATGACTAAAAATTTAAAAAAAAAAAAGAAACAAGAACAAAGAAAACCCCACCATCATGTTCAACCTGTTAAGGGTCTAAACCCCAAATGTGCTGTGGAGTTATAGATTTAGAAGATATGATTCTAGTAGATTTGGGGTAGATATCTAATCCCGTATAACCAGTACTGTCATACAAAAGGAGAAAGCTGGATTCTAAGGCGCATGCGTATGAATGCACACATGAGTGTGAATGCACACATGAGTGTGCAAATGGAAACAAAGTTTGGGATGAAGTCTGTATCACCAGAGATGGCAGCAAGCCACCCATGTCTCAACTTTGCATTTTTCCTCTACGTGAAATGGGTAGAGCATGTGTCACAAAGTGGATGAGTGTAATGACACATCTTGTGGCACCATTGATGTCCCAAGCAAATTCGCAGGGGAAGGGGCATGCGCTCCCACCTCTCCCACCACGGCTCAGGGAGGGCCAGCCACTTGGTGCTGCTTGTCTTGCCTTTGTCACGCAGCACTTCTCTCTGTATTCTGTGTCCACACAGGGAATGCAAACAAAATACTATGAACACCAAGCAAAATACAATGCATAGGGTTCATTTGCTGGGTGGGAGGTTAAAAAAAAAAACTCATACATTTTATTGGAAAGATAAAAAGGGAATTGTTTCCACATTGTGCATAATTATCTTAGCACAAATAGATATTGAGCATTGCATCCGAGTGGCCATTGTAAAACTGTCCCCAGGAGGCCTTGCTATCTGAGCAAATCGTCAAGTCTAGGAGAATGAATCCTACTGCCCCACAGGCTCCCTGGGGTGCTTTAGGTGAATCACAAAATGTCTTTGTGTCTCACTTTGCAAAATCTGAAAAGCTGGGATACTAAGTTTATTGTGAAGCTGACACATTGAAGCATGTAAGTGTCTTTGAACATTGCTAAGTACATTATAAACCACTTATTCATCCACACAGCAGCTACTAGTTGAGTCTTGGTTTTCTTCCTGCCTGCAATTGGGGATTCCAAAGTAAGTACTGGATCATGCTTGTGCTCTCTCTCTGTTTCTGTCTCTGTCTCTCTCTGTCTCTGTCACTCTGCTTCTCTCTCTCTCTCTCCCTGCCTCTCTCTGTGTCTGTCTCTGTCCCTGTCTCTGTCTCTGTCACTCTCTCGCTGCCTCTGCCCCCCTCCCCCCCATTATAGTTCCAGAAAAAAGAACCACATGTCCAGTGGAAAGGATCTAATAAGATCAGCCAGTGCGCCTGTAGCCTTTCAACATCCTGGAAAGATACCAGGGCTCAGAAGTGGAACTGCATTATTCCTGTATCAACTGAATGAAGCAACTCTGCCATCATTCTAGATGGGAGAAGCCTAGGATGCAACAAAAAATGGTTGCAGTCAGTATCACGAGTCCCACATATCAGACCTAGCTGAACAAACTTTAATTCCGTTTATTTTTTTTCCAGGAAGCATTTGCAGGGTCTACCCTGCCCCAGGCGTCATGCCAGCCTGGAAACACAGCACTGAACAGGGTAGCCCTCTCGGTGGCCAGGCAGATCACACAAACTGATAAGCAGTATATTCCTTGTCAGATGGTATATTCCTTTCCTAGGACCAAACATAATGAACACCAGAAACTGGATGGGTTAACAACAGGAAATTGTTGTTAATAGAGAGCAGACATCTTAAAACCAGGTGGTAGTCGGACTAATTCCTCCAGAACCACGTCCTCTCCTGAGATTCTGATCACTGTTGCCATCTTTTATCTCTTCTCACTGGTGTGAGCTGAATGTGTCCTTTGAAATTCATAATTCATATGGTCAAACTTAATCCTCAATGTTACAGTATTACTAGGTACAGCCATCCAGCTGGAGACCTTATGAACTGGGGGCAGAAGGAACTCTGCAGGTCCTTTGTGACCCTCTGTCTCTTCCTCTATGCAAGCACACAGCATCTTTCCTTCCAGAGGCCACAGCAATAAGGGACTGAAGAGGAAGCCAAAAACAGGCTATCAAACTGGATACTACACCCACCAGCACCTAGAACTTGGATTTTCCAGCTACTAGAATTGTGAGAAAATAAATGCCTGTTGTTTACCAGTTAACCAGTCTCAAGTACTTTCAATTTCTAGCAGCACAAATGGGCTGAGACCCCTGCCTGCCACAGTACTCCAATCCCTACTTCCTGTGAGTTTCTTTTTTTTTCTTTTTTGGCCAGTCCTGGGCTTGAGCTCAGGGCCTGAGCACTGTCCTTGGGTTTTCACAAGGCTAAAGCTCTGTCACTTGAGCCACAGCACCACTTCCAGCTTTTTCTATATATGTGGTACCGAGGAATCAAACCCAGGTCTTTGTGCATGCTAGGCAAGCACTCTACCACTAGGCCAAACTCCTGGCCCTCCTATGCCTCCATTTATTTGTTCTTATAAGGACATTACTCATTGGATTTGCCCATCCTAGTCCAGTATGACTTTACCTTAACTCCATTATATCTGCAAAACTAATGACCACCAGAGTTAGAAGTTGATCATAACTTCTTGGAGACATTCAAACCCAGAAGGTTACAAGTCAGGATATGTGAAAGACACCAGTACAATCATGTTAACTGCTGCACTATTCACAATAACCAAATGATGGAAACATCCCACATATCTTACAACATATGAGTGGATCAATAACATGAGATACATACACAATGGAATTTTACACATCTATCAGAGAAAATAATAGTCTATCGTGTGCAGTGAAATGAGTGGACCTAAAAAATTATGTTAAGTGAAATAACTCAGGCTCAGAGAGACAAGTGGTGCATGTTTTCTTTCATGTGGAAGCTAGATCGAAACTACTCTTGCTCATGATAACATATACAGGGCTTAATGTATTTACACACACACACACACATGCACACATGCACACACACACACACACAAATAAATAAATAAATAGTAAAAATAAAAGACAGTATACTCAGGGGAGGATCTCAAAGGTATAACTACTCTGAACAGCCACTGTCCTGTTTAAGAAAAGCAATGCCAGGAAATTGATACATATTTGGCAGGGAGGGGAATGAGGAGCACAGGAATGGAGTCGGGAAGGGTGAGCAATTGTAGGCATTATATTCAATGTCCATTCTGCAAAAAGTGTGCTATGTAACATGGAGGTAAGGAAGAAGTGGGAGAGAATAAAAGAAAGGGTAATGCTAACCAAGAAGCAATGTACCCAGAACATCACTTACACAATTGTAAGTCCTTCGTACAATTACTTAATAATAAAAAAATTTAAGAAGTTGAGAAATTCTAATCTGATAGTAGAGCCCATATGCTGTTGGATTGAATAGGACATATAAGAAAGAAAGATCTTTAGCCTGACCAAATGCAATAAGCAACAGGGATTTTTTGACACAGAAATCTGGAGAGTTTGTCTAGGGGCTGATGGTAAAAATGCCAAAAGGGAAAATGAAACAAATGCTCTGTTGTACCTTCCAGATTCAACCACAGGTAGAACCTGGGTGGACTGATGTGTCCTGCATAGCAACGTGGCTTGAGAGCTATGCCATGGGAGTTTAGGAGGAAAACAGTATTCCATCATCTGACACATACTCAGTCATCTAAGTCAGACCTTTGCAAAGCTAAGGTCAGTGTTCAGTCTTCCACTCGCCCTCCTATTTCCTCACAGTCCTCATTGATGCATAAGAGATTTCCTCATTGTTTGGCTTTATTGCTCATAAGTGCACGGAACCATAGTATGGCCTGAGCTGTTGGCTTCACCTTCTCCCTCCACCATTTGACACTCCAGTCTAGAGAGAGGATTTCACTAAGTTTGTGTGTGCCTTGATTTTCATGGTCAAATAGAGTAGCCTATGTGTGCAAACAGGATTTAGATAGTTAAAATACGTGTGCTTTGATTCCATGAGTGAACTTCACGGAGGCACAAATTGCTAGCTGCCTCTCCCATATCTGTTTTCTTTAGTAATCACCTCCCTTGAGCACATGACTGCTGGGAAGGGCCCACACCTCAACCTCCCTAAAGCTTGCTGTCTCAGATGACAAGTTTCTGGCCAATGTTATCTAAACCTTGGGGTGTGTCAGCTTCCAGAAAACTTCTTTCAAGGAGAGTTGCTAGACACATGTTGTTCTTATCTTTTTATCTCTCCTCCAGCCCTGCTCCCTAAAAGAAGGAAGGGATGCCCATAGCAAGTGCCACAGTCTAAGGTCAGAAGCTGGCGTAGAATGGGCCTGGCCCAGTGCCTTTTTGGAGCTCTAGTCCCAGTCCTGGACTGGCAATAACTGGTTTCATCCATATGAAATAAAATTGAACACTGGCAAACCATTGTACATGAGGCTCTCTCACTGCAGACAAAGCTAATCCTATGACTGCTACAAACCTAATCACTCCCCCCACCCCCCAAATCCTACATACCAATGCATGTGGCTCTCCCGTAAGGTAGAGTTGATTTCTTCTTAAGGATCATTCAGATCTGAAGGAAAGAAAACACCAGCATATTAGGACTGTTTGGACATATGAATCACGTAATTATTTGATTACCTTTGACTGTCTCTTAAGAACAACCACTCTCAAAGCACTCACATTGGCTTTGCTGCTATTTATGAGCCCACTCTGATTGCTCTGTGGGCTGATTTTTTTCTATGGAAAAAAAAACCCCACAAAAGGATATAGGTATGTTGTCTATAGTTTACCTTTCCAGATGTGATGAACAACACTGAGGGCAGCAGATGTGTGGGGCTGAGGGCAGAGCCAGTGAGGATGGCACCAATCACAAATTTAATTCAGAACCTTCTTTTGGTTTCCATTGCTTCTTTCTTCACAAGCATCTTACATCTCTGCAATTATTGGTTCATATGGCACATTAAAAAAAAAAAGCCCTTACCAAGATTCTAGTTCATTGGTTAACAAGACAAGAGAGGAAGCAAGCTTGCTTCATACTGTAAAATGTGATGTAACTGCTCTCTTCCCTGACCTCTTTATGTCTAAACTACAAATTCCTGTAGTCTTCAGAAGGTTTGGATTTCCTTCCAATACTTCCAATACATGAATACATAAATATAGGTCTCAAGTACGCTGTCTCTGTTTATAGACTTTTAAAGATTAAAGAGTCATTTTCAGTTCTTGGGTTTGTCACTTGAAAACATACTATATTTACCAGTTAAACTGGTAGTTCTTTCAGAAAGGCCTCTTCTCATCTCTGGCTTAACACTGAGTCCTTTGGTTTGTTTATACATCCCTTGAATGAAGGATCTAATTTAGTTTCCTCCATAGCAAAAGGCTCAGAACATCCCCTTAATGAAACTGCATTTTCAAGGTAGAAGTCTGAGCCAGAATGTATGCTTTACTGCGAAAATACCATAACCCTGATTCAAAATTAGTTGGTCACTTCAAAGCCAGAATGCGGGGAGTGGGGAAGAGAAAGTTTTCACAGAACACCACTTCTGTTTGTGCTGTCAGAATTTGAAGCATGAGCAGTGACTCTGAAGTTAGCTCAGCCTGCGGACCAGCTTGCACTGTTAAGCTGAGTAGGCACATTACTTACAAGTTTATCTGGAGTTAAAATGCATCATTGGATTCAAATCTGAACTTCTGAATAGTGTAAGTATTTTCTACATGAACTAAGATGAAAGTGGAACAAATAAGGAGATGAATGTTGTTGGAAAATAATTAAATCACATGCCAGAGACTTTTGGTTTACATTGTAATGCATTTAGCCAGGCACCAATGGTTCATGCCTGTAGTCTTAGTTACTCAGGAGGCTGAGATCTGAGGATCCTGACTCAGGGCCAGCCCAGGAAGATAAAGCAGAGATTCTTATCTGCAATTAAGCAGAAAACAGCTAGAATCGCTCTAGTGATAGAGCACCAGCCTTGAGTGGAAAGAGCCAAGCAAAAACACAAGATCCCGAGTTCAAGCTCTACTGATAACAAAATAAAATAATGCAATAAAATTAATAAAATAAAAATGCATTTACTAACATTGTAAGTATAGTACTTGAGGGTCTCACAGGTGTCAGAAATAGATTCATGCAGTGTTAGGGAGGAAGGGATGTGAGAAAACTTGGAGACATGCAATGAGTGGAACATTGGGCAATGAGTGGAACACTGGGCTTTGATTTCTTTGTCCTTAAGACATTCTCAAAGATATGGAGACACTACGCTCCTTCTGTTAGTTGTAAAGAGAGAGGGAACACATCTGGGAGTTAGGGAGAAGCTCAGATTAAGAGCCAAGGAGTCCTATGTAAGGCTCAAGAAAATGCATAGCTCCAGAAACACTAAAACCCAGACTCAGTAAATATTTACATACAATGCTTAGTGTTGAACTGGAAATTATTTGACACATTAGGAGACATTAACAAATGACCCCCCCCACCAATAAAAGAAAGAGGTAAATCAGAGGTTACCAAAAAACAAAAACTAGTCCTGCTGGACCCTGGTGGTTCATGCCTGTAATTTAGCTATTCAGGAGGCTGAGATCTGAGGCTCATGATTCAAAGCCATCCTGGGCAGAAAAGTTCATAAGGCTCTTATCTCCAACTAACCTTCCTTGGTATTATGGCCTAACTCGATAGAAGGCTAACCTTGAAAAAGCTCAAGAACAGCACCCAAGTCCTGAGTTCAAGTCCTGTGGCTGACCAAAATAAAAAAGCAAACAAAACGAAAACAGTCTCAAAGGTCTTATGGGACATGGTCTTAGAAACTTACATGTTTGATAATTCCAAGAAATTAGATGGCTACCTTGAAACTCCGAAGAAAATGTAAATCTATACAAAGTGAAGCATGTGACAGTCTACAACTGAAAAATTGATAACTTAAGAAAATAAACTGGGCCGGGTATGGTGGCTCATGCCTATAATCCTAGCTACTCAGGAGGCTAAGATCTGAGGATCAAGGTTCAAAACCAGCCCAGGCATAAAAGGACCTGATACTCTTATCTCCAATTAACCTCTAAAAAACAGGAAGCGCAGTGCAGCTTGGCTCAAGGGTAGGGCAGAAGTCCTGAGCTGAAGAGCTCAGGGTCAATGCCCAGACCAAGAGTCAGGGTGGTAGTCATAAACTAAGAGCTTAGGGATAGCATCTAGGCCCCCCAGTTCAAGCCCCACATCCAGACAAAAAAAAAGAAGAAAAAGGAGGAGAAGGAGAAGGAAAGGAAGAAGATGAAGAAGAAGAAGAAGAAGAAGAAGAAGAAGAAGAAGAAGAAGAAGAAGAAGAAGGAGGAGGAGGAGGAGGAGGAGGAGGAGGAGGAGGAGGAGGAGGAGAAGAAGAAGAAGAAGAAGAAGAAGAAGAAGAAGAAGAAGAAGAAGAAGAAGAAGAAGAAGAAGAAGAAACTGGAATTGGAAACTTAATAAATGAATTTAAAAGTACATGCTAGCTCACAAGACCATTTATGAGCTAAAAGATAAGTGAGAACAAACAGACCAGAATACAATTCTTAATGATATATAAAGAAATGAAGATAAAACTGAAGGTTAATGCAGCATTGCATGGTACATGAACTCAAAATTTCAGAACAGAAACAAGAAAATAGGAAAATAATTCTAAGATATATCCAATTAATTTCTGCAAGTAATAAAAGACACAAGACACAAATTTAAGAAGTGCTATGCATGTGTTTGTGTGTCTATATCTGTGTAAAAACACCAGGAAGAATAAATACTGATACCAAATACTAATAAATACAAATACAGTACTAATTGCATTGCAGTAAAACTGTCTTGAAAATGAAAGTCACAGAAAAAAAATTTTTTTGTTGCATCTGTTGATCCAACATCTGTAATTCCAGTTACTTGGGAGGTCGAAATCTAGGGGACTGTAGTTTAAGGTCAACCCTGGCAAAAAGTTTACAAAGCTCTATTTGAACAGAAAAGGCCGGGCCTGGGGACATACACTGTCACTTCAGCTGAGCTGGTTGTCATAAACAGGAAGATCAAAGTCTGAGCCAGCCCAGGCTAAAAATGAGACTCCCTCTAAAACAACTAGATTAAAAATAAAAACTGGAAGTGTAATACAAGCAGTAGAGTGCCTAGGTACCTAGCAGAAAGCATGAAGCCCTAGGTTCAAAGCCAAGCTGTCTGTCTGTCTGTCTCTATGCATGTATATTCTTATTACCTGCAAACATAAAGCTGATATCTAATTTCTTTTTCTTTTTTGCCAGACTCAGGGCTTGAACTCAGGGCCTGAGCACTGTCATTGGGCTTTCTCAAGGCTAGCCCTCTACCACTTGAGTCATAGCACCACTTTTTTTCTGTGTATGTGGTACTGAGGAATCAAACTTCAGGCTTCCTGCATGCTAGGTAAGCACTCTGCCATTAGGCCACACTCCCAGCCCCCTGATATCTAATTTCTAAGATAGGAAAATTAAAAGCCAGAAAATAGTACAGTGGCATCTTCAAAGTGCTAAAAGAAAATAGATGGAAATAAAGCTCTTAGTAAAAACAACAAAAACTGTGTGTGGAGCCGCGAGTTTGGCCTAGTGGTAGAGTGCTTGCCTAGCATGCATGAAGACCCGGGCTTAATTCCTCGGTACCCCATACATAGAAAAAAGCCGGAAGTGGTGTTGAGGCTCAAGTGGTAGAGCTCTAGCCTTGAGAAAGTCCAAGGACAGTGCTCAGGCCCTGAGCTCAAGCCCAGGACTGGCAAAAACAAAACAAAAGAAACAAACAAACAAAACAACTGTATTCGCTTTTGTTTTTTGTTGTTATTATTTTTTGCCTGTCCTAGGGCTAGAACTCAGGGCCTGGGCACTGTCCTAGGGATTTCTCAAAGCTGGCACTCCACCACGTAAGACACAGTACCACTTCTAGCTTTTTGTGTGTGTATGACTGGAAGGAATCAAACCCAGGACTGCATGCGTGCTAGGAGAACATTCTACCATTAGGCCATGTTCCTGGCCGCCTGATAACTAATTTCTAATATAGGAAAAGTGAAAGCCAGAAAATAGTAGAGTGCTATCTTCAAAATGCTAAAAGAAAATAGGTGAAAATACAACTCTTATTAAGACAACAACAACAACAACAAAACTGTGTGTGTGGGGTGTGTGTGTGTGTGTGTGTGTGTGTGTGTGTGTGTGTGTGTGCCTTTATTGTAGCATGAACTCTAGCTTTGTACTGCATACAGCTTCTGTTTAATTGAAGATAAAAGTTTCTAAGACTTTTCCCCCCGGGCTAGTTTCACACCATAATCCTCCAGATCTTAGTATCCTAAGTAGCTAGAATTGGCCCTGATGAAAGCATATTTTTAAATAAGAGCAGAATACAGATGGCTTCAGACAAACAACAGAATGCATCAGCAATAGAACTATAATACTGAACAATCATGAAAAGTGTCTTTTAGGTGGAAGAAATAGTGTTCCTTTTGAAAACTTACTGGGTATGAAATGGTAAAGCACATGGATTCACATTCATGCTAAAAAATATATTGTGAGGGGCCAGGTGTGGTGGCTCGCACCTGTAATCCTAGCTACTCAGAGGCTGAGATCTGAAGATCAAGGTTCGAAGCCAGCCCAGGCACCAAAGTCTGTGAGACTTTATCTCCAATTAACCACTAGAAAACCGGAAGTGGCACTGTGGCTCAAGGGGTAGGGCAGTAGCCTTGAGCTGAAGAGCTCAGGGACAGTGCGCAGGCCCAGAGTTCAAGCTCCATATATACTGACATGTATATAATACATCTATGTATGGTGACGTTTAAGATAATGTGAAATATTAAAAAATATGATAAAATCATATACAGTGCTAAAATATATTGTGAGGTTTAAGATACTGAGAAATTTTTTAAATAAATGATAAAATCACTCAAAGCACAGGAAGAAATAAAGTAAAAGTGTGCTGTGGTTTGTGCATTGCTCATGAGTGACCTCACCTCATTTACATATTTACATTCAAATTTAATACCAAAGGCACAGCGTAATCACCCAAAGTAACACTGAAAGAATGTATAACTAATGTTTAACACAGCAATTTCTCCAGACAAGGCAATAACTGTGTATTTGCTATCCATTGACATGTAGTAAGTTAGTCCTAAATTTAGCATCTTGAAACACAATAATACATCTGATGTCTCATAACTCCTGGGGTGAGGGGTTCAGAAGCAGCCACCAAGAAGCTCTTACTCTGAATGCCTCATGAGATTGCTTTGAGGGTGTCATGGCCTCTGCTGGGAGGAAGAAGGACCTGTTTTCAAGATGAGTCATTCCTGAGACTGCTGGCAGGAAGCTCCCAGTCTTCACTGGTTATGTTGCTCTTACAGCTGCACGAATGACCTAAGGATATGTCAGGCAGGTGGCTTATATGATCTAGTCTTTCAAAATCACTCACTGACATTTCTGCCTTAGTCTCTTTGATAGCAGCAAATTACCATGTCTTGACCACACTCCTGGAACAGGAAACTGAGTGCCACCATTGAAAGACTAAAGTATCAGAACATGTACAACATGGTTTAATGAGAATAGGTAGTACTAATGCTGTGGTATTAATACTATAGTTGTAATACTATGATAAAGTGAGAGATAAAGATGTATATAAGTTCAGACAGACAGAAAACAATTGTATAATATATTTAAGAATAATACCTAAGAAACTATATGACATACAAGTTTAAATATTCCTATCAAATAATAAAGATTAAGAAGCCAAAAATGTCCATTATGCTAATAAGAGGCATGCCTTAGACATGAGCATACAGAAACATTTCAAATCAAAGAATAGTCAAGGTTTGGAATGTAGTGCAGTTGCAAAGCACCTGTCTAGCAAGTGTTATGTCATGGGTTTGATCCCAGTACCAAAAGAGAAAAGAGAAAATTCTACATATATATATATATGCATAGTATATATATATATATATATATATATATATATATATATATATATATATATATGTAGAATAGGGGTCAGGAGCATGGCCTAGTGGTCGAGTGCTTGCCTAGTATACACAAAGCCCTGAGTTCAATTCCTCAGTATCATATACACAGAAAAAGCCAGAAGTGGTGCTGTGGCTCAAGTGGAAGAGCACTGGCCTTGAAAAGGCCCAAGGACACTGTCCAGGCCCTGAGTTCAAGTCCCAGGATTGGCAAAAGAAAAAAACAGAAAAGAATAGTCATATTAAAGTACTATTCAAAAGAAAATGAGCATAGCCATATTAATTAATATTAAAGCTGCCTCTCACACACACTAATTCAGAAAATATTTTGTAATATGACAATCGGTAATAAAAGAGTTAATCCAGGGCCGGGAGTTTGGCCTAGTGGTTAAAGTGCTTGCCTAGCATGCATGAAGACCCGGGTTCGATTCCTCGGTACCACATATATAGAAAAAAGCTGGAAGTGGTGCTGAGGCTCAAGTAGTAGAGCTCTAGCCTTGAGAAAGTCCAAGGACAGTGCTCAGGCCCTGAGTTCGAGCCCAGGACTGGCAAAAAAAGAGCTAATCCATCAAGAAAATACAATAATCCTAAACCAATATTCCATTAATGACACATACCCAAAGAGTAGAAAACAAATCTGGTGAGATAAGAAGAAATGAATAATACGATCCACAATCATAGTAATGAAATGAAGCATTAGAAAAATACAAATAATGAACTCAAACAATAAAGAAATGATAAGCACACATGTCAAGATAAATAAAGCATAGCATGCAACAATACACATTTTTTTTCAAATGATATGAAAATTGTTCCAACAGATTTACAAAGCAAGTTTCAACAGATTTCAGTGGACCAAATTCATACCATGTATGTATACATATATGTATATACAGAAGAAAAAAATATATATACAGAAGAAAGTAGGGAAGATGAAATAGGAAGATAAAAGTAGCAGAAAAGGTAAAATGGAAAAAAATGGGCAACAAGGATAATTTTAATTGCCTAGGATTTGTTCTTTGCAAAACTTGCTCTAAGTTTTACTTATTCATAAATATGAGCAACACTGATCAAAAAGAAAGAAATACACCAATATCATATCTATAAAATGGGTAAGTTTCCTACAGATATTAAGTAAATAAAATACATTACAAGAAACCAATGAATGAAAATTTTAGATGAAATGGACAAATAGAAAAAAAATTTATCAAAGTGACACAAAAGACATAGAAACTCTTAGGTCATTAAACCAATTGGTTCTATTACTTAGAACTTCAAGCCTTTACATTTTACTGGTAAAGTTTTCCATACACTTAAGAAATGAATGATATCTATTTTACAGACCATAGTATAGCAGAGCATTTCCTGTTTCATTTTATAAAGTCTATATATTATTGATATCAAACCCTGACCAAATATTACAAAAAGGGGGAAAATATCAGGTAAATCTGTCTCATATAAGCACATAAGCAAAACCTTAGAAAAATATTGTCAGCTTGAATTCATCCATATGAAGAGGATAACAGATCAGACCAGGTTAAATTTGTTCCAGAAATTCAAATTGGTTTATCATTTGATAACCATTCAATGTCACAGATTAACAAATTGTGGTGCATTTGTAAAATAAGATAATTACACACAACACACACACACACACACACACACACACACACACACACACACAGGTATACCGTGAAAATTAACAAACTACTGCCATTGTAATAAGATCTATTTCACAAATACTTCCTTAAAATATATTATCTTTTGCATATGAAAAACTAGACATCAAATAATATATATTGTATGGCTATATCGAAATAATGTTTGAAATGGGGCTGCCATCAAGCTTGAATCCCTGCATTCAAACCCCAGAACAATCAAAAAATGGAAGAGGAAAAAAGAAGGTAGAGAAGGAGGAAGGGAGGAGGAAGAGGAAGGGGAGGAGGAAGAGATAAAAAAATGGCAAGTGTCAGTGTCGTGATTATTTCTGGAAAGGAAAATGCAGGTAACTATTGAGAGTGAACACTGGTAAGGCCTCTAGGATACTTTGATGGTTACCCTGACTGGTTTGGGAAATGACTAAAAACTCTGTGGAGCACACTTGTGCGTCTACAAGAGCATTCGCAGAGACTGTGGCATATGGTCAGGACAGTGGAAGAAAAAAGACAGTCAGGTGTATGAACAACACTGTCCAACAGGCAGAGGGCTGGAACAAAGCCGGAGGAACTTGCCAGCACACAGGTCCAGGGCTTCTCCAGCAGGCGAGTTGTCCTCTCTTTTTTTTCAGTTGCCATCACCCCCAGCTCCAGCTTCTTCAGCCTTTTGATGTGGGCTCACATCAGGGCGTCTCCAGGGAGCTCTCAGGCCTTAATCTGTGGAGTGGACTATATCCCTTATTCTGAGCTTTCCAACTTCTTAGACTGAGCCACTACTGGATTCTCTTTTCTCCAGCCCTGAGATGGTCATCGCGGGGAGCAATCCAGCCTCTGAAGGAGTAAGTTCCTTCCTATGAGTACACATTCTATTGCTTCTGTTCCTCTACAAAAACTCGAATATTGTGACTGTCATCACTGGTAGAGACACTCAGTGAACCTATAAACATAGTTAAACTGACTCACATTTTTTTCCATTGCTTTTTAAAGCCCTGTAACTGGTAGATGATAGATGGAGCATGGCTTGGCTGGAAGACAAAATCTTGTAAGAAAACTCCATATCTTACCATAGATTAACTATAGTCTTAGCTACAGTACTTAATTGAATTAAATGTCCTTTTCCTGATCCACAAACAGGACTAATGCTCTATCTCTCTTCATTCCTCCTTACCCACTTCGAGAAATAAAGTCAGTGACCTGAGAAATACCCTAGACCTTCATGCCTGAAAATCAGTGCTAGTCCAGTACATCTTCAGTGATTACTCCCGAGCTCTGAACTACCAATCTCCCTGAGAATGTGATCTGTCCCCTGTAGGTTAACCCGAAAGTGGGAGGAGGCCCAGAGGAGACCTGAACTTATCCTGATCTCCAGAATGAGGATAGGAGAATCTTCTGAAGCACAAAAGCAGCGAGCGTCAGCCTCCAGATGTCCTAGCCTGTGTTCATGAGGACATCTGAGATGTAGAGGTGAGGTTTCATTCTCTGTCTTGGGAAGGATTCAGAGCCACTCTCCACATAGAGGATCTACAAGAGAGAAATAAAATGGGCTCATAATTTCTCTTCAGAGCTCAAATCCAGTGCATAATTTTATTGAAGATGTATACTCTTTTTAGTTTTATTCAGACATTCATCCCCAGAAAAGATGCAACAGAATTTAGGGGCTATAAGGATAGATCGCTTTTAGCAATATCCATCCTGAATTGCTAGAGAAAAAACTATCAACAATGGCTTCAAATAATCACAATCATGCACAACAAACACATGAAGTATAAACCCTGCGCCAGGCCCTTTAGGAAGCATACTACATGGATTATGTCATTCAAACTTTCAATAATTATCCATTGGGCATAGTGCTATCATTATATTAACACTTTAAGAGATTTGTTCACAGTCATACAGCCAATAAGTGGTGGATGGTTGTCGTCTCGTAATGGCTCTCCAGACTCTCCTTAAAGAGTAGGCTTCTGTTTATTGAATGAATTAGCGAATGCGTACGTACATGAATAACTAGAAACAAACATGCATCTTATGCTTCCTACATAGCACACAGCAAGTTAGACCTGCTAGGCTTTCTAACTTGCACAGTCAAGTAGATAGCTCCAGCAGGCCTTGAGACAAGAAACAGCAAGTGAGGTAGAGAATCTGTGAGGAAGTGAAGAGAATGGTGAGGAGAAGTTTTGCTATATAGACCCAGGATGCTACAGGGAATATCTCGAGAAGATAACTGTCTTCACTTTTTTCCCTGACTCTCAATTCCATGTTGAGACGGTGCCAGGTAAATTGCTTTTTCCTGATTTGGTCATGTTTCTGTCTGTTGAACGTGCCAGCATCTTCCAATCAAAACGCACAGCGACTGCACTCATGCATCTTGGATGATCTCACACCTCTATTCTTCACTACGGTTGTTCTCAAAATTGAGCCCACAAGCCCTTGAAAGTCTTACAGTCTGAGAGATCCACCCACCAAACCTGCTTCCTGGTAACACTACCTACATCTCCGGGCTGAGCAGGAAAAATCCCTCTGGTGTTCTGTATGACACATTAGCAAAGCTGAGTTATGTGTTTTCTTTTAGTTCTTATTGGACTTATTGCAGAAGCAGCACCCTCAAGGCTCAGTACACATTCCCTCTTCCTCAAGGAGCATTTTCTGAGTATCTCAAACTATGAAAACCTCTCCATATCCAAGAAAACAACTAAAATGCATTGTCTGAACCATAATTTTGACCCCTACCTCATACTGCTTCACTGTATACATTATGCCAGCCTGAGCTCTATGATGGCACAGATTCCACCTTCTATTTCTTTGAATAGCAAGGTAAGATTCATAGATATGCACGAATTTCACAAATTATAAGCCACCAGGAAATGGGAGAGAAAAAAAAACCCACAGATTACAATTCACTCTCTGGCAACTAGCTGGTGGCTCATGCCTGTAATTCTAGCTATTTAGGCTGAGATCTAATGATGAAACTTTGAAGCCAGATTAGGTAGGAAAGTCCATGAGAGTGTTTTTATCTCAATTAACTACCAAGAGAACAGGAAGTGGAGTCATGTCCACTTCTGTGGTAGAGCACTAGCCTTGAGCAATAACACTAGGGGACAGTACCAGGCCCCAGCAATTCAGCTCCAGTATGGGCGCACACACGCACCTGTGCGCGCGCGCGCACACACACACACACACACACACACACACACACATTCAATCCCTGGGGGAGATATCCTCTCTCCTACTCTGACTTATTCACCCTCCAAACTCTCTTGTCTTATTCTTGCAGTGACACCACTGGGTGATGAACAGGGATAGACAGAACGTAGAATAGAGATCAGAAGCACGTTCATGGCGCTGGAGTTCCAGCACACCAAGCTTTCGGTCTCCTGTCCTAACTGCCATGGTTTGACTGGGCTTTGACCCGCAAAGGTTCGTGAACCAGAGGTTTGGACCACAGTCTACTGATGCAATGGGACCTCGTAAAAGGCAAAGCCTACCAGAAGGCACTTATTATGTCCTGGGGATATGGGCCTTAGAAAGGATTAATGTAGTTCTCACAGGACCAACATGGTTCTGGTGAGAGCTGGTTGCTACAAAGCAAAGCCGCCTCACGTGCTTCTTCCCCTCTCCATTTAGCTACCTCACCTCTGTTCCTCACCATGCTGCAGTGTGGCCAGACAAAACAATGTCACTAGACCCATGATCAAACTTTTAAGACAAATTCTAGCCACACAAAGAAGACTAAGACCAAGGCCAGGTTTTGACTTTATAAGAAGTGTCCGAAATTAGGAAGTTAATTCCCAAAAAATGTAAAGCCCACATCAAGAACACTGAGTGGCAAAAACACACACATAGGAAACCTAGCCTATTCTTTCTCTAGAGACCAGATAAGGTCTGCCCTAAGGGGGAGGTGAGATCTGAAGGGGAGAGAACAGTGGATGTCTAAGAGGCACCCTGCCCCAGATGTGAGCTTGGAGTCTGCTCTTGCTGGCAGCCAGTTCAGGGTTTTGTTTTTCTTTTTTTAGACAACTGCTTGAGTTTAACAACTTGACATTGGCCATGATGGGAGAGTTCACATTCCTGAAATCAGTAAACACTACAGACTTGGGCCTGTCTGCACACTGCCACACCACAGCTGGTTGTTTGACACCTGCCAGCACACCCAGACCTGCTCCCATCCCCCATCTCAGTTCACAAGGATTTGTTCCTCCAATTGCCACCCCCTAAGCAGGGGGAGTCTCAGCCAGCGTCAGAACCCCTCCTTGTTCCCGTGGTCCTCCAGTCAAGACAAGAAGGAGACAGGGTAGGAGACAATGATGCAGATTTTTCTGAAGACCCACAGGAACAGAGACTCTCCCTGACCAAACTTATCCAGGCTCCTCAGAGCCCTCTGTTCACTTAGATTCCAGTCTTTGCCAATGGAGACTTGAGTAAACAGCAAACACTGATGTAGTTTCTTGCAGCTCCAGGCCACATCTCTAGGATGACTCTGCCCCCACACAAAGTGCCTTGCCTGAAGAGGCTCAAGGTTTCCAACAAAAAAAACATGTTTTTTTTTTCTCTTTGTTGCAGCCAACATCTGAAGATAGGCCCTGACTCCAGCGTGTGTGGGAGGGCAGGAGCCTAACTAACTTCAATAGCAGCCAGCTGGCAGGCACAGCTGGCCCAATCCCATCCCCACTGACCAGCCTTTGTAGATGCTCACTTCCCCTTCCTACTCCCTTACTCTGCTTTCAAAATGTGCAAATCCAAGTTAGTTCTCTTCACACCGGATTCTTCCCTCTTGAAACAGATAGTGCTGAGTCGTTTGTCCCTGCTACTTTAATGAGTTCATCTTTCACAACAGATCTCTCGTAGAATAATTAAAATCATGATGGGAATGAATAATCCATATATAGAGATGAAAGATAGATAATAAATACATACATACATACTGGCTGTGGGCTGGGGTGTGAAATTGATGCTGGATCCAAGTCCTGTGCACCTGAGATGGAAAAGATAGATAAAAAGGCAGTTGGGAAGGGGCAAGTCTTGGCTCCCATTGGTTGCCTGAGATGGTCCCCTGATGTCACTGAGGGCCTAAGTTGGAGAAAACAGGAACCATTCTCCTTCAAGTCCCAGATCTGCCAGACTCCATGGAAGCTGTGTCTATTAATGCAGAGGAGTCGCAAGAGATGTCTCAGCATCGCTGCCCCATTAGGACCCCGTGACCAGGACTTGGGAACCCTTAGGAAGCCTGACCATCCTGGGTCTAACTGTGAGTGGTGCCCTGCTAATCAGATCGCTTCTGGGAAGGCCTGGAAGCAGGTGCATCCTATCAGGGAGCTTTGCCGTATCCTTGTTCTCTATAAGACCATAAAAAGCAAAGGATCCAATTGGCCCAAGGTCTCAGCACTAGTCTATGACAGTGCTGGGCTCTGATTCTACATCTCTTCCCTTTCCAAGCTGGGGAGCTAAGAAAGGTTTCTCTCTGCCTTGAAAGCAGGATCTGACAACTTGCTTGACCAACAAGTTGACTGTGCCATGAAGGACCTCCCAAGACTCAACCCGCCCCGTTTGTCCCCTAACTCCAGGCCAGCTCCTCTCCTTTCCCAGTATGGCTGGATCAGATTAGTAAAAGCAACAGTGTTCACAAGATTGCTCTGCTTGGCTCTGGCAATTAATTAAGAGCCGTCTGCGAGCCTCTAAAGGGCTTGCAAGCTCCAGCAAGATACAGCACATGGGGCTCAGTCCAAAGTATTTGTTGTGTTTTTCCCCTAGTTGAGGAACCAGTCCTTACCTGTTACCTGAACCTAATTCAGTTTTGAAGCTGTTCATTCTTGGTGCCAGCCATGAGCCAGCCTGCTGGTCATACCGAAGGTGTGAAGATGGCTGGCAGCTTGACAAGAATAATTGACCAATAAATACAGCACTGGATCTGGGGAGCCTGGTCAGTGGTTGCTGGCCCACAGGCGTTGTCGAGTGCTGAAAAGTCTATATGAAGGATTCTCTGCGGCCAGGATGGTTGTCTTCTAGCCCCAGAGTCTGTTGAATCATTAGTTCCTCACAGTCCTATCAAGACTTTTGAGGATCAGGTAGTCTCATGCCCTGTCAACTCTATGAATCATGGCCATGTCCCTCTACCCTTAAATCTTAACGTCCTATTAGCTTACTTTCCAAAGCCTATTATCTGAAATCATCCTTGCTGTATCTCAGACCAACACTAAAACCAAGATTCACAGGCTGAGTGATTACATCAAGGTTGTTATATACTTACTTTCAGAAAAGGGAAACACATTTTCACTGCTCAAAATGAAATGCAGTCATTGCCCGACTTATGTCACTGGAACCTCTCTGTACAATACCTTTATGATAAAAATAAAAAAATAAATGTTAAAAAAGCACATACTGCTTAGTGATAGATTTTAAATAACTTATTTAAAATAATACGTGAGTGATTTTTTTCCCCTACTACTTATTCATTAGTGAAAGAAATGAAATTCCTTTGGGGGAGAAAGCATACCACCACTCTTAATAGAGGCTTAGAGTTAGTGTTCTCTGTCCTCAAATACATTGAAACTTCTTACCATTCTTGCTTTATGGATATAAAACAGTAACAGTAGCCCTAAATGATGCATGGCTACGGATTACAGACCCTTGACCTCGGATATTGATAAAAGCATTATATGAATACTGAAACATATACACATGAATGCATGTGTACATGCGCACACACACATACGCACATACACACACACTCCGTATTCTGTTCCTCCACAACCCACTCTCCATTCAGCCCCAGATAGAGCATGGTAAAAAGCAAATTTGAAGCCAGATGCTGGTGGCTCACATCTGTAATCCCCGCTACTCAGTAGGTTGAGGGCTGAAGATAAAT
This sequence comes from Megascapheus bottae, assembly GCF_031878675.1. NCBI lineage: Eukaryota > Metazoa > Chordata > Mammalia > Rodentia > Geomyidae > Megascapheus > Megascapheus bottae. The sequence goes on along the minus strand of NC_143509.1, from coordinate 98,899,058 downwards.
TTTCAAAGCCAAGCCTGGGGAGGAAAGTCCATAAGTCTCTTATCTCCAATTAACCACCAGAAAACTGGAAGTGGCACTATGGCTCAAAGCGCTAGAGTGCTCGTCTTGAAGGAACATCACTTAAGGGCAGAGCTCAGGCCCTGATTTCAAGCCCCACGACACATACACACATATTATGTACGTGTATGTGTGTGTGTGTGTGTGTGTGTGTGTGTGTGTGTGTGTGTATGTATGTATGTATGTATGTATGTATGTATATAGGGTTTTTTTTCCTCCCCTTAAAGCTCTCCATGGTCTTCCCATTCCAGTTTGGCCTTTGTTGAAATCTGAGTTTGACACAAAATTTTCCCTTAATCACAGCCACTAAGGATACGGTCTCCCTCCCCGCCCACCCCCAGCCAGGACTTACCTGGAAAAGCAGAGAAGGCCCCAGAGGGTGTAGGGGAAGCGAATGCAGGGCCCTGTGGCCACCTGGCAGAGTGGAAGCCCGTCTGCCATGACCTGCTCCTCCGAATGCCTTGCAGTGTGACCTGGGAAAAGGCAGAAAGAAGTCATCTGAGGAGTTCCCTAGTCGTCAGAAGTCTTCTCTGAGCGCAGGATGGGTGGTGGGTGAACAGAGACTGCGTGGATGGCTCAGATCAGCTTATTATGTACCAAGCCAGGATCAGAGGCGCTGCCCTTTCTTTTGAGCTTCTCTTTTTGTGGTGTGCCTTGTACAGCTTTCTGGGCTTCTGTCGTTTCATGAAAGCAAGGCAGGGTCATCCGGCAAAGTGCTGGTGAGGAGACTCAGATGCAGAGTCTGAACAATACAGCTTCAGAACTGAGTGAATCAGGAGACAGGAGAGACATACCTAAACATCCCCACACACAACACATGCAGTCTACAAACTTTTATATGCACACCGGTGCATATAGACATATATAGTACATATATATAGACATATATAGTACAGATTTGTGCATACGTGTGTTTTACATGTATTACATTTCTTGAGTGTAGCATATGAACCATGCATATCTACCTATTTGCAAATATTATGAGTACACCTATCTGTTATAGTTATATTTTATATATTATATATGTCTGCATACCTGTACATCTGTATATACACACATGTCCCATGCGCACACACACACACACACACACACACACACACACTCATTACCCATCCAGGGACAGGAAGGCAATGGAGGTGTGGTGAGCTTCGGCCATTGGGCTGTGGTCAGCCCAAAGTTGCGCCTCTTGAGATGTCTACGCTATCTGTGAGTTCATCAGTTGACCGAGTGTGCTCCCATCATTACCGGCCTTGTGTGGAATGTTCCGATGCCCCTCGACTTGGAGGAAGCACCAGGGGGAAAATCAGAAGTCTACCATGACAAAAACGTGCCGTGATTGTTGGAAAAGCTACCAAAGGCATCCTGATTTTTTATCACAAATGCTAGAACCATCTTCATTAATACTACTGCCCCTCATTAGACCCACGGCTATATTATTTTTGTTATATAGGCTTCAAATCACTATATACATCACTGTTTCCATTTCCACAGCTTCTGATGCTACTGGTCAAAGTCAGACCTGCCTGGATGTCCCCGAGGGACCTGAGAAACTGCTTGCTGGGGTCTGCTCAGGCCTCATACCAGAAGAACTCAGAGGAATTCCTAAAGATGTTTACATAGCCTGAGCTGTGGTCTGGACATTTAGGTTACAGGAAGCTTCCAGAGGATGCCTTGACTCAGCCATAGACTTGCAATTCTGTAAGTTCTCACTCTAATCAAAGGGAAGAGATCTAAAACTTTCTGTCAACTTTAGAGACAGCCTATATGTCCAAATGGCTGAGATCTGCTTACCACTACAGGCTACTAGGCTGCTACCAGCTTCTTGGGTGTTACGAGGGGCCACCCAACACAGCCCAGTGACACCTGGGATGCCATGAGATCCCCGTGCTCCCACTGTCACGGGAACCTCTCAGCCCTCACCTGCAGTCCCTCTCCAGAGCAGGCCTCCGAAGCCTCGTGCTCATCTGCTCCTTCGCTCAGTCTAGCTGCTTGTCTGCTGAGAAACAGCTTTCAGTGAGATTAGTAGACATTGTTTTCTTCTTTTTTTCCCTTTGGTTATCCTTTTACTTTTCTATTTTCTCTCTCTTTCTTCTCTCCTCCTTAGCCTCTTTCTCTTTGGATCGTTCTCTTTATTTCCAATCTCTCTTTTCCTCCATTTTCTTTCTATCTCTCTTCACTTTTCCCTCTTTTGGATTCTCTTTTTCCCGCTGCCTTGCTTTCTCTCTTTCCTGGCAAGTATCTCTTAAGACTTTCCAAACAGACCAGGACACACTTGGCACAAGCCAAGCCAAAGATGGAGAAGATGCTGTGTTACGCATTAGGCTAGAGAGCTTGGCATCAATTACGCTGGCCACAGAAGCTCACAAGACACCTTACAAATCCCTAAAGCAAATGGGGATATCCTCAAGTTGCAAGGGGAGAAAGGCTACACCTACAGGGAGAGCTGGGTGGAAGGGGCAGCTCAGGAGGTAGCTGACCAAAGGGCAGCCACATCCCAAGAGTTATTTGGGCCTCTGTTGTGAAGAAGTACACGATGTAATGCCATTCCCCAGAAAAGCAATCTTGTGAACAGGCCACCTTCACCCAGAGTATTGAAGGCAAAAATGCAAAGCATGTTTTCAAGTTCAGCATTGTTGACTCTGTAGCAGGAAAGTATACTGGGATTTGCTACAGAAGCCATCCCTATTGCCTCACCATCGACAGCACGAGGGTGCTGCTGCAGGGCTGGTGCGGTTAGGTCTTAAGAGCCACTAGAAAATTTCTCCAATGCTAAGTTTCCATCCTAGAAAGGCCTTCTTTCAGCCAAGCGTTCCCCTGATGGCTTGAATTGGGCAATAACCCCAGGTGTGTAAGCCGCTCATAAACTAGGTATCATAGAAGCAGACTAATCCAAATTTCAGATGTATGGAAAACAAGAAGGTGCTTTCAGGCATAGATTATTAGAGGAGGAAGCAGACAGTGAACTTGCCCATGGGACCGATGATGTGTAGGGGAGGGTAAAATGTCACAGCCAGGAAGAGGTGCTGGACCTCAAAAACCTCTGGACATTGAGCAATGCCACATGGGAAGTAAGCTGGGGATGGTGGAGGTGAGCGGCAGAGTGAGACGCTGCTGAGACTCTAGAGAGCCGAGGTAAGGAGATCAAAGTTTCCCTCGGTGAATACAGCCCTAATGAAATAAAGTCATGGGTCATCGGTGGTATTGGTGTCAGTGGAACCAGAATCAGACCGGGTAGAGGGTGGATGCACCCAAAAGAAAATCATTCACGACCCTTGCCTTGCACATGTGGTGGCTCACATGATACACGATGTTTCTTTCTGTGAGTGCTCCAGGAGGAATCTAGGAGTGGTTTGAGGGCAAGGCACAGAGGAAGCAAGGAGCAGGAACAGACTCTCTGGGTTGAACTGTGGTGACAGGAACAGGCCTAGAGACCCCAGTGCCAGGGGAAGGAAGGGCAGGGACCCAGGTGTGAGAGTCAGAGAAAGGATTCCACCGCCTAGAGCCGGGCCAGCAGCTTGGACTCGGAGCCAGATGCCAATGCTAGCTATTCTGAAGGTAGGGGTGTGTGTGTGTGTGTGTGTGTGTGTGTGTGTGTGTGTGTGTGTGCAATGAAAATGATTGTTCCACTTGCCACCACTTGAGGAAAACAATATTTTATTACTTTGTGACAAGCAAGGCACAGGGTGGGGCTTAGGCAGGGTTTCTACAAGTTTTCTTGAAAAACCTTTCTAGATGGCCGTGTGTGTGTGTGTGTGTGTGTGTGTGTGTGTGTGTGTGTGTGTGTACACACTCACACACCACACAGGCATGCACAGGCACACGCTGTCAATAAGTTTCTATTTTCCATGAACTCCTGCTCCTTTGTGCTCTGCTATCCTGTGCCTGTGACCCTATTTGGACCAAGGGTCATTGCAGATATGATTAAGTTAGGGGTCTTGAGATTAAATTAGTCTGGGGGGACTCTAAATCCAGTGACTACAGTCCTTATAAGAGAAACAGAAGAAGACTTGACACAGAGAGAAGGTAAGGCCTGAAACAGAGATGAAAGCTGAAGGTCACAACTGTGCTGAGCTGAGGCATGGAAGGCCTGCTTCCTCAGTCTCCCCAGGAAAGACCAACCTGCTGACACCTGGATTCTGGACTTCTGACTCCCAGAACTGTGAGACAGTAAATTGCTGGTGTTTAAGCTGCTCGGGTTGTGACAATTTGTTACAGTAGTATCCCTAGCAAGCTCGTACAAGAATGCCAGTAATTGTGAGCTGGTGGAAAGAAGGGAAATCCAGCCACATGGTGGCTTGTGGTGGGAAGGGGAGGTAGAGCAGGAGAGGGGAGGAGAAGCAAAAGGGAGAGATGGAAAGAGAAAAGAGAGGTGATGGGAGGAGGAAAGAAGAATGACAAAGAAGAAAGAAAGAGATGAGAGAGGGAAAAAGGAAAGGACAACCTGGAAAAGGAATGGAAGAGAAGTCAAAGGGAAGGAGAAAAGGGGAAGAAAGAAAGAGAACAAAAGAGGAGAGGGGAAGAGAAGAATAATAAACAGGAAAAGAAAGAGAAGGAGAGAGAGAGAAGGGGAAAGAAAGGAAAGGAAAAAAGGAGAAGGAAGAGAGAAGGCAAGGGAAGAGGATGGAAGGGGAGGATAGACAGGGAGTGGACTGTCACCGCACTGTAAAACAGAAACAGAACCATCAGTCACACTACGTACCTGTCTCGTGAGAATCAGGATGAGTCGCAGACCTCCTTTAGACAGTGTCAACCGCAGGAAGGGATGAAATCACCATTCCAAAAAGAAAATGGACGACGAGAGTCCGTGATCCATGCCAGCAACCTTGAAAATAAGTGGTCTAGGTGAGAATTTCACCACAAAACTGTTAGCAATGTTACTGAACAGTATCTGGACCAGTGGGAGGCTTCAGTAGTTATCAGCATTCACTGTTATTTTTATCTCAATAAAAATGTATATACACACAGCATCCATGACCAACTGTTGGTGGTTTCTCTTGAAAACCATTAAGAAATAGAATCACCTCGACATGGAAGAAAAACAGAAGGCTTCTTGAGCAAGCAATTCAAAAGAAAAATCCGCATGATCAATGCACATAGGCCAAAAATGATTGATCTCCCTTATAATAATAAAGATACAAAATTAAAATATAAGCACCAACCCCCCCCCCAGAACATCTTCATTTAAGTAACTAAAAATACAATGTGGGTTGGCAAGGATGTGGAGAAACTGGAACTCTCAAGCTCTTCTGGTGGATGTAAGGTGATACAACCACTTAGAAAAATTCCTGGAAGTATCTGTGAAAGCTAAATACACCGTGTGACCCCCACACACGCACCCCCACATGCTCGGTGGAAGTGAGAATGTATGTCCACCAAAAGGTATGACAAGAACAAACAGTAAATAAGCAAATTATTCTTCTCTGGAAGACTGGTTTGGTAAATGGTGGCGTGCTCGTATACTGTATTACCCCCAGGAGGAAGAATGAGCAGGTACCTGACATACTCACAGCAAGTGATGAATTCGATTGGTATCATGTGAAGTGAAGGAAGTCAGACACTAAAGAGCAGACGTCCCCATCTAGATGATGGCTGAGAACAGGCAACATTGTCCAAGATGAGAGGGGGGTAGAGCAGTAGTTACTTTTGATGGAAGAATTAGCTGGGAAGAGACACAGAGAATCTTGTGGAGAGGTAGAAACATTGTATATGTGGATCATAGTGGTTGAGCACTCTGCTATTCAAATTACAGCGCTACTTCTGGCTTTTTGGTAGTTAATCTGAGAGAAGAATCTCACAGACTCTTCTGCCTGAGCTAGCTTCGAGCCATGATCCTCAAGTCTCAGCCCCCCTGAGTAGCTAGAATTACAGCTGTGAGTTACTGGTGCCTGGTTTGTTTGGAAACATATATAAATATAATGTAACCCTTCTATTAATCACAATAAAAACAAAAAATTAAAAAAAAATGGATAGGGAAGGGGGGAAATCAAGATGAGCAGGGAGGGGGGAGAGGGGAGGGGGAAATGGAGATCATGTCATGAGAAACGTTTGTGAAGTAATGCACCTTCTATCTGGTGACTATAATGTAACCCTTCTATTAATTACAATAAAAAAGAAAAAAATTTAAAAAAAATTTAAAAAATCAAATGAGATGTACATTTAAGATGAGTTTGCTTTATGTAACTTATACCTCAATAAAAAGTAAATTGATGCCTGTAATCCCAGCACTCTACTGGAGCAGGATCATGAGTTCAAGGCCAACCTGGCCAATATAAGAAGACCTTGTAATTAATTAATTAAAATATTTTTTTCAAAAGTAGAACAGCAATGACATTTATTACTTCATCCTCTATAATGACAAAGAAATTTAAAATACTAAGTGTCGAGCAAGGAAGGACTTATGAAATATGTTTTGCCACATGTGTGAAACAGACTATATTAGACATTCATTAAAAATGATGGGAGCAAGTAGTTAACAAAACAGGGAATGTGGCAAATGGAAAGTGACAAAAATAATATGCTCTTTATAATCATACTTTTATGAAAAGTGGATATAGAAATAGATGGTAGTGCATAGATGCTATATACATAAAAATAGATAGACGATAGATAGATAGATTTATAGATAGATAGATTCTATACTAAAGGACATCATTTCAACCATTAACAAAACATGCCCATTGATCTTTCTGGATGTTAGATTATGGCGATATTTTTGCTCATTTTCTGTTGCCATAACCAAATACTTGAGACTGGATAATGTTTAAAGAAAGAAAGTTTATTTGGCTAAAAGACCAAGATGCAGTTCCAGTCAAGTCCTTGGCCTTTCTGTGAATGTCTTAATTCAGATGACAATACCAGGGCAGAAGTGTGTGTAGAAAAGATCACACAGGGGAGACAGGAAGGTAGAGAAACTCCAGAACGAGGCTCACTTTCTAACAAACTCACTGGATCCACCTACAGTGACATTCATCCCTGCAGAAGTGATGTTCCCGCTTGATGATCTAGCTACCTTCATGAGCAAAGCTTGCTCTTTCTTTCTTCCTTCCTTCCTTCCTTTCTTTTTTCATGGGTCATGAGGCTTGACCTCAGCCTGGGCGCTGTCCCTGAGCTCTTCAGATCAGGGTTACCGCCCTACCCTTGAACCAAGCCCCACTTCCCGTTTTCTAGAGGTAACTGGAAATAAGAGTCTTAGTTCCTTTTGTGCCCGGGCTGGCTTTGAACCCTGATCCTCAAGATCTCAGCCTCCTGAGAAGTTAGAATTACAGGCGTGAGCCACCACGCACCGGGCTGTTACTCCATTTCTGCCTATCACCACTCTACAAAACACCTTTCCAGTACCTGGATTGCTAAAGGGTTCACTTAAACCTCAACCAAACAACAACAGGTCAGTTTAATATTTTTCCCCTATATTTTTTTTCATACATTTTCCTATCAGTAGAAAAATTTCCCTTGAATAAGTCATACAATTCTCAGAGGAAAACAGACACCATTATTTGAAGAGAATCTCAGAAAGTGAGTTCTTTCTGGCTGAGTTTGGCATTCAATGTGAATTAAAAAAAGAAATGATGGTTTCCTCACTGATGGTGGGGTTGGACAAGATAATGTATAAAAATGTCCCCCGGGAGAGGGAAAGTGGGAGAAAACAGACTCCTCAGGGTGAGATGGGAGCCGGGCGCTATGGTGGAAAGGTCCTCAGGGCAGGCCCTGGGGTGCTGTCAGTTTGGGGCTTGGCCTTCAACGGCCTTTATGTGAATGGAGATGTCTGAGTTTCTTAAATGATTCCTTTGGTTCTGGTCTACATGCTTGGGAAGAGCCATTCACGGCCTCTCCAGGAGCTAGCTCTCTTCAGCGCAGACACCGCCTGGCCTCCGGGGATTATTTGGGATTGTTTCTCAGTGCTGAGGATCCATCTTTAAATCTAGTCACAGGCTCAGATTCTAAGTCGGGTCACTGCGTGTGGCGCTTGGCTCTCAGGGTCTGGTTGATGGAAGCACCTGTGTGTCTTCATCTTTTCAAGAGGGAGGTGGGAGGGTCCCCGTCTTGCCCCTTCTCCCTCTCAGCCCCTCTCCTTCCCATCTTCCCACTCTCCTCTTCCCTGGCCACACCTTCTGCGTTCTTTGTCACCACACCATCCTTCCAGAGAATCAGGTGAGGTGCTGTAAGATGCAAAAGTTCTTTGATTTGTTTTTTGTTCTGTCAGTCATGGGGCTTGAACTCAGGGCCTGAGTACAGCAGTCACTGAGATCCTTGGCTCAAGGCTGGTACTCTTACATTTGAGCTACTACTAGCTTTTTGGTGGTTAATTACAGGCAAGAATCCCCAAGGAATTTCCTTCCCAGGCTGGCTTCAAACCACAGTGGTCAGATCTCGGTCTCTGGAGTAGCTAAGATGACAGGCATGAGCCACCATCTTCTGTAAACCTGGAGCAGCAGACTCCCACATTCAGTTGGTTTTCATCTATGCCTGTGTCTGTTCCATTTGTACCTGTAACTCCCTGCCTTCCCCTCCTCCTGACTGCTATTCTCCAGGATAAGCTGTAGACTCTACCTGACTGCAGGAAGAGCTGGTCTACTGCTTGGAGATCCTGCTCAGTTATATAGACAATACCCGGGCCACAGAACTACCAGGGTACATACTCACATCAGGGTAGCTCAGATTAGCACAGAGGCCTCTGCACATTCTTCAGCACCTGGGAAAGGCCCAGATTCACAGATGGGTGTGAGAGAACCACTTGCTAGGACTGGGATGGCATGTGACATCAAGGAAGTGTTAGGCAATAAATTCACCAAGGAGACAGTCCCTTGATCCTGGGGAGAATGCATGGAGGCGGGGAGGCTGTGCTTGAGGCAGAAGGTCACCAGAGTGTGCTTGATACCTTGAAAAGCCTCGGGAAAGAGCATCTCAGGCTAGAAGCTGTAACCCCCCCACCCCCACCCCCGCCTTTGTGCAGTGCTTTTCAAAGCTCCTCCCCTCAATTAAGTAATTAATAGGTCTGATCTTGTCTGTAGCTCTCCAAAACTAAGACTGATAGAGCTCTGCTTTTCCTCCTGGAGAAATGCTTCCAAGTCAGTGAAGTTCCTGAGAAGGCAGCCAGGGGTCCAGTCATTGTTACTTCCTTCCCCCCCCACCCCCCCAACCCCCATACATGTACAGAGATTGAAATCTGCTGCCCCCTGGAGGCCATTCCAAATATAGACCCACATAAACAATGCGCCCAGTAATGGGAAGAAACACTATGTTGTTTTTTTTTTTTTTTTTTTGTCTGAGGAGTGTCTGGCATGCCCAAAGTTTCTTAAAGAGGGGAAAATATTAACCCAGAGCATAATAATTCCCCTCTCTTTTCAGTCAAAACCTAGACAGACTATGTTGATATTAAGTTAACAAGTTCCATGGGCTAATACCTTCCGAATGAAATGAGAGAGCTCCTGAATTAATGGATAAAAAAAAAAGAACCCTTCCTTTCATACATCAGAGAACTAAAGAAAGGTAATTGCCCTCAATATTTACTTTTTTTGATCTGGAAAATCCACAGCAAGAGGCTTTGAAGAAGTCAAGATCTGATTATAATTCTAGGCTTTGTGCCAATGGGATAAATTGTCTAGCAACTTTTTGCAAAGTTATTGACTCCATTTGCATCGGATGCTAATGGCCCAGCTTGGTACAAAGTCTCAGAAAAAGGGTGATGCTCCTAGATCATTGATAAAAATTGAGTGTCCCCACTGATCATAGCCTCGTCACGTCAGGGGACTGCTGTCATCTCCTCCTGTGAGCATGCTGGTCTCTGCTCTAAAGGTTGTCTGGTCTCTATGGCTGTGCTTATGGTTTCCTGCTGAAGGATGGCATGTTTAAGGACTTCTTGCCTTAGACAAAAAGTTTTAAATATAGATCCCCAACCTATAAGTCCCACGGAAGGCTGTCATTCCCACGTGTGTGTGTGTGTGTGTGTGTGTGTGTGTGTGTGTGTGTGTGTGGACACACACTCACACACACGCACCAGTGCTGGGGCTTGAACTCAGGATCTGGGCATGGTCCCTTAGCTATTTCACTCAATGCTGATCCATGCCACTCGAGCCACAGCTCTGCTTCTGGCTTTTTGGTGGTTGGAGATAAGAGTCTTAAGTCAGGCTTCAAATCATTATTCTCAGATCTCAGCCTCCTGAGAAGCAAGGACGACAGGCATGTGCAGCCAGCACTTGACTCTTTTCCACTGTTCAACGTTGTCACGCCTTCACTGATAGAGAACCAGCTGAGAATGAACTTGCCACGGCTACCAAGGCAGGTTTATGAAAATGTCTCCTCTATCCTGGGCTTCGAGCCCAGAACTGGTGCACTGGCCCAGCTGGCTGACTGGACCAGAGATGGTGGAAGAAAATCTCAGTGGGGGTCATGGGGAAACATGGACTGAGTGGGTCATACCGGCTGGAGCTCCATCTCTGCCTCCCTAGATCCCAGATGACTGAGCCATTGGGCTCAAGAAGTCCTGAAGGAACCCACTAGGGCAGTCACTTTCTAACATATGGGAGCTGCATAGTAGCCTGCAGGGCGGGCGATTGCCACCAGAGCTGCGTGTACTCCAGAGGCGGATCAGCTGAGGGCCTACTGGGTTCCTTGAACTTGGTCCAAGTTCAAGGTCAGCTTCTTTACCAGCTGATGCCCAGGAAATCGTCTCCCAGGAAGTCCGGTCTTCAGACAGGGCAGCTGCCTGTCATGGAGGAGAGTGCCCAAGACCACAGGGGGAAAACTTCCAATAACCAAATCCCACCCTGTCTGCAGTCCCTCGGCATGCACTGGTCAACCTCCGAGTGTGGACCAAGGTGGGCTGAAGTCTACCCAAATTCAATTTTCAACCGAAAATGGCAATGAGTCAAGCAAGACAAAGGCCAGGACCAGACTAAACAGTAGCTACTGTGGGACACTGTTGTAAAGAGACACAGCTGGATTCTCCACCATCGTGGTGGGGGGGGGATGAAATAAACAAAACCAGGCCCTGCTCAAGCTCTTTCCCTGGAGAAGTGTGTTTACAGCCCAGTCCTCAGCTGATAGGTGAGGAAGCTGAGACACAATGGGAAGGGACAGATTGTTTGGGCTCCTTGTGTAAACCGCAGAGTTGGACTTCAGGTGTCTTCTTTTTCCTTCCTTCCTTCCTTCCTTCCTTCCTTCCTTCCTTCCTTCCTTCCTTCCTTCCTTGTTGTCATTGTTGGGACTTGAACTCAGGATCTGGTCATTGTCCCTGAGCTTTTTCACTCAGGCTGGTGTTCTGCCACTTTCAGCCACAGTACCACTATTGGTTTTCTGTTGGTTCACTGGATATAAGAGTCTCACAGAGACTTTCCTACCCTGACTGATTTAAAACCTCAATTCTTCCATCTCAGCCTCCTAAATAGCTAGGGTTATGGGTATGAGCCACCGGCACCCGGCACTGGCTCTTCACCTATATGCGAATACTTGCAAGTATGAGGAAAGGCAAAAAGACCAGAAATATTATTTGGAGAAGATAATGAGAAATGAGAGCTTAAGAGCACTGGGAATGAGGGAGCGGGTGCCCTCCCCACACATACCAAAGGGCAGGGGGCTCTATGCCAAAGGCAGGACACAGAGGAACGAACACAAGTGTCTCTGGGCAGCTTCTCCTCCACTAGAGGACAATCTCAAGGTGCTAGGCACTGAAGAGAGCATGTCCTGGGGTGGAGATCTCTGTGCTGGTGAAGCAGCAGGCTCCGGAGCAAGACATCATGGGAGAAACCTTGAAGAAGGAACAGGAGAATCACATCCCGTACACACCACACCACGAGGAGAAAGACCATGCCCTTTGTGTGCCACCGGAAAGGGGATGGGGCATGGGAGGGGCTAAGCAACCTACCCCTGGGGAAGTGGGCACCCTACTCCAGCTCCTGGCCCACTTGAGCTCCCTGGACCCCTGAACACTAGCTGTATTTGAATGTAGCCCGCATGATAGACTTGTCTTGCTGCTCTCCCTTTGCTCTGAAGGGGCTGGCCCACACACCTGGTCCCCAAGTGGCCCTGATAGAAGTGGAGGAGCTCAAGGACTCTCGGCCAAGCAGGCTGTGGCTACAGTTCCTGTGTGAAAATCTTGACTCTAACCACTTACGTTCTTTAGAAGATAAGCACAATGAGACTAAGGTCCTATAGAGATGATTTAGAAAAATAGAAACAAAAACAACTAATCATACCTGTGTTCTCTTAGTCAAGAGTCTCTTGTATAAGCTATCTACCATCAATCTCTATTTCCATCATCTTTTATCGATCATATATATCTATCAGCGATGCAAACATTTATTTATCTGTACCCTATATTAGTCAACAGGAAATAATCTGCCAATCATCTGTATCCTAATCGCCTTTATAGACATAGCTAGATGATTAGATAGTAGATAGATGATTGACTGATTGATTGATAGATAGATAGATAGATAGTCCGTTGTAGGTCTTGAACTCGGGCTTGAATGCTGTCCCTGAACTTCTTACATTCTTACCACTTTGAGAAACAGCTCCACTTCCAGTTTTCTGGTGGCTAATTTCCTGTCCAGGCTGCCTTCAAAACTCAATCCTCAGATCGCAGCCTCCTAAAGAGCTAGAATTATAAGTATGAGCCCCTCATACCTATCACACCTCATGAGGACTCCATTACCTCTCCTTATTAAATCTATCTACCTCCCATCTAAGCTAGCCATCATCTCTGTACCTGCAAGTCCTCTACCTCCCTTCCTCCTCACCTACAGATAGGTGTTCAGTTCATGGGTGTCTCAGACGTATAGGCCACGGTACACTGTGCTAATTCAGCAGCCAAGTATATGTATATCATACGTATATGTTTATGTGTATCACCTATGTAACATTTAGGTGCACCCCCGCTCAGTCCTTTTTCCCCATCTGCTGGCTGGAAGAAGGGGAAGAATGCGTATCTACCTGGAAGGCAGCAAGGACTAAGCAGGAACTCCATGGAAAGTGGTGACCTGACAGCCCAGACTTTGTGGGCTTTTCAGGGAGCCCACTGCAGCTGCTCCAGCTGTTCAGGGGATGACTTTAATGTATTACAGAAAGATAATTCCCTGCAATACAGAAAGCTCATTCAGTGGTGCCTCTGGGGGGAAAGCCCTGACCTGGACTTGCTCACCCAAGCTAATTTTTAGTTTTCTTAAAAGGGAGAGAAGGCCGGGTCATCAGATTTGGCTGCAGAAGAAGAAGCAAGCAGAGATGATTGCTAAGCTCTGAGGATCCACAAGGCCCACTGTCACAGCAAGGCCGCCATTTAACTGCAAATGTGATCACTAATTCTGTTCACGGATAAAGCAGTTCTCAAACAAGTCCTCACCTCTTCTTGTCCCAGCCCTAGCCTCTAGTGGTCGCAGTGCGTCTGCAGTGACAAACTCTGAACTTAAGCCCTGAACAAATCAGCCAGGCGGCAGACAGTTATTTGTTATGTCTGTCAATTCATTCTGAGCCAAAGGGGAAAAACTAGAAATTTCCCGCAGAATCCTTCAATGGTTGGTTTTTGTTTGTTTTTGGTATCTCGTGCTTAAGTGGGTCAGGTGACACGAGATGGTTCTCCAAGAGGAGGCAACACTCTGAAACACTTTTGCTTCGGTGCTCACCACGCCACCCAACCACCACGCACCCCTTCTCAAAGCTGCACTCCCTCTACACAAGGCCTCGGCTCCTGTATGCTTACCTCACGCCTTGTATAGCTCACAAGACTTAGTGAAGGTGGCTTGTTCTAAACTCTGCTCAGCAATGTTGGCTTGATCCAGATGCACTTGGCCCACAAAAGTAAAAATAAAAAGGTCTCTATTTCTGTGGGGAACATGGGCATGTTACATCCGCTCCCCTTTTCTCTGTGGTCATCATTCGTGGAGTATCACACCCCTTATGTGGTAATGACTGTCCAGTGTACGTTTCAAAATCAACATGATTGTGGTGATTGTTCTAATCCTGAATCATGGATTTCAGAGCAGACCTTGCCTTCATATCCCTGACGCTTTTTTTTTTTGCCAGTTCTGGGGCTTGAACTTAGGGCCTGAGCACTGTCCTTGGACTTTCTCAAGGCTACCACTTGAGCCACAGCAGCACTTCCCACGTTTTCTGTGTATGTGGTCCTGAGGAATTGAACCCTAGTCTTCAGGCATGCTAGGCAAGCACTCTACCTCTAAGCCAAACTCCCAGCCCCCTTAGCCCTGATTCTTGAGGGCTTTTCTATGCTCTGCCCTTTCCTTAGTCTTCAGCTGAGATTTGGTTTTTGTGAGGATTATTGGTTGTGAATTGTTGGGTGGGTGGGGGTCTCATCCATCCTCACCCGGTTGCCATGGTGTCACTACAGCATGTTAACACTTTTGCAATGTGTAGACTCACAGCCTGCCTGACACTGACTGTCCCCTGAGTCACTGATGCAGTCAGATGGGCCGCAGGCAGCTGAAGGGACACACATGTCTGTCCTGTCATGTACTTGTATGTGTGCTGTCTATCCAGTAATGGACATCCGTGGCTTGTCAAAAAATTACATTATTGATGTGATTTACTTCCTAGACACTGGTGGTGTTCATGAAAATTAAAGGCTCCTGGATTTCCTGAGTTTCCACTCTTACCTGTGGTTGACTTGTCAGGATCAGACCCAGGGATTTCATAGCCCATAGGCTGAACTTGCCCCATTCCTGGAACCGATATGCCAATGAAATGCCCATGGGATTGGGGAAAGAGACAAATATTAGGAGACCCAGCCTGCGATGGAGGCTATGGAGCTCGGAAGTAGCCTCAGTGACTGGGAAAATCAGTACAACTGGGAGACAGTTGACAAAATAAACCCCCACACCCTCTGACCCAGTCATGTGTCTTCCAGGAACCCATGCTATGGAGAGATTTGTGAGATGACACGAGTCAGCGTGAGTCCCCACCCACTCACCTAAGATGGCCAGATATCCATCGAGAAAGGCTTAGTTAAATAAAGCAGGGGCCATCCAAACAGCAAACTACTACGCAGCTATAAAAAGGAATGAGGAAGCTCTCACGAGGACTAAGTTCCAGGACATTCTGTTAAAGGACTGGAAACAAGGAAGAGAATACTGTGTGTAGAATGATGATAAAGACAGGAGATAAAAATGCATGTCCTATTGGTCTCTGTTAGGACATACATTCTAAAGCCATATAGAGGAAACTGAAAGGACGGTTTTTATCTGTGGGATGGGATAGAAGCAAGAAAATCCTTCTAGATGTGTATATGTGGGGAACAGTAAGCATATAGCGTGCAATTTTTTTTATAGTAACATACCTTGTCTGTTGTATATAAAAACATCTGGACATGGTGGTTCATGCCTACAATCCTAGCTACTCAGGAGGCTGAGATCTGAGGATCAAGGTTCAAAGCCAGCCAGGGAACAAAAGGACCTGAGACTCTTATCTCCAATTAACCTCTAGAAAATGAGAAGTGGGGGCTGGCTCAAGGGTAGGGCAGTAGCCTTGAGTTGAAGAGCCCAGGGATAACACCCAGGCCCAGAAGTAGGGCAGTAGCCTTGAGCTGAAGAGCTCAGGGGCAGTGCCCAGGCCAAATTCAAGCCCCATGACCCACACACACACAAAAAAAAATCCAGAAGAAAATATCTACAGAGATAGAATTATATTGGTAGTTGTCACCCTAGGAAAAGTAAGACAGGACAATGCTTACTTCCTTGGTACAGGGTCTTTGAGGAAAGGAGAATAAAAATATTCCAGAAATATCAGTTGACGATGGCCCCACGACACTGTGAAGGGAACACATGGGGTGAATCTGATGCTCTGTGTATTTTCCCACAATTAAATTAAAAAATCTCTGTGATATGTGCTGCATTCCACACGTCACAGACCTTCATTTGGGATTTACTGTCACAGAATTAACCCAGTAAAAAGTTCTGATTTCAGCCAGGAGCCGCTAAGGAGGAGTTCCAAAACCCCTTTCCATTCAAGAAAGCTGGAAAACAAATACTCCACCCCGCGTCAGGCATGAACTGTTCTAAGCTCCCTCCCAGGAATCTCTCTTCCACCTAATTCATGAAAAGCTGAACACTCATGGTGAAGAGTCAGAGCAGGTGGGACATGGTGGCTTCGGGGCTCAGCCAAGAATACCAGATGCTGAAGGAAGTGAAGATGAAAGCCGGGGTGTCTCCCCCAGGCTCCAACTCTCCCAGCCGCAGGGCCTGCCGGGGGAGCAGAGGAAAATGTGACTTCCCCTAAGGAGAACAGTGCCTAGGCAACCAAACACAGACCTGAAGACAAGACATCTTTATTTTTAGGATTACTGGCGTACATCCGTCAGAGCACAGAGCACCCCAGTCTGTGCCAACAAGCCTGGCTGTCCACTACGGGGGGTGCATTGACTAGTTACCAGGCCACCTGGGCAGACTCATGCTGGTGATTACCCAAGCTGCCTGGTGAGGGAGGAACAGAAACAGCCTGTATATGCTTGGCCTGAACATGGGATCTGGGGGTCTAGGACCGGGCTGGATGGCTTCCTGTGACCCACTTGTAACACTTGACTGCTGTCTGTGGTGACTGGAGAGGCTAGTTTTTATGCCAAGACTTCTCAACTCGTTATAACCATCCTGTGAAGGAGGGATTCTCTTTGGTATCAAGCACACAACCCGTTCTCTCTGTTACTGATCAGGCAATGAATCTTCTGAGAGCTTAAAAGTGGCTTTCCCCAGTGGCTCAGTCTGTCAGAACTCAGTCATCAGAAGTGAGCTGAAAATCCTTACTTCTTTCAAAGGTGTGCCTCCAACTCCACCAAAAAGAAATGTGTGTGTGCGTGTGTGCGTGTGTGTGCACGTGCGCGTGCGCGAGCACAGGTTTATAACCTAGCCTCACCTGAGCCCCTTGCCTCATACCTTGAAGGCATTATTTATCTTCTCTTTGATTCAGTTTGCTTCACTGTGTGCTGTTTTCTCTTTAGAATTAATGTAAGGAGTATACAGAAGGTAATTTGGATCACCACTGTCACATCTCCAATTCATCACCATAAAGTTGAAAATGGAGCCTTGACACAAGTGGTAGAGTACCAGCCTTGAAGAAAAAAAACAAAAAGCTAAGGAACAGGTATGCCTCGAGATAAGCTTAATTAAATAAAGCATGGATCAACTAAACTGCAAAGTAGGACGTAGCTATGAAAAGGAATGCAGAAGCTCTCTGTGCACTCACAAGGACCCAGTTCCAGGCTGGGAGTGCAAACCCCAGTCTTGCCTTCCCCACAAAGGAGGGATAATAATGGAGGATGAACTGGAAGCCACCAGAGAAGGCTTATGACTATGCTAAGTCTGGGCTCACTAGTACTGTGTCCAAAACTAAAACTGTCACAACTCTAGTCAATCTTCTTATCTAGCATGCTTGAAAATGACATTTATGACCAATAAAAGCGCCGATAACTAGGATTATCACACATATCACAAATTGTTTATCCTGTTTCAAACACTGAACACACAATACAATACACTGGAGTGAAATACTGGAGTAGATGTTTTCCTGAATCATTCAAAAGACCTTGGGGACCCCAGTGACACTTGACTGTGAACCTCAAGTTAACTTCATGCAGCTATGCAGCTGTATGGCTCTAGAGATCTGGGTGGCAGAGAAGGTTCTGTCACTCGAGGAAAATGCACAGCCAAGCCTTCTGCATGCTTAGAAGGAGAGACTGGCCTCCATGAGGACGGCAGTCACGACCCAACCTTCCATCCCACTGCTTACTGAGTGCTGGATTCTCTTCCAAGTTCAGAGTCAGCCTCAAGTTCTTCTTTTAAAAGAACAGCCTGGCCCAAGGAGGCCGCTCAAGTGACATGTCAGGCTGTCCTGGGAATACCCTTGTTTTCCAACCTCCTGAGTCATGCCAAAGTGCTGGAGGCTTGTACCACAGTGCAGCCACAAAACACTTTTTGCTTTTCCTTCCAGATCGAAGCTCTGGAGTCAATCTCCAAACAGTCGATCTGGAATCAACTACCCATTCCTTACCGTGGCTGAGACCAGTACTTTTGGGGTCTTCCTAAATGGAAGCCCAGTGTAACTTTTCACTCTCTCCCAAGAGAGGACAAGCTCTCCCCTCCAAGCTGACCTGTCCTTTCCTCTTTCTGAACTCACTGTCCCATCCCTATCTTTAGATGTTGTCTCCCATCACTGACCTTCCCAGCCTCCCTCTCTCACATCTGCATCCCCAAGGGATCCCAAAGCCACACTGCCCTTCACCTCTGCATCACTCAAACTTCCACTCACATCCTCTCCTGCATCGCAAGGCAAAGCTTCCTTTGTGTGTGGCCTGACTCCCTCTCAGCTCCTTTAAGGGAGAATCGACAGCTAATAAGTCGTCTAGTATCACAATGGGAAATGGAGAATAAATACGTGGATGACTAAAAGAACCAAATATGACAGAAATCATGCTCAGCACTCAAGTCAAAACTACTGAATTATACTTCCTAAAAGACTTGATTTGAAGCTAGGTACAGTGGCATACACCTACCATCCCAGCAGGAGGATTGAGGATTTGAGGCAAGATGTGGCAAGTTCTAGACTAGTCTGGACTACAAACAAGATCTTTTTTCAAAGGAAGGAAGAGAAAAGAAGGAAAGGAGGGAGGGAGGGAGGGAGGGGGGAAGAGACTTGATTTGACAGTTTCTCAATCTTTATCATGGATCTGAATTTCCCAGGAGTCTTATTACAGTGAAGATTGTGGAGTGTCTAATATAGTAGGCTTGTAACAATGGCTTGAAAATTGGCATTTCTAACAAGTTTCCTGGCGAGGATAATGACGCTGGTGCAAGCTACATTCTGAGAATCTGCTTTGGCTCATGGTCCATCACTGTGATAGTTCCAGATCAGCAGGGGTGAGTGAGGCCTGACAATGAAGGGGATGGGGATGTGGTGGGGAGCCCCTCCCACCCATCCCACCCCACCACCAGGTGCTCAGGATGCCGGGCTTCTTCTCGAAGGCTTGAGGGGGAGGATAATTGGCCCTGAGGCCACAGCTAGTTTTAACACTAAAAATATTTTAGGGTGTTTTCCCTCCCCATAACTGTGATATTTTTCAAGGTCAAAAATGACTTCATTTGGGATTGCTCTTGCAGTTTCAGAAAGACATGCACTCCTCTTGTACGTTTGTAGGAGAGATGGCGGCTTTTTCTAGTTGTTCCAACCAGCTGCCTAGCTGAGTGTGTTGACCACAGCACCATTTCCTTAACTGTCAGGAATTGTCCGGAGGAATTTCCCCTCCTCTGCCTTTGGTTTCAGTTACTTCTGATATAAAATATTGCATACCTAGCTGAATCACCAGGGAGACACAGCATGATCACTCTTTTGCCTAATTCATATTATTTTCATGCCTTTTATGTACATCCAAGAGTCAATGGAAAAGGTCCTTGACAAATGAGAAATTAAAGTTCAATAGAACTAAATGACTTGGCTAAGGCCATATTGTCCTTTATCCAGTCATCCTGACTCACAGTGAGCTGTCTGGATACCAAACAGAAAGGGACTGAAGATGTAAAATGCACTCATAGGGAATAAAAAGGCTAGATGGAAGAGTTTTCTTAAAGAAACATCTCCAATTGCCAGGCACCCGTGGCTTGTGGTTGCAATCCTAGATACTCAGCAGGCTAGATGGAGGATCCGGGTGTAAAGGCAGACTCGGGAAGAAAACTCCGTGAGACTCTTCTCTCCAATTAGTCAGTAAAAAGCCAGAAGTGGAGGTGCAGCTCAAGTAACAGCCTTGAGGGGAAAAGCCAAGTGAGAGTAAGAGGCCCTGAGTTCAAGCTCCCCCCAACCCGCCACACACTCACACACATACACACCCCTACAATTGCTTGGTAAGTTTTATTTTTTGCCTTTTAGAGCTGGGAATTGAACCCTGAACCTCACACTGTACCACTGAGCTGTGTAATTACGGTAGTGACCACATTTACAGACCAAAATAAACTGAACAACCTCTGAAAGCGTTTGAGTAAGCTTTCTCCTTAAACAAGTCTTGCTATTATCTGAAAAGTTCACTAAATACCATAAACACTGCCGCCTCGCTGTTTGCCATAATGAATGAGCCAAATGACTCCAAAATGCCCTGTGTTCAGTTGACCCAACATAGACCATGGTGTCAACACTTATCTCTACCAAGTTGAAACAATCATGGCACGCATATCCTGTCTTCTGGGCCCTGCACCTTGCTCTGCTTACTAAATCCGCACTGCCTTCTGTTTTGCATTTTTATTTTGTGCTTAACAAAGGCTACATTGTCCATTGCTGGGATCTCTTGATTAAAAATCCAAGTGTTGAGTAATCTTGCTGCTCCTACCCTGCTAAGCTGTCTGCCTGTTCCTTGTTTTTCATCTGCTCCGGCTTCCTTCTACACGTCTCCAGTGAAGACTTGATCAGACCGGAAATCTATGTCTGTTTGGTATCGCTCACCTTGTCCCCACACACATAAGGCACAAATGGCACCCCAGAAGGGAGAGGGGAAGACAGAGGAGTGTGGTAGGTGGCTTGAAACAGTTATTATCCTGCTAGTCCCAGTGGCAAATGACAACTCCACTGAAATCAGCTTCAGGCATTCACCAGGAAGCACACTCTGAGATAGAGATGCACATTTCTGCTGTTCCTGTAGGAAAGAACCGAGATTGACCGCCACCTTTGAGCCAACTGGGAGGTTTCCTGGCATAGCTGGGTAAGGAACCAAGTTCTTAGGACAAGAAATCACCCTGTGCCACCCAGCCCCAAACTATCAGGCAGAAGCTATGAAGGCTTCATTGTAACAAAAAAAAAAGTGCAATTTTCTAGGGCAAATGCCCCCTGTGTTAGTATAAGGCAGTTGCCATAGAAGACAGGGATTTCCTTTTTATTTGTGTTACTGCCATTCAAAAATTTCTCCTCCTAAAAAGTGGAAACAGCTGGGCACTGGTAGCTCATGGATATCATCCTAGCTACTCAGGAGGCTGAGATCTGAGAATCAAGGTTCAAAGCCAGCCTGGGCAGAAAAGTCTCTGAGGTTCTTATCTCTAACAAACTACTCAGAAAAAAAGACAGAAGTGGCTCTGTGGCTCAAGTGGTAGAGCACCAAGAGGCCAAGGGACAACACTCAGGCCCTGGGTTCAAGCCCCAAGATCAGCAATTTAAAAAAAAAAAAGAAAAAGAAAAATTGAAAAAAAAAGTGGAAACACTTTGGAGATATAAACACTTTGACATAAAAGTGCTCATTAATATCATTTTGATAGCAAGTCTAATCAATTATCTACCCAGACAGGGCCATCTGAGAGATGAGGCATATCTAAAGAAATGGAAAGATCAGGAAAAAACTACATTATATGAAATAAGTCAGGCCCAGAGAGACAAAGATTGCAAGTCTCTTTCGCCTTCTCTATGGAAGCCAGAATTGGCTCATAAACTTATGGGTGAATATACTGGGTGGTATGCAAGAATATATAAATGTATTTACTGACACATGCTAGAGTCCAGGGAGAACTCACATAATGTCATTCCTTAGAAAAGCAAAGTCAAAGTTCAACATGATAAACACCAAGGAAATGGGTATTGGAAAAGCCTGAGGTGGTCAAGGGAGAGCGGTAGACAACGAGAAGAGGGGAGAATGCTATCAGTGTATATCCTACAAAGTTAAGAAAGGAGAAGGAGCGGGTGGGCAGGGAGGGATAGATGAGATTGCTAAAAAGGGTGACATTGACCAAGATGCACTGTGCACCTAAGCTACACTGTTAAGTAACAACTTTACCTTTGTACAATTTCTTAAAGGTATTTTTTTTTTGCCAGTTGTGGAACTTGACTTCTGGGCCTGGGCACTGTCCCTGAGCTCTTCAGCTCAAGGCTACCACCCTACCTCTTGAGCCACAGCATCACTTCTGGTCTTCTACTGATTAATTGGAGATAAGAATCTCACAGACTTTTCCAGGCTGGCTTTGAACTGTGATCCTCAGGTCTCAGCCTCTTGAGTAGCTGACATACCCGTGCAGCTCTCACAGGTGGCATGGATAATCCAGGCATATCCCTGATCAAAAGAGAAACAATAAAAGCCACGTCAAGGCATAAAACTACCCAATAGGCTTTGATAGAAACCATGAGCTGAAAGGCAAAGAGCATTGGAAAACATTAGTACGTCTTGGTTTGTTTTCCTAAGCTCCAGTTCACTTTTCTTAGATTCTTACTTCTTATTTTTAGCTCTTCAGGTTTTTTTTAAATTATCTTTCAGTTGTGGTAAGAAGGAGTTCTAATTCAGTAATCAGTTTGTGAGGACATCTTGATCTACGTCACCCCTTTTCATGATTCTCCCCCAGCTCTCCCAACCTAGTTTTTCCTTTCTAAACCTTTTCTAAAGCTTCTTTAGAAGACTCCTTTGAAAAGGCCTTGCATTATTTACTATTGCTATTTATTAATAGCAGGAATCTGCATAACTACTTTTGAGGTTGAATGCAAGGGCGAGAAATCTGTCTACTCCATATGTGACACAGAGGGCCCCCTGCTCCATATGAGGCAAAATGGTAACAAAGCACTTCAGTGACCGCTGCGATGGCATCCTTCCCTCTGCTTGGCCTTCCCTCCCCACCCTTTTGCAAAGACTGAGTAAACAGGCACCAGGGCTTGAAGATCCACAGACTCCTGCTTTGCCCATGGAACCTGGGAATCCAGTCAAGTGGACTTTAGGGGAAATCGTGTGTTCCCACTCCACAGTGTTTGAACCTCTGGATCAGGAAGCTTGCGGACATCTGACGCCATGATGTTCCAAGAACACCTGGAAGCTTGCTTTGGTGATACCATTTAGTGGAGCATTCTGTATGATCACAGATTCTCCAGCTCATGCCCGGCAAGAGACTTTTCCTTTAACTCCTAATATTCCCAGGCCATGGGGCCACCCTCTGCATAATTCTCCCAGAACTGAGGGTGGGTGGGACCAGGGAAGAATGGGAGGGGCTCTCCTATGACTGACACTTGGCTAACCTTCCTGATCAGCTGACTTGAGGACTTCATTCTGCCCGGGTCTGACTTCAGCAGTTATCCTTCAGTGCATCAGAAATGAACACGTCACGGGTGGGTGTGGTCCAGTGAGAGGAGGAGCTGTCTAAGATGGAAGAAAGCAGAGAGAATTGAAGCAGCACATTCTTCCTGTTGGCACTAAGGAAACCAACTATCACATACAAAGAAAAGTGATGTGTCAGGAAATGTCAGGTGATCTGTCAGACTGAAAGCTTGAAACTTACAACTACAACTTCAGGAAGCCGAGGGTGACAGGAAGCTGGTCCTGCTTTGCTCTCCTGAACAGCCTGCTTCATCCCCACTGCAGCTGAGCTGAGCGTCACTTGCTGCTAAGGAAAAGTGAATGACCCGGCTTCTCTGAGCTCTCCACCTTAATGGTGTCTTAGCTTCCTGTAACAAAATCCCACAGCAAGCTGGGTAGCTTTAAAAAAAAAATCAGAAATGTCTTATCTCTGAATTTGAGGTGTCTGCAGGGCTGAGCTCCCTCTGACAGCTCTGAGAAGATCACTTCATTGCTTCTTCCACTGATCTGGTACAGCCAGCCATCTTTGGCTTTCCTGGACTTGTAGCTGCATCTCTTAGTTTCTTAACTCTAGCTTCACTTGAACTCCTCTCTGGGTGTCTGATGATGATGATGATGATGATGATGATGATGATGATGATGATGATGACGACGACGCCGACGACAAATACAATGATGAGGACAATAACAAGCAGACGTACTGGATTTGGGCCCAACTCATCCAATGTGATCTCATCTGAAGTCAATTACACCTGCAAAGACTCCGGTTCCAAACAAGATTACATTCTGGGGTTCTAGTTGTGGATTCACAGCACAACGCACTGGGCACACATCTGGGGCAGCTAACCTCAGCCAACCTCCTTTAGAGAGAAAATGAGCTGGTCACTTGTGAGCAGGAGGGGGCGGGGCGGGGGAAACTGGGGGAAAGAGAAGGAAGCGGTGACATCCAAATAGAATTGTACTCATAACCACAGGGTTTTATCATCATTGTTGTTTTTGTTTTCTGTTTTTGTCTTGTTTGTTCATTGAATGGGGGAGGCACAGAAATGGAAAGACAAAGGGTGAACCAAATGCAGCTATGTTGAAAATTAACTACACAGCTTGTGTGTGTGGATGAGAGAAGAAAACTGGAAGAGAGTGAGGAAGCGGTGACATTGTTCAAAATTAGATATATTCTTTACCTGACTTATGAGCTGTAACCCTTCTCTAGGTTACCTTTATAATACTTTATTAATATTTTATTAAAAGTATTTTAAAGATATTAAAAGGGGAATTGTACTCATTACCTGACTTATGAAATGGTAACCCCTTGGTATAACACCTTAATAACAACAATGAATATGTGTGTGTGTGCGTGTGTGTGTGTACATAATAGAGATACGTGGTATAGACAAGCCTCCCAAATAGTGCCTTAGCCCAAGTCCTGGAAAATAGAGGTGAGCTAAAAATACTCATAGCTAATGGCTATTCATCTTTTCTGTAGCTGAAAGTCCTCCATGTCCACGCCCTACCCCCGACATTGTAATTCAGTTGGCCAGAGGCATGGCCTGGGCATCGATAGTTTCAAAAACTCCCAGACAGTTCTAACATATGGCCAAGGCCATATGACCCGTCAATCCAGTCTACCTCCCTTGTCAGGAGAGTCGAGGAAGAGGAACTTTTCCTCATCACCTCCCCTCTGTCTGTTGCCACTCTCAAACCTTTAGGCTTTCATTCCAGCTCCCCCTAGAGAGTGAAAAAGTCCCTTCCAACCCCCACAAAGTTACCACAACAAAGTCCAAATGGCTGCTGGCACCTCTCCCATGAGAGAGAAGTGAAGATGCTCAGTGACCATGGAACAAGATGTCAGATCTTCAAGACTGTGGCAATGCCATCGTCACTAGTACAGCTGCAGAAGCATGGCCTGTGGAATGACACCATATTTCACAGGCTCTGGGACTGGAAAGGTACATTAGCCCTTTTGTTGCTTCTTTGATGGAAGCGCCTTCTCAGGACTTTATAAAAGGAATTTATAAAAATCTTTCCATGTGCATTTTGCCCGCACATAGAATGTGTTCTGTGCCTCTCTGGCTGCTATTCTGATTTCTCATTGGAGCTGTACATTTTTTTTGAAAGGAACACAAGTATTTTTGCAATGTCTTGTTGGTATCAGTATATTCCAGCATTGTGAGTGTGTGTATGTGAGTGTGTGTGTGTGTGTGTGTGTGTGTTGTGTGTGTTTGTGTGCAGGGAGGTGGCAGTTCTGAGACAGAGTCTTGCTATAAAGCCTAAGTTGACCTTCAGCTGGTGATTCTCCTGACTCAACAGTGGGTTGTTGAGATTACAGGTATGCATTAGCACACCAGGCTCCAGTATCACGCTTCATAGAACAAAATCTTCCTTTGCTTGCCTGAGCAAACAATAACGACAACAAAGCTAAAAGCTGCATCTGAGTGCCCAGTCCCAAATAATCCCAAAAGTTTTGTTTTGAACAATACCTGCTTGGAGAACCAAGTCATTAATAAGCAGAAAAGAAAAGAAAGAAAGTTCCACAAAGCAGTTCATTGGTATCCACTAACGAAGCAGAGCAAGCTCCCGACTCAGCACTCTCTGAGCTGAGTCACTTCACAAACCACTCTCTTTCACCTGCAAAGATGGGAGTATGGAAGACAGCAGTGGGTGGAGGAATCAAGGGATCTGAAGTGTCCCCATCTTGGCCTCTGACCCACTTGAAAATCAAAAGGTCAAGAATCTGGGGTAAATGACTCTTATTTTCAGTCTATATCTTCTGGAAAAGATGTTAAATGGTAAGAGGAGGACTAAACCATAACATGGGTTTGTAATCCCTGGGTACAGAAAAGATACCAGGAAGGACCTGGCTGAACTTTACTGGCCAGAGGGAGAAAGAGGGCAAAAGATCTGCAGCCTCTCACCGCAGGCCATTTGCTAACTTTAATCCTGCTGGAGAGGGTCCTTGACTGACACACCTCCACACTTGCCACTTTCCATGGAGCCTGCCTCCCCCCTCTCTCTCTCATATGCATGCACACACACACTTCAAATCCTGTTTCTTCTCACTCTAATATGCATGTCTTTCTTTAGTGTACATCTCTACTGTGGATGAACCCTTCTTATTTTTTTTGTCGGTCATGGGGCTTGAACTCTGGGCCTGAGCGTTGCCCCTGAGCTCTTCAGCTCAAGGCTACTGCCCTACCCCTTGAGTCACAGCACCACTTCCTGTTTTCTGGTGGTTAACTGGAGATAAGAGTCTCATGGACTTTAGTGCCGGAACTGGCTTTGAACCACAATCCTCAGATCTCCGCCTCCTGAGTAGCTAGGATCACAGGTGTGAGCCACACACCTGGCTGGATGAGCCCCTCTTGACGCCCTTTTCTGTCAGTTTGTGCTGAAGCTGCCTTCTGATGTGAGGAGAGGCTTCGGGGTGGCTTTCTGTACTCAAGGAACCATTCAGGAATTTGGCCCTTTAAGGATCAAAAAGGAGACACACACACACACACACACACACACACACACACACACACAAATAAGCTTTGAACCCCTGGCCTGGGCCCACATGGTAATACAGCATGGTGATATAGCAATCACTCATGACTTTCTCTTCCTCCTCCTCCTCCTCCTCCTCGTTTTCCTCCTTCTCCTCTTCCTCCTCTTTTTCCTCCTGCTCCTCTTCCTCCTCCTTCCTCCCCACCTCCTCCCTTTCCTCTACTCCCTTCTCCTTCTCCTCCTTTGGGCCTGGCAGGTGACAGCCAGCCTGCTTTGGGTGGTCTGGATGCTGCTGACAGCGACGACGATGACGTCAGGGGGAGACTCTTGACTGGCTGGCAGTGGACTCAGAACAGCGTGTTCGGTGGGGTCCTCACTGAAACCTGAAATGGAAGCCTCATCCTCATCCTTTGACCCTGCCGTGTGGCAACCTGTCACTCCATGGGAGAGGCCTGACAGCTCGTTCCAGCTCTTAGAGCCCCCCAGACAGCGTCCCCCAATGACAGGAAAGGAGGAGAGCATGTGAAGACAGTGTTGTGTGAACCTCAGGCCTGACAGTGAGCTTCTTGCCCTTGGCATCTCCGTGACAGCACAGAACGCTTCAGGACGGGACTGAAGAGTCTCCTGCAGAGACTGTGTTTAGCGGATCAGAAAGTACAGTCCAGCGCTTGAACTTGGCTTTTGACTGAAGCTGGGCTTACAGGGATCCTTCACGCTGTGCTTCTCTAATTCTGAAAGGTCACTTTCTGGCAGATGGATCCCCTAAATCGACACCCTGAGGACAGGGTCAGGATAAAGTCGTAAGGCTGGATTTTCATCCAGAGTAGACAACCCAAGAAGTACTTCAGGTTCTATTGTCCCAAGTCCAGGTGAGTGGAGACTGAAGTGAGGCTGAGGGCTTCAGGACGAGGGAGAACCTGCCACCTAGTGGCTAGAGGAAGGACTGACCCAGGAGAGCATGAGGCTCCGTCTTTCAGAAGTGGGTTCACTGGAGTTTATGTACTTTTCCATTTCTCAGGGTATAATATTGTTCCACTAAAAACAGTGTCCCCAGGATAAATGAGAGGAATACTTAGCCAGACTGTGGATCCACCGTGGAGCCATTCAATGTGTGCTTGTGACACACACTAGACCAGCTGTATACATTTAGTCCAGGAATAGGCAGAAGGGACAGAATAACCACCACCCACAGAATGTTTGTCATAGGAAGTCAGGAATTCAGAGTGGAGTTCTCTGGTAGCCCTACACAAAAGGCTCAAGATTCTATAAGCTTCCGAATTCATGCTCTGAGCATTTGGTCAGCCTGTTTTGAAGACTGTTAGCCAATAAGAAGAGTAATTACCAAAAACATGCATTTGGATGCATGCAGCTACACTGTAGATCTTACAGAGAACTAAACACACCACCTACAACATGATTGTGAGGGATTTCCAGAAGAGAAGAAAAGAGGAGAGGAGAGGAGAGGAAGACTCAGAGAGTAATGGATCAGACAAGTTGAAAGTCTGGGGCAGGGCCAGATTTAGGACCCAACACCTGCTGGGAATTTTGTTGTTGATTGTGGTTTGGTTTCTTAAACACCAATATTTCCCCAAAAAACCTTTTCAGGAAAGGAGCCAGTAACATATTTAATTTATTAGCACTCAATATCAATAAGAGAGAAGCAAGTAAATACGAAGGGAAAAAAAACCGAATGTTATTCAAACATATTCCCTGTTACAAAACCAAAGAAGCTTTCAATGGAGCAAGGCCTGTGCTCTCCCCGGACCTGGTTGATTCTGGGATTCATTTAGACCTGTAGGAATCAGAAGATTGGGAAAGTCTTACATGGTTCTGCTAGATGTTGGCTGTGTCCAGAGATTCAGGAAGGGATGTAATTTAGGTTTACACGTGTCATCCACGTGGAAAGACAGATTCACCATAGGACAAGGCCAGCACACCACTGTGAGCCTCGTTCAGCCAGGACACCATGGCCCACAATAGAGGGGACCAGAGGAAGTGATGGGAATGAAAGCTGGTGTGTTCAGCTGAAATAAGTAGGGGTCCCTGGCATACCAAGACAAGTGGAGGACATACTGTGCACGGTGGTATCCACGGAAGTCCAAACCCCCAGCACGTGGGCTCGAGGCCAGAGGTGGCCCTGCCACAGCTTTTACTCCATGAGAAAATGGTTCCCTCTTCCCACACAGGCAATCTGTCTCCACCATGACGTGATCCAAACACCCCCACTGGTAGATGGGTAGAAAATGGAAACTTGAGCTTCTCATGGACCACTTGTCTTCTGCTAGGCACAGATTGCCTAAGGCTTAGGTAGAACTTGCTGAAGCCAAACCCAGGCTACCATGACAGGTGCTATCTCTACTGGGTCCTTGGACACACAGTCAACAGAGAGAGTTCTATGCCCAACCCCCACCCCAGGTGCCGGAAGGCAGGGCCTCTGTCACTAAGAGCCAGACAAAACCACCTGGCCTTAGAAAGTGGCCATTCTCTGAAATTTGGCAACACAAGAAACCAGTATTTATAGTTGTATGACAGAGTTCAGAGTGAAACCACCCTATGTAAAAAGCAGTCACTTTGCAATGTGAGGATTTATATGATGTCTGTACGGTTTGGTGCATGCTTAGAATGATGCATCATTGGTTCTCATAATTGCAAAATAAAAGAAGGGTTGGGTTTGCTCATTTTTTAAAAAAAAAGGGAGGGGCATTATTTTAAAACATTTTTCAAAAGCTAATTGTGAACCCCTCAAAGTGAGGACTCAAGTGGCACGTTGTGAGGGTGAGTTATGAGTCACTTCTGCTGGGTGCCGAGAGGAAGCTCTGATCTCCACCCACTGTGCATGCACACATGTATGTGTAAGTGTGCCTGTGTGCATGTGACAGGATGGTTAAAATGAGTGTGTGCATGTACGTGG
Source organism: Megascapheus bottae (assembly GCF_031878675.1). Classification (NCBI taxonomy): domain Eukaryota; kingdom Metazoa; phylum Chordata; class Mammalia; order Rodentia; family Geomyidae; genus Megascapheus; species Megascapheus bottae. The sequence continues at coordinate 98,869,596 of NC_143509.1, read as the reverse complement.
TATATCTATTGGGAAAGGGGGAGCCATGTGTTCAATTCCTGGAGACCTGAAAACTAGAAAGTATCTATTATTTCTTGCTGTGGTTAAATTGTGGTTTATAATTACCTAAAAGTCCTCGCTGTGGCTAAATTCATTGGATCTCCACAATGTACAACCCCATGCTATTTTTGCATTCTTTCTAGCCTGCTTGTATAGGTTCTGTGGCTAGAGAAGAGTTTGTTGTTTTAATTTTCTGTCAGGACTCTCTTCCTTTGTGGGGGAGCTGTGGCTTGAATTCAGGGGCTCATGAATTATGTAGGTGCTTTACCACTTGAGTCGTGCCCAAGCTCGGGTTTGCTTCGGCCGGTTTTCAGACAGGATCTTGTGTGCTGGCTGTGATCCTCCAACCTGTGTCTCCCATGTGTTTTATTCTGAGGTTACCCCAACCACAATAGCTGAGGTCACAGGCACACACCTTCATGGCTGACTTTCTGGTTAAGATGGAATCACTGACTTTAGTCCCAGCTGGCCTATAATCACAATCCTCCTTATTTATACCATCTAAGCATCTGGGATTCCAAGTGTGAATCACTACTCTGAGTCCTTATCAGGCCCCTCAAGTGACTAGAAGAAAGAACAGAATGCTCTCATAATGAGACTCTCTCACCACCTCCAAAAAGGAATGGCTCTCTATCCATATGGATATGACTGGGGAACAAATAAGTTAGGCTTCTAAAAACCTGTGCTCTAAGCTGGACACTGAGGGACCGTATCTAGCCACTCAGAAGGTAGAGATAGGGAGGGCTAAGGTTAGAGAACAACCTGGGTAAAGAAGTCACAAGATTCTCATCTCAACCAGTAGTGTGCTTCCTGTCTGGAAGTAGGACTCGATCTCAAAAATAACCAATACAAGATGGACACTGGTGGCTCACACCTGTCATCCTAGCTACTCAGAAGGCTGAGATCTGAGGATCACAGCTCAAAGCCAGCCCAGGCAGGAAAGGCTGTGAGACTCATATCTCCAATTAACCACCAGAAAACTGGAAGTGGAGCTGTGGTTCAAAGTGACAGAGCAGGGCCGGGAGTTTGGCCTAGTGGTTAAAGTGCTTGCCTAGCACCCGGGTTCGATTCCTTGGTACCACATACATAGAAAAAAGCTGGAAGTGGTGCTGAGGCTCAAGTGGTAGAGCTCTAGCCTTGAGAAAGTCCAAGGACAGTGCTCAGGCCCTGAGCTCAAGCCCAGGACTGGCAAAAAAAAAAAAAAAAAAAAAAACAAAGTGCCAGAGCACTAGCCTTGAGCACAAAAGCTCAAATAGAGATAATCTCTAGCTCAAACAATTTAAAAAGAAGTCCATAAACTTCATTCTATTTTTTTCTTATTTTTTCCTGGGAACTGGGCTTGAACTCGGTAACTCATGTTGGATTAGCTTGCTTCACTCATGGCTGGCATGCTACAAATTGAATCATGTATCCAGTCTAGCATTTTGCTGGTTACTTTGGAGAGTTTTATAAACCTTTGTGCCTAGATTGGCTTCACATTTTTATCCTCTCTGCTTCCCGAGTAGCTAGAATTATGGGCATGAGCCACCAGCATTCATTTTACTTCTTTACATCTAACAGGTGAATGAAAAGTATGTTTAAAAAAATTAAAGAGATAAATTCCAGTTCAAAGATTTTGTAATCTGTTTAATGTTTTAGGCACACGGTGTTGGATCATTTCAACATCTAACAGTACAAAGGCATCACTAGTAAGGTCTAGTTTACCAAGTTTACACATAACATTGTAAATCTAAACTAAAAATCTTCAGGAAAGCAATTGAGACAGTTATTGTGAACAAAATATAATAGATGCACATCTGAAATACCAAAGCAGACTCCCAAAGAGACGCTGAATATTCCTCATAATAGTGACCCACAGTTGACAAAGCAGACATCTGGTACAGAACCACAGCACCCTGGGATCAAGGAGAGAACACGAGTGCGGCCACCACGTCCCAGGGGAGTGGCTGGTCACACGTTCAACCCTCTTTCAAATAGCTATCAGCCTCCTGGATACACTGAGAATAAGCATTTTATAAAAGCATCCGGCAATCACAGTCAACTCATCAAGAAGTCTTTTCTACAAGATGCACGGGACTATCAAGAAATAAACCTGTGAACCTTGCTGATATCTACGTAGCCTCGCACTCTTCCTCCCGTGCCCGGGCTGGAGCCCCATTGTTCACACAAAGCTAGGTGTGTGTAGAGGAGAGGAGGGAGGGGCTGGGGGAAATGGAGGAGGAAAAGCCACATATAGGGCAGAAACTTTCTGAGTCAGTCATTTCCGCTTCCTCTCTAACTAGACCATTTACCAGAACTGCCCAAAGTGTGGGACTCCCTTGGTTTTAATCTGGAATTGAATCTCCCTGGGTTTTCCCTGCCTGACCTCAGAGGGAGAGATAAAGAGCACAAGAAGCAACAATGAGTGGGCCAGCCCCCACGACATCACGTACGTGGAAGAACAGCCATGAGGGAGGCTTGGTTCACACTCCAGTGGGTGGGGGGAGGAGTGTGAGTCATGAGCTCTGAGTCATGGCTAACCTGTAGAGTCCTCCTTAAAAGCAGACTCCTCGAGAGGGACGGGAGCGGACGGGGAGCTGGAACTGAAGGCATACTGCAGGCTCTCCTCTACCACCCATGCCTACACTGAAGGGAGAGGTAGCATCATTCTAGAGCCAGGGACAAGGCATCCTAGAGTCCAGACACATCTTAGGGCCACTCCTGATTCTGCTGGCTCCATGAACTCTGTTATCTGCCATCCCTCTATAACCAATCTAACATACCCACTTCCACCTCCCCAGGCCCATAAACACCTTTGTGTTTATATCCTCTATGAATAATCACTTTCAAGGCCCCAAGTGGTCCTCTCACCAATCCTTTAAACAAATCCTTCCTTCTTTATAGGCTTTGACACTGTCTTTAAAGTATTAAAACTGATAACATTTTACAATTTTGAAAACAATAAAAATAGTTAAGAAGAAAGTAGACAATATCTGATTATGAAAAGTAACAACAACAAACATGAAATCTGAGCCACGTGCTGGTGGCTCACGCTTATAATCCTAGCTACTCAAGAGGTTGAGTTCTGAGGACCACTATTCAAAGCCAGCCTGGGCAGAAAAGTCTGTGAGACTCTTATCTCCAACAAACTATTCAGAAAAGGCTGGAAGTAGCGCTGTGGCTCAAGTGGTAGAGCACTAACCTTGAGCACAAAAACAAAATGCTTAGAGACAGCACCCAGGTGCTGAGTTCAAGTCTCAGGACTGTCACAAACATGAAAAAGAAAAAAGATTTAAAAAAACATTAAATTTGAAAAAAATGAGGGACTTGAACCCAAAGCCAATTTGCTTTGAAACTTTAACTGCAAAACATATGCCCTATATAACATATATCATGGTGGCAGTGTGTGTCAAAAGTATAAGGGAACACACACTCGACACCTGTGTGTGTAACAGGCAATGGTATGCTAGGACCCATGGATGAGTTGATATAAAAGGCCACATGACATGTAGTGATGATCTGTAGATCAGAGCATTATCATTATTTTGCCAAAGATAGTCATTGGGAGAAAGGCATAGAACACTCTTTTTGAAGTCTAGCTCACTCAATGAGAAAGAAAAAGAAAGGAAAGCCGGCTTTACTTCATTCTTTTTGCAACATCTGAATATGCATGCTCAATCTCCTGGTCGGCTGGGCAGGTATTTGTGAACTCATCTCTAGTGTAAGCATTGTTCAAGTATCGCCAGACGCCAGTCATTTCAGAAGGAAATTCAAAATCTCTGTATTTCTTGGCCACAATCTGAAAACAAAGAGGAAACAATCAGGGAAGGGGAAAGTCCACTATCTGTGATCAGATCCGACCAGCCATTCATCGGAGGCACAAACCCAACTCCTGAGGTCGTAACACATTGTGTGGACTGACCACAGTGACATTTTGACTTTTATTAGGGAGAAGCAGGGTGTCTATGGTCCTGGACTCAGAACTGTCACTTCCCGTGGTCCTGTCCAAACCCACAAACCATTCTTGGGATGGTCCACATTCAGTGTGTGTGTGTGTGTGTGTGTGTGTGTGTGTGTGTGTGTGTGTGTGCATGTGTGCGCACCAAGACCAGGACTTGAACTCAGGACCTGTGTGAATTCACTTTGCCTTTTCTTATTCTATAATGTGAGCCACAGTTCCACTGCTGGCTTCTCGGTGGTGAAGTGGAGATAAGAGTCTCACAGATTTTCCTGCCTGGGCTGGCTTCGAAGCATGATCCTTAGATCTCAGCCTCCTGAGTAGTGAGGGTTCTAGGCATGAGCCACCAGTGCCTGGCTTAAGGTGCCCATTCTTTACTCTTGTTGCTGCTTTCCCAAGTATCGTGCATGTTATTCCCACACACGTCCACCGTGCTGCTTCTGAGCAGTCTCGTTGATCGTGGGCCTGCCGTGTGCAGAGGTCCAGTGTAGAAGCAGAACGGTGTTGTCCTCGTTATCGTGGAAACAGTGTCCACAAAGAAAGGATAATTTGAGGAGCCGGGAGTTTGGCCTAGTGGTGGAGTGCTTGCCTAGCTTGCACCAAGACCTGGGTTCGATTCCTCAGTACCACATACATAGAAAAAAATTCCAGAAGTGGTGTGGTGGCTCAAGTGGTAGAGTGCTAGCCTTAGAAAACCCAAGGACAGTGCTCAGGCCCTGAGTTCAAGCCCCAGGACTAGCAATTTAAAAAAAAAAAGGACAGTTTCAGAGCCAGCAGCATGAGAAAATCAGCAGGTGAGAGGCAGCAGGATGCTTCCTCAGGTGAAGAGGTTCTGGGAGGTACTTCATCCCAAATGGCCGTGTGTAACATTGACGACTGTTATCTGTTTGTTGGAGGTGCTATAACAAAATGCTACTCACTGGGTAGCTTGGAATAAGAAAATGTATTTACTCATAGTTCTGGAAGCCAGAAGTACAAAGTCAAGACTTCATTGGGGCCCCGTTCTCACAGAAAGCTCTCGGAAAGGATTTTCCTTGAGCCTGTGTCCCGGCTTCTCGTCATTCCCTAAGCGATGGAAGCATAACTCTAGTTTCACATGGCATTCTCCCTATGTCCGTGCTTCTGTATCAAATTCCCTCTTGTTTGAGGGAATGACAGCCATACTGGAGCCTTTTTAAAGGTCTGACCACCGCCAAGCCGACTTTATCTTAAGTAAAAGCAACTACAAAGATGCAGTTGCTAGACAAGGCTGTGTTGTGAGGCCTTGGTGGGCAGGATGTCAGCATACAAATCCAGGCTGGGAGAATGTAACAATCCCACATGAGATGCAGACCGGGAGTTCTGCCTCGTCATCTCCAATCTCACTGCTTCTTCAGTATCTGAGTGGAACTCACCACGGAACTCACCACAAATTAGATCTTCCGCGCTTATGTCTTTGTAATTGGACTCCGCAGCCATCGATACAATGTGACAGCAAATTAGGACCAAATGACTTTTAGAAAGCCTCTAACATGGTTTAGCATCTTTTACTTCAATTCAAACCTATCGATGGGCTTGTTAGAAATTCTACTTTGCTTTGCTTTGCTTCCATTTCTCTTCAGAGCAAACCTGAAAAGTCTATCCCTTTTATAAATAGAATTTCGCTTTAGTATTTTTTTTCTGAATGTAATGCCTTTATGCCTTTCTAGGTGTAGCATGCATTTGTGTGTGGGTAACTTTCTGATAACTCAGAAGAATTTAGTTTACCTGTTTCAGTTGGTTCCTGTAACACACTGAATTGTGTGTTGAATTCTCTTTAGAGCATGACTCAAGTGGAAGAGTGCTTTGAGTTTGGCCCCTAATACTGTTAAATAAATAAAGCTCTCCATTTTTTGATATGTTAACTTTGGTCCTGGGCACTGTCCCTGAACTCTTTAGTCAAGGCACGACCTGTATCATGCCCACAAACCTCTACAACCAAGAGCCAAAGCAGCTCAAGTCTCTTCTTCTTTACCTCATACCTAGCCTCAGGTATTTCATGCTAGCAATGGAAAATGGATTGCTAGAATGCCAAAGTGCTCATGAAAAGCTCAAGAAGGATGGGAGAGAAAACCGAAAGGGGTGACAGTGATCAAGATCCACTCTACTCATAACTGACAAGTTGAATGATAAACCCTTTGTACAACTACTCAGTGATAATAAAATATATAATCCAAAATCAAGAAGAAAAACTCAAAAGGCCTATACTCTCATTTCTTGAGGATATGGAAAAGCTTGGAACATTCCTTAATTTGCTGACCAAATCTTCATGATTTCTCATCTGTCTTTTTCTTTTTCCTTTCCTCTTGCTATTTTCCCTCTTCCCTGTTTCATTAGCTCTAACCCCACAGAAGTCTGACTTGGATTCGCAGTTGCCTTTTAATAAAACAGATATACTGAAGCTACAGGGTTTTTTTTTACCTCTAATTAACTTTTTACCTCTAATTAACCAGAGATAAGCCAAAAATAGAGCTGTGGTTCAAGTGGTAGAGTGAGAGCCTTGGATGGAAAAAGCCAAGTGAGAGTCAGAGGTCCTGAGTATATAGCACACGTGCACGCCTGTACACACACACACACACACACACACACACACACACACACACACACACAATATTAGCATTAGAATTAGGGAATCCTCTTAAACTCACAGAGGTCATTATGGCTGGGAAGAAAGGTTGGGAAATCTCGACCTATTAGGGGCTTATTTCTTTCCTCTGCTTAGCATTCACTAAACAGAAGGCCACTTCTCTTCTGCTCCATTTCCTGCTTGAGCTGTGCCTATGGATGAGGAGGATAAACTGTAAAGATGGCACATTTGCATAGCCCTCTCTCAAATCTGCCTCTGTAGAAATCTCTGCCGAGCTGTTCCCTGCCTCCTGTTTAGCCCACTGCCCACTGCATATTCTTGAGTTGGGTGTTGAAGGACTTTGTATTGCATCTTTTTTTGGTCCATCATGGGGCCTGAACTCTGGGCCTGGGAGCTGTCCCTGAGCTCTTCAGCTCAAGACTAGTGCTCTACACTTGAGCCACAGTGCCACTTCTGATTTTCTGGTGGTTAATCAGAGATAAGAGACTCATGGACATTCATGCCAGGGCTGGATTTGAACTGCAATCCTCAGATCGCAGCCTCCTGAGTAACTAGAATTACAGGCATGAGCCACTAGTGCCAGGCCACAAAGCACCCCATACACCCCTTACGTTTTTGCCAGACCTGGGGTTTGGACTCAGGCTCTGAGCACTCGAGCTTTCTCAAGGCTAGAGCTCTACCTCTTGAGCTACAGTACCACTTCTGGCTTTTTCTGTATATGTGATACTGAAGAATCAGGACCAGGGCTTCATGCATGCTAGGCAAGCACTCTACCACTAGGCCACACTCCCCACGTATCTTGTCCTTTTTGAGGGTTCTAAACTTTGCTAAAGACACTGAGAAACATAATTCAGCCTTTCGGCAGCTCTCTCTGGGTGCAGTTCCTTTGCCTTCAGGTTAGCGATGTCATTCTTTTGTGGCTTCATAAGAGAGGATGCGAATACTCTATTTTTATGTTTTTTTTCTACTGGGTTTCAGGAAGGGGCATTAATTATAAATCCCCTTACTCTCTCATCTTTTACCATAATTCCCTCAGATTGAGTCTCATTTCCTTTCAGAATTACTCTATCCTGGAAGGTCATTAAGCTGTTTGGGATATTGAGTGCTAAATGGCTTTGAAATTTCTTGGTGTTATACTGGAATTCTAGACCGCTTTATTTCCCTCTGAAGTTGCTCCCTTACACTGAAATGTCAAAATAATTCTCTCCTCACTTTTTGTGCTGGCACTGGAGCTTGAACTTTGGTCCTCATGCTGTCTCTTTAACTTTTTTTGCTCAAGGCTGGCACTCTATCACCTGAACCACACCTCTGTTTCTGGCTTATTTTCCTGGTCAACTGGAGAAAAAAGTCTTTTGGATTTGTCTTCCTGGGCTAACTTTGAACCAGGATCCTCAGATCCCAGCTTCCTGAGGAGCTAGGATTATAGGAGGGAGCCATTACCACCCTCCATGCATAGAATGCTAAATAAGTAGTAATTGTTTTATATAGGGTGCTAAATACCTAGCAATTAATACTATATACCTGGGAAATTTCTTTTATTCCTTTTTGTGATTAGGATGTAAAATATCTTCACCCACCCTCCAAAAAAAAATAAAACACTCAAGTGATGAAGCCTTGGTCCTCAGCTGGCAGCACTGAGGTAACATAGATGAGGAGATCACTACCACCATCAGTGAATCAATCCATTGATGACCAAGTAGCCATTCAGGGGGGCCCTACAGAAGGAAGGAAGTCCCTGAATGTGCCTGTTCAGGATGAACCTTGTCTCCGGACTTTCCCTCTCCCTCCCTCTGCTTCCTGGATGCCATGAAGTGAACAACGTTCTTCAGTCACTCTCTTCCACCATGACGGTCTGTGTCACCATATGCCTGGCAGCAATGGAACCAGCCAGCCATGGCCTGCAACCTCTGAAATCATGAGCCAAAGTAATCTTTCTTCCCTCAAGTTGACCTCCCCGGGTACTGATTCCTGCATCCATTTTTCATACCCTTTTACAATGGTCCAATGAGTCACAGCAAAGGCTAACAAGCAGTCCATGAAATGAACTAATCTAAAAACCCAGTGGCAGAAATACCCTGCTGGATGGCTCCTAGATTCAGGAAGGTTGGAGGGTCTGAGATGCCTTCATTGGAATTTTAGTGTCAGGGCACTGGCAAAGCTACTGAAAAGACAGATCAGGCAAGGAAATTAGTAACCTGAACTTCAATAAGGCAGGGAGAAAAAGATAAAAGGAGGGACGAAGGCAGGAAATGGAGGCTGGTCAAGGTAACCTGAGCAATGGCACCAGACGGTGAGAGCCCAGGCCATCAAACAAGTTACTAGAACACGTAGTGACTGACTTGTATTTGCCCATGTCTCTCTCATCCTGTCTGCTTTTATGTCAAACATAGCCATGGACCTGGGGCATTTAATAATCAATAGACAACCTAGGGTGAGGCCTGGGCTTTTTTCTGATATGTCAGAGGCTACTGAGGAACAAAGCAATAATGATGAAGACAACTAGCAAGTGACATAGGGACTGAGAGGCAACAACTAAGAGTACAAGTGTGAGACAATCTGCCTGAGAACCCTAATGGTCACCCCGAAAACTTGCAATTTTCTAAATCAGGAAGTAAATCAAGGGACATATATTTTCCTAAAATCTCCTTAGACAACTCTTAAGCTAATATTGAAGTACTGGTCCAGGATGTGTCCCATTCCTGATAATATGAGACTCACAATTCTCTTAGAGTTATCAGCTATCCAGGAAGATAGAGGCCAAGCCAAGAAGCTGTCAGCTGCTTTTAGCTACTTAGGGTTTGGGGCTTGAATGCCAGTCTTGAAACTTGTTCACTCAAGGCTAGTGCTCTACCACTTGACCTACATCTCCACTTCTGGCTTTTTGGTAGTTAATGGGAAATAAAAGTCTCACAGACCTTCCTGCCTAGGCTGGCTTCAAACCTCAATTATCAGATCTCAGCCTCCAGCGTAGCTAGAATGACAAGTGTATGCCAACCAGTACCTGGCTTGAGAGTCCTTATTAAGATCCAACAGAGGAGGAAGGAAGATGGCGCCGAAACAATAGGGACCCAGCCCAGCTCTCTCCCACAAAAAGAGAGAATCAGGGAATCCCACGAGACAGCTGTCTTAAGAAATCAACAACTACAAATTCAAGAAGCAACAGAGAAGTATACAAACTGGAAAAGAAAGGGAGATAAAGCTTATAATTCTAAAACAACTAGAAGGACAGAAGTAACAAAAATAAAATTGGAAATATCAGAGATTGAAATAAGATCTAATACATAAAATTAATAAATCAACAAGTTGGTTCTTTAAAAGGGTCAACAAAATTGACAGACCCCAGGCAAGATTAATCCAAAAAAGGAGAGGGGAGACTCAAATAAACAAGATTAGAAACCCTACGGGAACAATCATGACCGATATCTCAAGAAATTCAGTCCATTATGAAAAAGTACTACCAGGGCCTATATTCAAAGAAACAGGAAAATCTATTTGTATTTGGTTATTTGAAATTGGATAGGAAAGGGGGGGAAACAAGATGAGGGGTGGAGGTGGGGGGAGGGAAATGGGGACCAAGACATGTGAAAGGGTATCAATGTATGTGAATTAATGCACCTTCTATCTGGCAAATATCATGTAACCCTTCTATTAATTACAATAAAAATAAACGAAAAAAAGAAACTGATGATTTCTTAAATAAATGTAGGCTACCCACATTGAACCATGAAAAGGTAAACAAATTGAACAAACCAATTTCATACAATGAAATAGCGAAAGCAATTAGGGAAATGCCAACCAAAAAGAGCCCAGGTCCAGATGGTTTCACAGCGGAATTCTAAAGATGAAGTCATACCTATACTCTTAAAACTCTTCCAAGAAATAGAAGCAGAAGGAGCAATACCAAACTCATTTTATGAAGCGAATATTACTCTCATCCCCAAACCAGGGAAAGACACAACAAAAAAGGAGAACTACAGACTTATCTCTCTAATGAACACGGATGCAAAACTCCTCAATAAAATACTAGCCAACAAAATCCAGAAACAAATTTTAAAAATTATACACTACGATCAAGTAGGCTTCATCCCACAGATACAAGGCTGGCTTAACTTTCTCAAATCAATTAATGTAATACATCATCTTATAGAGCTAAGGATAAGAATCATATGATAATTTCTCTTGATGCAAAGAAGGCATTTGAAAATACAACATCCATTCATGTTGAAAGCACTAGAAAAAATAGGAATAAGAGGTATATTCCTTAAAATTATTAAAGCCATATAAGACAAACCTACAACCAGTATTATACTGAATGGAGAAAGTCTAGAACCATTTACCTTAAAATCGGGAACTAGACAGGGATGCCCACTCTCTCCACTTCTCTTCAATACAGTGCTGGAACCCTTAGCTAGAGCAATAAGGCAAGAGAAGGACATCAAAGGGATCCACACAGGGAAAGAAGAAATTAAGCTACCCTATTCGCAGCTGACATGATCCTCTACCTGAGTGACCCAATAAGCTCCATTCCCAAACTCCTAGAATTAATAAACTACTTTAGCAAAAACACAAGATACAAAATTAACCTGTGTAGCCTTCTTATACGCCAACAATATGCAAACAGAAGGACAAAGCAAGAAAATGAACCCATTTGCAATAGCCCCCAAAAGAATAAAATACTTAGGAATTAACTTAACCAAAGGTATAAAAGAATTATTTAATGAAAACTAAAAGCCTAATGAAAGAAATTAAAGAGGACACCAGGAAATGGAAAGACATCCCATGCTCATGGGTAGGGAGAACCAATATAGTGAAAACGCTATACTGCCAAAATTGATATACAAATTCAATGCAATTCCCATCAAAATTCCAAAGACATTCTTTACTGAAATAGGAGATATAATCCAATAGTTCATATAGATTAATATGTATCTATGACATACAAAGATTCAGCCTAATTTTAATTATGTTCTAAAATCTAAGTGCCAGGGATTGTATATAGAGATTTTCATCTTGAATACTTGTTTGTTAAATACGTCATTTGAAATTTGATGTAAAAATCAATGTTAATAAATTCTCTAATAAAAAATTTTTAAATGATTCAATAGAACTCTATTTGATATTTCTAGAAAAAGCTAAAGGTCCTTAGCTTATCGTATTATTGCTAGCAACACATCACCTCCCAGCCTCCAGTGTAAAATGTCAAGACAGCCTTGAGTTCCTCAAGTCCCTTTCCTATAACCTCAGCTTGAGAAATGTGGTACAGGCAGAAGGGCACGGGTCAAGTTCACGCTACTTCAGGGAAACATCTGGATCCCATCCTTCCATGAATCTGAAGCTAGGAGCTTGGCTGCCACAAGCCAAAATGAGCTCCTTTTTAATTCAAGAATTCACATTTCAGGTTGTTTCAATGTCTGGCCCAACTACAAGTCAAAACAAAGTCAAACAAAGCCTCATTCATGCATTCAGCCCAGAAGTCAGGAGGACAGACAAACCTTAATAATGTGGAGCTTGGGTAAGAGGTTGCAGTCAGCCAGTGTGAGCTCATTCCCATCCAGAAACTTCCTTCCAGAAACAGCAACATCCTCGGTGCTCTGGGCATCTATTTCATCTGGCAGAGGGCTATTCAAGTAATTATCTAGCTTCTTCAGGGCACGTAACAGGTTCTTTTCATAAACTAAAACAAAAAGGTAAGAAATGGCTATACTCGGCCATGCAGTTTCGTGTCACTTATTTTTTCTACCTTTGTTATTTCTTCTTTAGATGTGAGATCTTGAAATTAGTACCCAATGCTTTTGGTCACTGGCTAGCCCGCTACCAACCTCTCACATCACTTTTCTCTAACTAGGAAGGAGAGAGCTTGAAATCCTTTCTTCCTGAGACATGGCCAGCCAATGATGGGTGTCACTAAAAAAACGACATGGCTGTGGATGAATAAGGACTCACTCCACCATGAAGAATTATTGTGCTATCCTGTACACAACAGGGCTTGCTCTAGAACCCTATGTATTCAAAAGTATGTATGAGGCCTGGTACCCTAGCCACTCAGAAGGATAACATTTCAGAGTCATGGTTCAAAGCCAAGTTGGGCAGGAAAGTTAAAAAAAAAAAAGGCAGGAGTGGAGCTGTGGCTCAAGTAAAGTCTTAAGTGAGAAAGTTCAGGAATAATGCCAGGCCATGATATCAAGCCCCAGTACTAGAAAAAAAGTGTGAAAAGCATGTAACAAGGTAAATGCTGCTCTAAGCAGTGACAAACACCTTGAAGGTAAATATATTACACTAATAATGCCAATTACTGCTCCCCAATTCTCCCAAGCCTCAATATCCTCCAAGTCCCAAGAGTCAGAGCTGGGAATATGACTGGATAATAATGGCTCACATTTCTAGTCCTGCCTTCTCAGGAGGCTGAGATCTGAGGATCATGGTTCAAAGCCAGCCCAGGCAGGAAAGTCCATGAGATTCTTATCTCCAATTAACCACCAAAAATTCAGGAAATGGAAGTGTAACTCAAGTGGTAGAACATCAGACTTGAGTGAAAAAAGTGAAGGGACAGTGCCCTGGGTTCAAGTTCTAGTACTGACATGGTTTTTTTTAAGCTATTTTTTTTCCCATATTTTCAGACTCCATTACTCTTTCTAAAATCAGTCTGAGTTCCTAGATCTTATAAGCAGCCACATGAGGCCATGTGGAGAGAGAAAACAGGAAGGGCAGAGATACTCACTGTCGTTTGCATCCTTCTTGGTGTTTTTAATAAATGCAGAGAATTTGGCAAACACATCATTTCCAGCTGAGTTAGATTCGGGGTGCTGAGTCCCCAGTTTAGGGTACCTTGAAAAGTTCAAAATTGGAGGATCACAGAAAAGTTATGTTGGAGTTATAATAACACAAAAGGGAAAAAAAGTATCTTTCTCTAGGCACATATAGAATGGAGAGACTCCCTTTAACTCTTTTCCTAATCTCTTCTTCATCTCCAAGGCTGGGCAGAGACATCATATGGGAGAACCACATTGGAGCCAAAGACTCTTCTTCCTGACAATCATCAGTCCTGGGACAGTCCTTGTTGGTCTGAGTTCCCGAGACAGTCGGATGAAGAGGATGGACTAGAATGTTCTTTCCAGCCCAACTCTCCATAACCTTGAATCCTAACACTACTCCATTACCTCCCAGTAAAGCACACAGACACACACACACACACACACACACACACACACCATGGATACCTCCTCACCACAGCCGTGGAAAACTAAGCAACGCACAGACAAGACCTGTGCACCAGTCTCGGGGAAGAAGAACACTCACAGGTACCTTGGGGGAGCTAACTTCTCCTCTAAGAACTCTTCGATCTTATTCACATCAGTCTTGACTTCCCCATCAAAAGTCATAAAAGGAGGGTTTGTTCCAGGAGCCAGATTCTGCAGGTCTGCGGGTTTCCTGGGTAGACAGGAACGCCAGCCGATCAGGAGGTGCCTTGACCCCAAACAAGCTTATCCTTCCCCATTCGGAAGTTAAGAGTCCCAAGAAGATCAGCTTTCCCAGCCTCGTGAGCCAGCAGCCGTGTTCAGATGGGTTCAGGGAAGTCCTCGGCCGCACCCAGCTTGGGTGCCAGGGCATCCGACTTTGCAATTCACTCACGCTCCAGGAATTGACATGTCCATCTTGCCATGGGTCCTGAACTGTGAGTGTGTGTGTGTGTGTGTGTGTGAGAGAGAGAGAGAGAGAGAGAGAGAGACAGAGACAGAGAGACAGAGAGACAGGGAGACAGAGACAGAGAGAGAGAGACAAAGAGACAGAGACAGAGACAGAGAGACAGAGAGATAAGTGAGAGACAAGAAAGAAGAGAGCGAGAAAGAGAGAGAGAGATGCAAGTGAGGGATGAAGTTAAAGCTACTTTGATGGCCTGCACACTTTGTCTTACCTTTTCAGATCCACAGTTGTCACATTAAATATAACACCTTTCAGCCAGAGGATCATAAAGAGACGCTGTGAGAATGGACAGTTTCCGATACTCTCCCCATCATAGCCAGCCTGCAAATAGACAAGAAGATCTTTAGCTGAGCCAGTCTCTCAGTGAACTCTCCATGCCAGATACCACAGTGCACATACACAAAAGCGGTAGGAAGCTTTATGAATGGTCATAAAACCAGAGATGGTCTTCTGACACCATGTAACTCAGGGTCTGTGCCAAGTTGTAAGTGAGTGTGGGAAGAGAGAGAAAGCACACACCCACACGTGCACACACACACGCGCGCGCACACACACACACACACACAGAGCCTTTTTCACACAGCCTGCCAGGTTGGGTCTCTGAGTACAAGTTCACAGAGGAAAAGAACAGAAAGTGGAACCGAACTCCCTTCTTTACCAAAGTCAAAAAAGAACAACCTCTTCTTTTGTTTCATCTTCAGATCCAAGAGAGGCAGCAGGCCTCTCCAGCAAAATCATTGTGTTGGAAAACACATTAGCTGACTTGCACACCGACACACCATGCACAGGATGTGTGTTTTGGTTTATACAAATTCTAACATCCCTAGACATGAACAATTCTGTTCCCCTCTTCTGAGTCATAGAGGAAAGACAAGGAATCCTTGTAGATTACTACACATCTGGCTTTGAGGTAGATGGATACAAAATAATTACTTCCCAAATCCCCCAGCGCCGTTTCTGTCCCCTTATAACCCAAATACAGACATAGAAAACAACCCACTGAACATATCAATCTTTCTTTGAGGGTGTGGTAAAGAAGAAAGACTAGCCAGGTGCCAGTGGCTCAAGCCTGTCATCCTAGCTACTCGGGAGGCTGAGATCTGAGGATCATGGTTCAAAGCTAGCTGATGCCCACCTCCAGTTTACCACCAGAAAACTAGAAGCAGTGGCCCTATGGCTCAAAGTGATAGAGTGCTAACTCTGAGCAAATAAAGCAAAGGGAGAGCATTTGGGCCCTGAGTTCAAGCCCTAGTGCTGGCAGTGAAAAGAAAAAAAAAAAAGAAGAGGAAAAAGACAAGAACTGGAGACATAAAAGAGATTCCTGCAGGGCTTGGCAACACCAAGTCAGAGGAGTGATGGAGAGAACACTGACAAAGTTGAGAAACACTTCTTACCATTCCCCAAGTCCTTGACTTGGATGCAAATAGCTAATATCATGCTGCTGAAGGGCATGGAGGTGACTTACACATGTCCCTCACATCCTGCTATGCTTTAGGAGAATGTGTCACCCCGAGGTTCTGGCACCAGAAGCCTACTGCCCAGTGTAGTGGCACTGAGAGATGGTGTGGGCGCTCTAAGAAGCAGAACCTAGGAGATGGTGTAGAGGAAGTTTTTAGGGACATGACCTTCAGAAGGATTAGTGCTGGTCTCAGGGAGTAAGTGCTCACAAGAGCCAGGTGTTATAAAAAGAACAAGGCCAGGGGGCTGGGAAGGTGGCTTAGCGGTACAGTGATTGCTTGGCATGCATGAAGCCCAGGGTTCCATTCCTCAGTGCCACATAAACAGAAAAAGCTCGAAGTAGTGCTGTGGCTCAAGTGATAGAGTGCTAGTGTAGAGCAAAAAGAAGCTCAGGGACAGTACCCAGGCCCCGAGTTCAAACTCCAGGACTGGGGGAAAAAAAGAACAAGGCCAGTCCTTTCCCACTACTGGCCTCTTGTGTCATGATGTGATCTCCATATGAACTGTCATGTGGCTTGGTCCCTATGAGAGCCACGCAGAAATACAGCTTAAAGAGACCTCATTTCTTTGCACACTACCCCAACTCATGTATTTTGTTGCAGCTATGAGAAACAGACTGATACATATCCTCTGGCTTTTTGCGACGAAACCAGACGTAGGTGACATGCACACAGCCACATTCAAGCCACAAAGTCCACTTCTGTCACAAAGAGTAAAGAAAATTGAGGTGGTTCAGAATGACAGGTGAATGAAAGGCAGAAAGTGAAGGAAAGAAAAAAATGAGGCCCAAGAAAATTGAAGGAAGAGTTTCCTGGAGGCAACTCTCTGACTTTAGGGATCTGAAGTCACCAGGAGACAACAAAAGATCATTCACTAAGCGATGTTCTGAAAGATTTAGGGGATACATGTAGTACTGGAAATCAAACCCAAGGCCTCACAAACGCTAGATCGGGGCTCTGCCAGAGAACTAAATCCCTTCCCCAAAGAAATAGTAGCCAGTAGAAAGCTTTATCACATCATTAGCCAGCAAGTCACTGCAACTGAAACCACAAGGAGAACCTACCACGAACCCACCAGAAAGGTGAAGAGGTCTGACAACACCAAGTGTGAGCCAGAATGCAAACCATTGGAGGCAAGAGCACACATTCAGGCAGCTACTCCAGCATCCAGCAATCCTCTGCCAAAGCTAAGCATCCATTTACACCATAGGACAGAATTCCTACACCCCACAACGCAAAGTGCACTGGGACACATTTAAGCAAATCTCTTCACAGCTTCAGAATGAAAGGCCAAACCTAAAAACAGCCCAAATATCATCACAACAGAATGTGCTATGTGCACACCATGAAATATGACACCACAGTGAAAAAGAATCAGCTGCAACAGAAGCAACAGTGTGGTGTAACACACACACACACACACACACACATACACACACAATTGAGAGACACAGACAGACTCAATAGAGTCCTGCTTGACTCAGTATAGGTGAAGTTCAAGCTCGAGAACTCTTCTATGTGGAGAGTGGTCAGAAGAACACCAGACAGAAGGAAAAGACCTAGAAAAGTCAGGAAGGATCCTTTCCAAGTGGAAGAGACATTCTACCCTGGAGATAGATTCCTGGGTATATTCAACTGACAAAGTCTTAAGATGTGAGTATTTGATTGAATATTAATTGTATCTCAATCCAAAAGGAAAGAAAAGAAAAAGTAACTTTGAAAAAAACGCAGTTGGCCATGTCATGAGAAAGGGTATCAATGTTTGTGAAGTTATGTACCTTCTAAGTGGTGAATATAATGTAACCCTTCTATTAATCACAATAAAAAATATTTTAAAAAATGCAGTTGGATTCAGAGGGGTTTTATATGAGGCCTAGGAATTTGATTTTTTTAAATGTTAACCAAAAGATTGTTTTTTCCCATATATTTTTATTGTAATTAATAGAAGGGTTACATTATATTCGCCAGATAGAGAGTACATTACTTCACATACATTGATACCCTTTCTCATGTCTTGGTCCCCATTTCCCTCCTTCCCACCCCTGCCCATCATCTTGTTTTCCCCCTTTCCCTATCCTATTTCAAATAACCAAATATGCATATATACAATATATCAGATAACAAGGTAAAATACTGTAACAATATGAGATAACAAGGGACAGCAAAAGAGATGAGAGATAAAGTAGTACATTAAGGACAACAATCATTCATTACATGGCTTTTGTTTCTATATCCTGGAGGTCCTTTCATTTAGCTTCATACTATATGGCCTTATGTATCTAGGTTTTGTTCTATTATAAATCTCTGCTAGGAGAGCCCAAGGTTTCTAGGAATTTGATTTTTTTATATATATAATTACAACCTCTCCAATATGAGAGTTTACAAGAGGTCAGGACCCAAGGTCTAGGACACCCAGCCTTAGCTGGTGTGAGGCAACAGGAAAAGTGGTACTAGGGCTGTCCATGTGTGAGCCTGACACATGGGGACACCCACCGGGATGACCCATGAGGCAAGAAGATTTATAAGGCTTTCTAATTAATAAATAGCAGCATAAGCATGGAGATGGTGACTGAGCGTCATCCATTTATCTAAAAATTAGCCAGAATGCTGAATTTAGGGTCTCCTATGCTCTGAAGGCCTGGCTTCCACACTTCTTCCACTCAGAGTTCTCTCTGCTTCCAGCCAATACCTATTTGTCTGTCTGCCTATGGGTGGGGAGGGTCTGAGAAGGCCCCAGGGGGGAGTTTATAAAGTTGTTGGAAGACTGAGTGACAGAGGCATGCCTCCCAGTCCTGCCTTGAGGTTACACAGCATCCCAGCCATCCTTGAGCTGGGCTGCCTGAGAATGTGGCACATTCCCCCAACACATGTCGCTGCCTGCTGCAGCTCTGTGGACAGTCAAGCCAAGCAAAGAAGGGTGAGAGAGAAGGAACTGAGGGACACAGAGCCATGCTGTTTGGCTGGTTCTGACTTGTCCTGCAATTTAAACCTCTTATTTTTATAATAGCTGCACCTAAGCACCGTAAAGTCTAGAGTAAGTTCTGTAGAGCCTGGCAATTGTTCGCTTGTCTTCCCCGTATGTCTCTAACCTTTGGAATCCCGCCATAACTCCTTCTGAATGCAGCAAATCCCTGCAGATCCCCCCCTGAGAGTCTGATAAATCTCACCTTGACAATGAGCCCTGTGTCTGGAAGGACTGCTCTGAGGCCGGTTCTCGCAGATGGAGAAGGGCTGGGTGACTTAGCCTGGCCCAGTCATTAATGCTCTCCTACTCAAATCTGTGTTTTCTTGCCATTCCTGAGTCCTGGAGCTATCTCCACAGGAGGAACAAAGGCTCTAAGAACCTCTTTTTCTTCCCTTCTTTCTTTCCTTTTCTTTATCCCTTCTTCCCCTTCCTCCTCCTTCTTTCATCTTTTTCCCTTTCTGTCTCTCTTTCCTTCCCTTCATTCTTTCTTTCCTTGTCCCCTTCCTTTCTCCCTGTCCGTCCTTCCTTCCTTCCTTCCCTCCTTCCTTTGCTTTGTTAAGACAGCAACTCACTATATAGCTGAGGTTAGCTTTGAACTCACAATCCTCCTGCCTCTGCCTCCCAAATACTGGACTTCTAGGCATTTAACATCATAGCCTGCTAACCAAGACATTGCTTTAAAAATAAAAAATTGCCTGTGTCATTCTACTCTGTAAAAATTTAGACTTTACATGATCCTTTCTGTTCAGCAGCTGGAAGCAAACATCTGGCCGTGTGTGTGTGTGTGTGTGTGTGTGTGTGTGTGTGTGTGTGTGTGTGTGTGTGCAAGGACAGACTATGAGACCACGGCCCAGCGCCTACACCAGAGACACACTCCCTAACACTAAACTGTTCCAGCACCATGTGACCAGGGACCTGAGGGCCCAGGCTGCTAGGCATTTGAGAAGAAGTAGCTAGCTGCCCCAACTGCCAATAAAACACGATTTACATACCCAGTGTTGCTTCATCTTAAATTACTCTAAAACTTCTTTTTTTTCCTGTCTTAGTCTGTTGTAAATGAGGGGGTTACGGGAACAGGGAGGGAGTGACAGGACGCCTTGCTGCCTAATTTTATTACTTTAATGTGCTTCAGTGCTGGGACGTGCCAGTAAAAATAAAGGCAAAGATAGCCCATCTCCACAGGGATTCTTGAGCAATAGTGGGAAGGTATGGCCTTGGCTGCTTTCATTAGCCAGACAAGATGATAGGATAAATACTTCTATATGAAGAGTGAATAACTGACAGTTGCCATAATTAGCATGCTCGGTGTACACATGAAGTTTTATTTTTCCAATGCTGATAATTCTCTCCAGCTAATTGCACTCTGGATTCAGAATTTCTCAGCAGTGTTCTCAGCCTGCAGGGGAAGTTTTCATACTGTATACATACATTTCTGATAACCATCAAATGAAGTAGCTTCAGAGATGGAGTGTCTTCTTATTTTTCCTTTTGTCTTTCATTCTTTTCTTTTTCTTTCTTTCTTTCTTTTTTTTGTTGTTGTCACTGTCGTTGTCATCGGTGGTGGTCACAGGGCTTGAACTCGGGTCCTGGGTGTTGTCCCGGAGCTCTTTTTTGCTCAGGATGAATACTCTCCACTTCAAGGCACAGCATCACTTTTCGGTGGTTCATTGGAGATAAGAGTCTCACAAGCTTTCCTGCCTGGGCTGGCTTTGAACGACTTGGGTAGTTAGGATTGCAGGTGTGTTACACCAGCACTCAGCTAAGAGCGTCTTTTATTTCCACTGAAGATGCAGGTGCCTAAGAAACCCAGAACTGCACATCTGCCTTCCCAATTCATTGGTGTTTTAGTAGCTACCACAGCAACTATCAAATGAACATTCAAGCTTAAGAAACTCCTTTCCCAGGTGACACTTGCTGTGGGAGATGCTGATCCACTCACCAAGGCTCTTGTTTTCTTTTTTGTTGTTGTTTATTTGTTTTGTTTTGTTTTGTCAGTCATGGGGCTTGAACTCTGGGCCTGGGCATTGTCCCTGAGCAATTCAGCTCAAGGCCACTGCTCTATCCCTGAGCCACACTACCACTTCCGGTTTTCTGGTGATTAACTGGTGAAAAGAGTCTCCCAGGACTTTTTAGTTCCCCAGCTAGCTTTGAACCATGATCTTCAGATCTCAACCTCCTGAGTAGCTAGGATTACAGGTGTGAGCCACCACACCCGGCTACTGGGGTTTTTTTTGTTTTAGAATTTATTAACATTGATTTTTACATGATATTTCAAATGACATGTTTAACCAACAAGTATTCAAGAAGGGAATCTCTACCAACTATTGTTTTTTAAGACTACATTCCAACTGAGAAGGTCTTGGAAACTCAGAAGTCTTCCATGGCTTCCCAGAAAAAGGAGCAAAAGTCAGAAGGGAGCTTGGTGTGGGAGAATGAGTCCGTTCTCAGGAACAAAGTGGCCAAAAGAATGAGCTGGAAATGGCTACCTTCATCTGCTTCCTGAAGCTCCAGCAGGAGTGCCCGGCTGGCTCACTCACTCATTCATTTGTTCATTCATTCATTGTTTTGTGGTGGGAATTAAACCCGAGGCCTGTTCATGCCAGGCAAGGGCTCTACCGCTTGTGCTGAGCCCCCGTCCCCCGCACCCCGCTCTTCGATTTGCATTGTGTCTCTGAGACAGAGGCTTTCGAACTTCATGCAGACTAGCTCCCCACTCAAGCTCCTTCAAGTCAGCTGGGATTTAAAGATGTGTCCCTCCATACATGGCCTGGGTACATTTATAGTGAAAATAAATTGGCTTCTCCTACGTCTGGGGTCTAGGAAACCCAATATGCAGATGCCAGCCTCTGGTAAGGGTTTTCATGCCACATAGTATGTGGTAGTGACAGAGAGAGAGCGGGGGGAGGGGGAAAGTAGGAAAATGGGGAATACATTTTGACAAAGCCACGGAACAAGGGCATTGATCCAGGCACCTTGGGCTATTCATTTGCGCATCTTGATCCTCAGTTTCTCCATTTTGAAATCCAGGGATAATGTGAGTGATAAGGCTCCTGATCCACCTGAACATCCTGGGCGCCTATTAAACGTAGCTATTATTGTCATTATCATCATCGGTATCATTACTCCCCAACCTAATCATACCCAAGGCAATTATGAAATCCAGGGTCGTTTTTTTAATAAGCCTCAATTAGAATGATTTTCATGCCCAACTACACAATTCTTAAAGAACCCCCGACTTTTTCCATCCTATATCTATTCCAAGTGGGAATTAAGAACTAGAGTCCTTTTCTTAATTACAAAGAGAACCGGTCGTCAGCCAGAAAGCCAAGAGGTGCTCTGGCACCCATGTTGAAGCCATATAACTCTCCTTGTGAAGAGTCCAGAGGAAAGACCAGGCGACGAGCATGTCCTGACCAAAGCTGGGCTGACAAATCCAAGGGAGCAAGTGAGGACCAGCCCTCTGCTTACGGGGGGCAGCAGGCTGATCTCCTTGGTAACTCGTGGAGTGGGGGATAACGGCCACTCAGCAGGCACAGCTGCCTTTTGTCCAAGCTCTTCCTTCTCTCAGGCCCCATCAAAGGCTCTGCACTGTGTCTATGGCTTTTATAAATCCTGCTTACTAGAGCCTCAGTCCTGTCCGGTGAGTGCTCAAATGTTTCCTAACAGTGTCCAGTTGATGAGCTTCCCTCAAGCCAGGACCCTGCCAGCCTTCTATCAGAAAAGGAGATGATGGCTTCCAGCAGCTCCTGAGACATCTCCTTCCAAAGCACTCTATAAAGCTCATCCATGGAGCTAGCTGCCACTGTTCTCGAAAGCTCTATGAAGGACCCCTACTCACAGAGAGACCACTCCTCTTCCCTCAGAAGAATCCTGAAGGCCCAGCAGTATTATTTCCTTTGCTTTTTGTTTTGTTTGGTTTTTGCCAGTCCTGGGGCTTGAACTCAGGGCCTGGGCACTGTCCTTGAATATTTTTTGTTCAAAGCTAGGGCTCTACACTTGAGCCACAGCACCACTTCCAGCTTTTTCGGTATATATGATACTGAGGAATTGAACCCAGGGCTCTGTGCATGCTAGGTGAACACTCTACCATGAAGCCATGCTCCCAGCCCCCAACAGTATTCTTGATCCCCAAATATCTCACCAGCCTGCCAGTCAGGACCCCTTCCCATCACCCGAAAGGACAATCGCTGAGTGATCAACTCCTGCTGGTTTGCCCAGGATTGTCCTGATTTTAAAGCCGACTGCTGTAGAAACACAAACTACTCAGGAGGCATAAATAGGAGGATCACAGATCCAGAATGACACCCCCAACACATACACCTCTAATCAGTTGGTGGCTCAAGTGGTAGAGCACCTATCCGGAAAGTATAAGACCCTGAATTCAAACCCCGGTACTGACAAAAACAAACAAGTGAAAATCCCCTGAAAGTCCCCAGGCAACCCTAGTGTCCGCTCGGAGAAGATCCTTGGCTTCAAAGATGAGGCAAACATCTCTCCACCAGTGTAGCATAGCTGGGCAGGTCAAATTAAACACTGAATACCAACATGGCCCCAAGATAAGGCCTCATCAGATGCCTGAGGGAGACAGCAGATAGACAGGGAGATTCACAGAGCAGCAGGAAGGAGTGTGGAGCTTTAGATGTAGCTTGGCAAACCCTCCAAGTGTGTACAGAGCCAGCAAACAGCTTTCAGGCCACGTGTGGGGCAGTCAACTCAGCCTGAGAGTCAGAGAAATCAGGCATACACCCAAGGGCTCCCCACAAATGGGCCAGAAATGAAGACCCTCTTGTTTTATAAATTCTTAAATCACTCTCAACCAAGGTTTCAATGTAGCTGTGACCCTCCATAGGGAAAAGAAGAGCTAAACCTGAACCTTGGTCCAAGTCAAGTAGGGAAAAAAATAAGATATCTTTAAAATGCCAGAGATCTGCCAGGCACTGACGAATCACGCCTATAATCCTAGCTACCCAGGAGGCTGAGATCTGAGGACTGTGGTTCAAAGCCAGCCTGGGCATGAAAGACTCTCATCCCCAATTAACTCCCAGAAAATCAGAAGTGGTGCTGTGGCTCAAGTGGCAGAGCTCTAGACTTGAGCTGAAGAGCTCAGGGGCAGTACCCAAGCCCAGAGTTCAAGCCCCACAACCAACCTTTCCCCCCCCAAAATGCCAGAGATTCCAGCTCTGTCTTTTTACACATGTGATTAGGAACAAAAACTGGTGGTGTTGTGAAAGACTAATGGCAGTGGTGATGGTGATGATTTTGAGAGCAGCAGCCAACAAACACGTAGCCTTTACTCTGTTCTGCTAGATTTTCAATGTGGCGAGAAGAGATTCAGAGTCACCTACTCGAAACTTTAGGAGAGCACAGACACACCTCTTCATCTCAAGAGGATGGAGGACTGCCACGTGGGTACTTGCTCTTCTTAACTCTTTTTATTTTCGATTCCCCCACAGGCTCTCAACTGTCAAGCTGTGGAGAGATTTCATGAGGACATTGGCGCCCCCTGTGGTCCTGGGGTGTATGGCATACCTAACACCACAGATTTCATCCATCCCTGGTTAGGTTCATATGGGAAACATCCCTCCTTTTGTGCACCGCCTCTCAGGGACAGAATCACAGCTTTCATTCAACTTCAGGTTCCCTGATACACAGGGTTTTCATTAAAAGAAAAAAAAAACACAAAACAGAAAGGTTTGGGAAAACTAGTCCTAGTTGATCTCCCTATCCCTAACAACCCTTCTACCACACACACACACACACACACACACACACACACACACACACACACACACAAACACACGCGCCCGCCCATGCACTCAAGAGTTTAATATCATTTTGGATCTCCTTCTGAAAGTTCTTCATCAGTGAACACAGCATCACACTGTAGATAGGGCAGTTTATAAACAGAGAGCTCTTCAGATACTACAGACATCATAGAACTATCTGGAAGCTTCCCCCTCCCTCATTTCTCATTCCAGTCTGGCTTAACCTATACAAAGGAAGGGCCTGGCCCAAGGCCAAACGGGATCAGCTGTTCTCCAAACAAAGAGAAACACAACAGGTTGGCCAAGGCGAACACTCTGGCTTTATTAGAAGGAAGTCTTGCCTGTGTCACATGCTTTCTTTGGCAAATCTTGTAGTTCCCTTCTCACTCTCACTCCTGGGAAAAGGAAAGGCAAAGGAGGGACTGTTTCATGACTCCCCAGCTCTAGACAAGCCTGAGATTATAGACACATTATTGTCCCAAACCAGTCAAGGAGCAAACCACACAAAAGCTCCTGCTTTCCAAGGGGTGGGGAGAAGGAGGGAATGGAGAGCTGGAATGCTAAGTAACCAGAAACCAAGATCCCCAATTTGTAGCAAATTGTACAGTGATCACAGCAATACAATGTTGGTGGCAAAGGTTCAGTTCATCTGCTTCAGGTGAACAGATACCAGATATACTGATAAACAGAGGGCTGGGGTTTTCAAAATACATTCATTTATAATCCCACGTGCAGCTGCATAAACAATGGCAATGTTTTTTTTTAGATCTGTGTTAAGGAACAAAGCTAAGTAAGACTGGGAAAACTAGAATTCGAAGAAGCAGCCAACTTGCTTTCATGGATTGAAGGAGAAATCCTCACGAGCTAAGGGAGGTAGACCTTGATCAATCCCCCCCACACACACATACATGGGATCTTGGGAAGTGACTGGATCACAAACGCCTGACCTGATCAATGGATTCATTCCATGATGGAGTCATAATAATAGGTCAGCATGATTAGGAGGTGTTGAAAAGGAGGCGCTGGGGCCTAGTAGGAGGAAGTGTGTCTCTGGGGATGGGTCCTAGGAAGATACACTGTGTCTCTGCTCTTTTCCACTCTCTCTGCTCCCTGTCTTCCATGAGGGCAGCTGCTTCTCTGTCACCTACTCCCTGCTCTGTCTCACCTCATCCCAGAAACCACAGAGCCATCAAGCATGGACTGAAAACTCCAAAAGAAAGAGCCAAAACATGGTCAATCGTTTCTCTCAGGCATTACATCAGCAATGAACGCTTGAACTCAGGGCCTGGGCACTGTCCCTGCGCTTTTCTCTTTCTTTTCTTTTCCCCTCAAAGCTTGCACTCTTCCACTTGAGCCATAGGGTCATTTTCTGCCGTTTCTGTGTCTGTGGTACTGAGGCATCAAACCCACGGCTTCATGCGTGCTAGGCGAGCACTCTACCACTAAGCCACATTCTCAAACCCAAGGTTAACACAAAGTAGTGATGATTGTCTGGCTGTACACTGGGGCAGTCAGCCTCCACAGGGGCCTACAAAGAACACAGGCCCTACTCCAGCCTTGCCACAGCTCTCATGGTCCTCCAGCAAGAAGCACACTGGGAAATGACCAGAACAGCTGTGCACAAGAAGATGAAGAAGAAGGAATCTGTCTCAACCTCAAGACTGAAGAGCAAGATCCGGATGCCCTGAAGAAGCAAGAGGATCCGTGTGGATGTGGAGAACTGACGTCCATGCAGTACTGAAGATGAATCAGAGATAAAAACGGAAACCTCGGAGCCAACAAACACAAGGAGTTGCCCAAATGCTTTTGCTAAATCCAAGTGAGTTCAAAAGAAAACATATTTAGCACTGATGGCTCATGACTGAAAAGCTGAGATCTGAGAATCAAGTCTGCAAACGAAACCAAGCAGAGAAGTGAGCGAAACACTCACCTCCAAGTAACTAGCAAAAGCCTGAGTAGAACTATGGCTCAACTGGTAGAGTGCTAGCCTTGAGTAAAAAAAGCCAAGAGAGGGCACGAGGCCCTAAGTTCAAGTCCCAATGCCAGAAAAAAAAGACAAAGGCTAGTGTCTGTGGAAGCAACAGATAATCAACCAGATGTGGGAGGGTGGGCAGAGACTGCCTCGGGGGAGGACAAGAAAGCGAAGGAACCCTCTGCACTCCCTTTGAACTTGAAACTATCTATCCCACACTCATCCTACCTGCACTTTGTAGATGTGCCTGAAGTTATCAGGGAGAAAATGTCAATCAAAATAAAAGCAAATTCGTTACCCTCCTACCTCTGTGAGAACTCTCATCAACCGAGGGAGCCAGGTAAGGAGTGGATGGGTGGGGTTGGGAGAGATGGAGGAGAGCAACAGAAGAAATATCACTGATACACTGTACTCAAAAACGGACCCCCTGTACAACTAAAGAGCATTTTTTAATTTGAAAGGAATAAAGGCACCCACATAGGTTAAAAAGTAAGAGAGTTCAGAAAACTGAAAGGCTGAGTGCGGCTATGAACTATTTCTGACTTTACAAGTGCTTTAGGTCATCCAGCCCGGCCTCGGGCATCATCTAAATCTTGTCCTGGGCTGGTTGCCAAATCCACACAAACAGTGTCATCTGTGGGACGTGGTCACAGACACCACCAGCCCCAGATGACACAAGAAGATGGAGCAGAAGTAGGCTCAGCATCACCTTACCCAGAAGTCTGTTTGATGACCTACTCAAGAAAACAAGTCATCAAGAGAAAAACGGTACAGAACTAGGTGTCCTCAACTCAAAAGCCCAGATCCCTACTCTGCAGCATCAAATAACACAAAAATATTTTATTTTATAGTCTCCAGAATACTTAATCATGTTCGCTATCAATAAAGGAAGCCACAAACCAATCAACCACCCAGTAGTCCCCAAAACACTGCCAACAAGACTCAGTGTGGTGGGAGGAGAAACTCTGTGTGCCTGGCATAGCAAGGTGTGCTCAAAGCCGAGGGATGGAGACAGTGGGTAAGAAGCGAGGGCTACCCACACAAGCATCAGCTTCTGATGTTTCTCACGCTGGACTCCACAGCTAGTTTGGGGGCTCCTGGTGTTGAGACACACCGAAAACCCCACAGAGACGTGCAGAACCAGGAATTCACTTCACAAACAATTCCTTGTAAATAAGTTGAATAATTTCAAAAGAGTTTTTAATTGTTTCCTTTTTTTACCATTTTAAAATGCAGATGTGTCCACAGCAAAAACTTCATACATACCTCTCAACAAACTCCAAAAAGCAAATTCACCAGAGTGAGGGTTTAAAGTCCTGAAATCAAAACTAGAGACCTACAATCTTGCTGAGACTACCACAGATAGCCTCGAAAGGAGGAGTGAGCGACAATCGTGAGAAATGGATGAGAATGAAATTTATGCGCAGGCTGATTTTTTCCACAGAAACAAAGTTGCCATTATAGATTCTTTACCAAGGACCAAACAGACATCTTCAATGGAAATTTACAACCACAAAATTGACAGGAATGTCCTATGGAACACAAAAGTCTAAGTCAACTCCTTTAGGAGGTAACAGGGTAACAGAGGTGACCTGAGTTAAAAAACAAAAAACAAACTACAATTTTGACTGACGACGACCAATTCATTTTATCGAAAGTCAAAATGAACCATTTCCATAAGGCAGGAAGTCATCTTTTTGGGGAGAGATTCTGGATTCTCAGCTCTCAGAATTAGATACCTCAACGCAAATTCTAGAATTCCTGTGTGTGTGTATTACTGCCATATACGCCTGTACCTGGACTAATCTTCTTTCTCTCTGTGCCTTCTGCCCAGGCTTTGCTCAGCTCTGGGTGTGAGCTTCTCATACTTTACCCCAGAGCTAATGTTGAACCAGTAAACTAGGTCTTATCCCTACTGCTTGGTTGAGTGAAGAACAGAGCCGTGGGAGTGGGCCAGAAACTGCTTCCAGAGCAAGACCACAGACCACAGACGGTTTCAGGGGGAGTACTTCAATATACAGGGAAACCAGCTTGCCTTGCCTGGCCGGCTTGCGCTGCCTTCCCACATCTGCCCTCTAGTGGGTAAAAAAGGAACCAGAAAGGACTGCAACAACCAGCCTTATGCTTCTTTGCTGTGTAACGGTAGAAAGCCTGAGAAAGTGGCTTCATGGCCTTATTTTTGTCACTACTGTCCATTAATCAATGTCATGGGGCCAATAATAGACAAGACACTTCTCAAGACTGTAAAGAAAAAACATACCTCTAAGTCCAGCAAGCGTGTGTGTATACACTGGGACTTGAACTCAGGGCCTAGTACTCTTGCTTAGCTTTTGGCTTACACTTGAGCTATACTTCATTTTGCTGGTTAGAAAATAAGAAATGAAATATTCTTTTCTCTGATAAAAAAAATCCAGCTGGAAACTGGTGGTTCATGCTTATAATTCCAACTACTCAGGAGGCTGAGATCTGAGGCTCACAATTCAAAGCTAGCCTAGAAAGGAAAATCCATGAGACCCTTAACTGTAAACTACCAGAAAACCAGAAGTAAGTCTATAACTCAAAGTGATAGAATACTTTCCTTGAGCAAAAAGAACTCAGGGAAGTACCCAGGACACAAGTTCAAGCCAGACCAAAAAAAGAATTCTGTCCACACAGTGTATAACATTGTCTACCATGACCTTGACTCTGGTGGCACACCAGAACAGTGCTCTGGGCTTTCTAGCCCTTGGGGTGAACCACGTTCCTTGTCTGTGTACTGTTGGCATAAATGTGTCATTGGATTGTTTTCGCGAAGCAAGCTGTGCCTTGAAACATACCTCTCACTCTCCATACCCTGAGAACTTAGAAATATTCCATTCATCATTGCACCTAAGCCTTAAGAAATGTATGTCAGGGCTCAAAAACTTTCAGTACAGACCTCTGAACTTTCTTTTAAAGCCTATTAACCCATGTATGTGTGGCACTTACTTTTTCCACCTGTTGTAACAGTTACTTGATTATCAGAGAGACAAAAGGATTGACCCACACAGCTCTTAATGGCCAATCCCAGCAATGGCTTAATGATGCATGTCACAACCGGTGGACCCAAGTAACCAAATGACATGAAGAAACAAAGCTGCACTTGCTGCTGGCTTTTTCCTCATATATGAATTATGCTTGAAAAATGTCCATTTTTAATCCCTATTTAATCATATGGCCCAAAACCAACTGAAGCTTTTACGTGGCGAAGCAAAGCTTATTTTCCTTGTGAAAATTCTCACAGGGAATTATTATTATAACAAAGGAATGTCTTGTTCTAGAAAGCCTGCTTAATAACACAGCCTGTTGTTACACACCCTGGTGGCTTACATTCTTCAGCGACGAGGAATTCCAATCCCTACCTTGATTCGAAAGGAAAGAAATGCTGGGATCCAGTGGACTGATGACAGCTTCATACCACCCCCCAATACCTCCCACCGTGGTCTTTTTATCTAGATTCCATCAGCCTAGAGGAGAAATAAGCTATGTGCCTCAGCCATCTGTTGCTGCATCACAAACTACCCAGAACTGAGGGACCTCAAATGATTTTTATTGTATCCCCTGAGCAAAACTTCTCCCAAATGATCTTTCTGTTCTATGTGGCACTGACAAAGGTCCCTTGGTGATATCCAGCTGGTCGGGACCTGGTAGCTTCCCCCTGGGTCTAGTATCTTCCAGGGATGGTTGGAAGGACTCAGCTAGTGACCAGTGGATAAGGGAGAGACTATGATGGCCTTTGTGACCAAAAACCACTTCAAAAGTTGCCTAGTATCACATGCACCCATATTCTCTTGGTTAGTCACAGCATTCAAGGTCAAACCAGACTTAAAAGGAAGAAATCAGATCCACTTCTCAATGGAAGGCACGTCAAAGAAGGTGCCGCCATGTTTACTCCATCATACCCAGACATTCCCAGGTGTGCCAAAAGGCTCAAGTCATTTATTAATTGACTCTTCTCTTCACTAACTTGAACTTGAAGAAAACCTTCGCAAAGGCAAAGGAGACCCTTTCTCGTGTCCCTTGATGGAGTTGCCTATCTGTTGTTCTCACTTAACAAACCTCAAAGGCTGTTCCATAATGTATTAGAAAAGCATCCTCCTCCAAATCTGAGTCCCCAAGACCTCTGAGCTTTCTTAAGTATTGAGTTCTTAGCAGTGAAATAACACCCAGCAGACACTGAGCGCAGCTCAATACTTCATCCAGTGTACCACTCATGGGAACAGAGTGAAGGAATCTGACCTGGGGTGAAAACAAAGAAAACAAAGTTGAGGAAGAGATTCCATCTTTCCAGGGTTCTTTGAACTTGTCTCCAAGGCCCTGACACCAAAGGCACCAAATGAAAGTGTTGAATTTCCTCATTTTTAGAGAAAGTCTGGAGTACCTGGGTTCCAGACCAATGACACCTTTGTTTTGTGTACTTCCTGAAGTATGTGACGGCTAGGGGAAACTCAATGTGTCCAACACATCCATGTGATCACTGCCCGTAAGGACAACATCACAAAGGTTTGCTAGACTCCATCTCTAATTATTCAGGGTCGGAGGTGTTACTTGACTAGTAGGACATCATTCCAGTACAAGAGTCTGAGTTTGAACCCCAGTACAGCTTAAAAAAATTAATCTGATGGGTTTTTGCCCACCACATAAACTATAAAGGTCACAGAATGACTATGTAACATCATGGCCCACATTTTCAACTGAACCACTGATGGAAGCTTTCAAAGGAGCTTTCCCAGTTGATGGTTCCATATTCAGTCTCCTGCTCATTAAATCCCAGCTGAGGAGTGGCATCACAGTTCTCTACAAGGGAGAGGATTTGTTACTATTCTCCATGATTTTTGGATAATTCCTTAGGCAGACAGAAGCATACACAGAGCATCTGACTGGAAGACACAACTTGGAAACAGTATTTTGGCCTTATGGCATCGCAGGTGGTTTTTGTTTTGTTTTTCAGGTGATGTGTGCATGGTCATCTTGATCTGTAGAGTCAAGTTTGCCACAGTAGACGGCACACCAAGATGAAAGCACTCTACTTTTCATGTCTAGATGGCGTGAGGCAGTCGAGACATGACCCAACCATCCTTACCAGCTTAAATGCCACTGGAACTGCAGTTCTTACCATGGAGTAGAGAGTCCAATTCTGACAGTGCATGTGCTTAAAAACAAAACCTACTAATTACAAGAGACAAAGTTATGGAATATGGACCGCAACACAGCATTTCCAAATCCAGTAAATGAAGTCAAAGGCTGCCAGCCCACATGCAGCAGTCCATACATTAGTTATGAAAACCACCAAAACTAAGAAGATAGGCCTCCCTCACAAAGGCCCTCAGGACACTCCAACAAAATCAGAGGCAACACATGAGACAACAGGCTTTATACAAACACAGGAGAGAAGAAAGCCAAAAGCGCACCTGAAAACTAGACAAAAGGACCAAGAAGCCAGGCCTCAGAAAAGAGATGTCAACAGTTTTCAAGTATCTGAAAACATCCTCCGAACTTCAGCAAATGGAAACAAGAGGTGCTTGCTGTTGCTGTTGTTTCCTTTTCTTTGGTGTGTATGTATTGTTTGTTCATTTATCTGGCTTTGGGAAGATAATGGGAGCACAGAAGTGTAGGAAGAAAGAGTGAACGAAAGCAGCCGTGGTACTCAGTAAATAATGTGTTGAAAATGAACTATGCAACTGGAGGGTGGGGACAGGAGGGAAAACTGGAAGAGAGCAAAGGAAGGGGTGACACTGTCCCAAAAGAAATGCACCCTTTACCTGACTTATGTAACTGTAACCTTTCTGTAAATGACCTTTATAATAACAACAAAAAATGAACCATCCCCAACCTTCTCATAATTACAGAAACCAGAATGAAATGATCAATGGGCCTTACTTTGCACTACTCAGATTTTAAACATTTGGTAATACATGGCTGGGGAAGAATGAAGGAAATCACACAGCACAAACAGAAATGCATGATATGAACTAGCTTTTTAGAGAAGAAATTTGGCGAAAGTTATCAAAAGGTTGAGTGTGCCTATCCTTTCCCCTAGCAATATTCCTAAAAATTAAGCTTCCCTATATTATTGTACAACCTTACATTATTGTACAACTCTGAAGAAAGCATCACTATTGTTTAACGTATCAAAAAGAAGAATGTGATGAGTGCCAGTGGTTCACACTTGTAATTTTAGCTACTCCAGGAAGCTGAGATCCAAAATGTCAAGGATGGGGGCAGGAAATTCCAGAAGACTCCATTTCCAAAATAACTAGTAAAACAAACAAAAACACAGAGCTGGAGGCATGGTTCAAGTGGTAGAGCATTAGCCAGCAAGCTTAAAGACAACAATGTCTTGACTTCAAACTCAGGTACTGGCAACAAAAAGTTAGGGAAAATAATCCCAACAATCTCATAGACAGAATGAATGTATGTTCAAAATTGTGTATAAAATTGTGTATATCTTATTTTGACTACTTAAAACAGAAATTATGGGGCCAGGAGTTTGGCCTAGTGATAAAGTGCTTGCCTAGCATTCCTTGGTACCACATACATAGAAAAAAAGCCGGAAGCAGTGGTGTGGCTCAATGGTAGAGCTCTAGCCTTGAGAAAGCCCAGGAACAGTGCTTAGGCCCTGAGTTCAAAGCCCAGGACTGGCACAAAAAAAAGAAACAAAAAACCCCAGAAATTAGGGACTTCGTAAGCAAAATCCCTTGCTAAAAGTTTTGTGTCTTAAAGATATCTTACTCAGAGACTTTATAATCCTTATCCCACAGGTGACTGATGCCAGTTTTGTTCAGATGGACAAAACACTCAGCCTCAGGGAAGAAATCCCAGCAAGTCCCAGGGATCAGGAAACGTTTTCTTAAGGAAAGCAGCAACAAACTGAAAAGGCTTTGAATCCCCATCGAGAGCACAACTTCGTAACTCTGCTATCGTAAAGTAAAAGTAACAGTAAATAATCACTGTAGTCAAAGTACAGCGGGATCGGGAAGGCACTGACATTTGAATTCCATCTTTTTTTCAATTACTCAAAAGTGTATCACCAAGGGTATAGCTCAGGCAATAGTGTGCATGCCAGCATATACAAGGCCCGGGGCACCACACACAGAAAAATGAAGAAAACAAATAGGAGCCTAGATGTGAGCTAGAAGCTATGCGAACTTCTGGTCCAAAGCAATGCTGTATCTCTCCCCCTTCCTCTGTGCCCAAGACGGAGGGGTCTGGAGGGGGCAGAATGGGACAGCCAGCTCCAGCCAGTAGGAAGGGAGGGAACTCTGCCACCAGCATACCAGGAAGCCCTTCTACCCTGGAAAGGAAGAACAAGACTGGCAGAAGATAGCACAGCCCTTCCCCTGTCCGCCGGCTTCAGATACAACTGGTGGCCAGCTGATGCTGGAAATAACAGTAGCCCACTTGGATGTAAGGAGAGAAAGAATGAAACACCAATCTGTGCCTTTGGCAACAGGTCCTATTGCTCAGATGACATGAATAGTTTGTTATTTACACCCACTTGTTATTGGGTAAACTATTAATCAACTGAATACCTTCATGATAATGACATTCTTCCCACCACCAAACACCACAGTGTAGCATCATCTGGAGCAAAAGTATAATGAGAAAGCACGTGCATGAAGACTCAGGTTCAATTCCTCAGTATCACACACATAGAAAAGCCGGAAGTGGTGCTATGGCTCAAGTGGTAGAGCACTAGACTTGAGGAAAACCCAAGAACAGTGCTCAGTCCCTGAGTTCAGTCCCCAGAACTGGAAAAAAAAAAAGCATATATAAAATACATCTAACTGTTAACCTGCTTCTCAACTAACTTGAGAGCTATGATTAGCAGAGAAAAGGGTAGGACAGGTAAGAGCATGTGACTCTCTCTCTCTCTCTCTCTCTCTCTCTCTCTCTCTCTCTCTCTCTCTCTCTCTCTCTCTCTCTCTCTCTCTCCCTTAAATTCAAGATAAAGAAATTTTTTTATAGCAGCTTAAGTGAAATAGACTTAGTTCCTAAGGGCCAACATCTCTGAATGACAATGATTCTTTGAGAAGGACAAGGAGACTCGTTGCCTGCATAGAACCGTCTGAAGTATGACCCCAGTTCTGCCTACTCTGGGATGGAAAAGCACAGAAGTGTCCTGAAGAAGCCACCTATTCTATGAGAAAGTGCCCCTCCCTCCACTGCTCCTGGATACTGGGTTTGGCTGGTGAGTCAACACTCAGCAAGAAAATTAGGGCTTAAAAGGAAGGGTTTAAGAGATTACATTATTTGCCTCCTCAACACTCAGGAAAACCTTTACTTTCCTGGCTTTTTTTTTAAATCTTAAAGAATTTGTAAGCCAGGCACTGGTAGTTGATACCTGTAAATCTCACTACTTAAGGGGTTGAGATCTGAAGATCATAGTTCAAAGCCAACCTGGGTAGGAAAGTCCATGAGATGCTTATCTTCAATTAACCATGAGAAAACTGGAAGTGAAACAGCAATACAGAGTGGCAGAGTACTAGCCTTGAGCAAAGAGCATAGAAACGGTACCCAGGCCCTGAGTTCAAACCCCAGGACTACACACACACACACACACACACACACACACACACACACACACACACACACACACAGAGTTTGTACCAGAGACTATCAGATTATCAGAGATTCCATTCTCCATGGGGAAGGAAGGAAGATGACTGTATCTTCCCAGAGATGACTAAATTCATAGGTGCTTGATCACTATTGTCTTCATCATGTGCCAGACACTGTGCTAAGGCCCGAGAAAGCAGTGGACCAAGATACAAAGTGGTCCTTGCCAGGCCAACTTCCAGATCAGAGGAGATGCTGTGCATGCAGGTACCTGCCTAATTCCATTGTTCCATCCATGCTCTGGGTGGCACGGTAAGCTGGGATGAGGGGAGGACAGGAGCAGCTCATTCTGGAGAGCTGCTGCAATGGGGCTCCTCCAGAGCTGTTGGCAATTTATCTCCAAATCCACATTAATGGCATTTGGAGGTGGTACTCTTGGGAGATGATTAAAATAAGATGAAGCCATGAGGGTGAGGCCCTGTGGTGGTTTTAAAGGAAGAAGAAGAAGAAAAAGAAAGAAGAAGAAGAAGAAGAAGAAGAAGAAGAAGAAGAAGAAGAAGAAGAAGAAGAAGAAGAAGAAGAAGAAGAAGAAGAAGAGGAGGAGGAGGAGGAGGAGGAGGAGGAGGAGGAGGAGGAGGAGGAGGAGGAGGAGGAAGAGGAGGAGCAGGAGCAGGAGGAGGAGGAGGAGGAGGAGGGAAAGGTGTAGAAGGAGGAAGAAGGGAAAATGGAGGAAGGGGAGGAGAAACCAGAGTTAGTATATCTGTTCTGATTCCCTGGGCCATACAGAAAGAAGGCTTTCCTCAGAGACTCAAACATAAGCTTCCTCTAAACCCATGCATGACTCAAATGAACTTTTACTCTTTACCAATCATCTTGCCTTGAGTCTTTGTTACAGTAACAAAATGGACTAAGATGCCTGCTGATGTGCCCTCAGATTCTAGAACAGTATCCAACATATAGTAGTAGTTCATGTGTACCAAATTGACAGATTAATGTATCAGAGCCTGGACTTTCATATATCCCTTCAATTCCTAATGTTTTGTCTAGATTTCTAAAATGAAAATCAGGAAGTCACAGACACTCACCTCCGCCTTATTTCTGCACCAAGCACTGATTTCATGTGTGTCATTTCTAAGCAGGTGTTCGTAAGATGATCAGGAAACAAACTAGAAAAAGTATCATTTCTCATGGAAAATTGAAGTTGCACAAGTACATCATCAGAACATACAGCAGCTACATAATGAGGAAAATAACATCTCCCTCGCAAACTCCTCAGCGACCACGTGCACAGAGCAAGTTTCAGCCTGTCCTCTCCCGATGCACAGGGAGCTACCAGAAGTTGCTCAGATACTGCTCAGGTATGTTCCTGTCCTGTCAAATAGCAAGGTAATGCTTAGGGCCTCGTTGTTCCCCTACTGATGTTGTTGCTATCATTAATAATAA
Organism: Megascapheus bottae; assembly: GCF_031878675.1. Taxonomy (NCBI): domain Eukaryota; kingdom Metazoa; phylum Chordata; class Mammalia; order Rodentia; family Geomyidae; genus Megascapheus; species Megascapheus bottae. Next base: position 98,833,135 of record NC_143509.1, on the reverse strand, counting down.
TAATAATAATAATAATAATAATAGTAGTAGTCGTAGTAGTAGTAGTATTTCTGGGTGACTGTATCTATTCAAATGGCATGCCTTTCTTGAATTTTACCTTGTTCCATTAAACTTCACTTTCACTGCTTTGGAGAATCTAAACGTGATGGTGAAAGCCAGCTCAGGATCTCTAGATTCAGTGTCCAAAACATAGCTCAAAGGACCCCTAGAGCCTAGGCCAAGGAGAATTCACTGGTCACATGGCAGCTTAGACTATCTCAGCCTATCCACACTAAACCTTTCCCAGAAGAAAATATGCTGGAGCAGGAAGCAAAGCTGTAGACAGGACTTCCTCTCTTAAAGAATGAGTACCATGATCAGAAGACAGTAAGAGATTTTATCCATCTCAGCAAGACCATAAGTGACCCTCGGAAGCTACTCAATCTCACCATTTGGCTGTCTAGTTGTTTCCTTCAAAGAAAACAGGACTCCAGTTCAACCATCCAGTCTGACATCACGATACTCTGCTTTGCCTACACAAACAGCTACCAAGCAGTATCCAAGAAAGCCAGCTGTTTCTACCGTCCCTAAGGCTCTTACCCCAGAGACTAGAAGTAATTCACTGCCTATGGGGATGCTTCCCGTTAAAGAAGAAATGGAAGGGAACCAAATATAGTAGCTTTCACCCATGTCTACTCTTTGGGTGGCCAAAAATCAAGAAAATCAGTCAGAGGAGTAACAGAAAACCAAAACGGGTTAGGGATATGGCTCAAGTGGCAGAGTATCTGCTTAGCAAGCACAAGTTACTGAGTTCAAACTCCAGTACTGCCAAGTAAATAGACAGATGATAGATAATAGATGAAGAAGGAGGAGGAAGAGGATGATAGATACATAGCTAGGGAGTGAGGAAGAAGGTTTCTAAGCAGAATCAACAAAAGCTTGCTTAGTAACCTCCTGCATTTACACTATGATTATTTTTTATAGTTTTATGAGAACTATTCTTGAGCCCTCTCAATAACCTCGGGGCAATTCCTAGTGTTGTTACCCTTCAATCTATGAGATTCACAAAGGCACAAAACAGTAAAGTAACTTGCCCAAGATCACAAGCAAGAAGGCAGCAGAGCTAGGACTTCATGCCAGGGTCCCTGTGTCAACAATCTGTGCTCTGGTCCCATCGCCGCACTCATAGGCATGCAGACCCTCGTTTAAACCTTCAACACACCCCATGCCTGCAGTCTGCACTAGAAATTCCATGCCTGCCTGCCCTATAGCCCAAGGGAGAGATGCACTCCAGAGGAATGTCCCTCTGTGAAGTGTCAACCCAGAGCCTGGCAGGCAGAGCCCAGCAAGGATGACACCCCTGCTGAACTTTGGACATGCAGCAGGTAACCAGCAGGGGGCAGGAGAGAGAAAATGGTGGAGAGGAGCTCAGATGGAGGGTGAACCATGGTGCAAGAGGAATATGGTTCATTTAGCAGGAAGAGGGTACTTGGTTATGGCTAGCGTTGCACCTATTACCATGTGTGACAAAGTGTGGGGACTCCAGCAATGACAGAAGAAGGTCTAAGAAAGTGGAGACCAGAATAACATCACAGTGGGCTTGGGCTTCTGTCAGGAAATGCCCAAGTAACAAATGAAGAACTTTACACTAAGAAACACACAATCAGATCTTTTCTTGGTCCCCTGGCAAGTTAGAAAGAAGTGGAATGATTGAAAGGGGCCAGAAGTGGAAGAGGAGAGGCTAAAGGGAAGCTATGACTTGTATGTCACAACTTTCAGAAGCCACTGTTGCTGGGGATACTCTAAGCAAGCCACCCACCCAGTCTGGAACAACAACCCAGCCATACGTACTCCACGCCATCCCAGGACCTCCCTTGGCATTCCACCTTTCTTCCCTCAGATGATGTTGTCACTTTACACCTGTCCTATGGCAACGGCATCTTCTCACCGGTAAAGAAGCACATGTTCATATCTCTGCTCGGACCCTTGCCACCAAACACTTCTGAAAATTCTGATGCTAATCACTTGGGTGTGTTTCTTATTAGATTTGTCTACACTTTGGCCAGGGAGGTTTAGACCTTCAACTGATTTCTGCAAGTCTGAAAATATTTCTGAGGATTATGATTTAGCAGGCAGTGCGCATTCTTCACCTTATTATCTCCAGCTTCCTGGAGGTCTGGCTAAAGGTTTTTTAGAAAGGGCTCTTGGTAGCAAAATCTTGATACATAAGGACATATAATGTGAAGCTAATTGAAAGGACCTCCAGGATAGTGAAACAAAAGCCATATAATGAATGATTGTTGTCCTTAATGTACTATGTTGTCTCTCATCTCCTTTGCTGTCCCTTGGTTATCTCATATTGGTATAGTATCTCACTTTGTTATCTGATATATTGAATTTATTTGTATTTGGATATTTGAAATTTGATAGGGAAGGGGGGAAAACCAAGACAGGTGGGGGGTGTGGGGGGAGGGAAACGGGTACCAAGACATGTGAAAGGGTATCAATGTATGTGAATTAATGCACCTTCTATCTGGCAAATATCATGTAACCCTTTTACTAATTACAATAAAAAAAAAGAAAGGGCTCTTGGTGTTAAGTAGCTCCTAGACTTTGCCTGTGTATTTGGGATACCTTGCACAATTGCCATTTAAACTCAAAACTTCATTGTGGCTAGGCGCTAGAGAGGCTATTGCCTGTCATGGTAACTATTCAGAAGGCTGAGACCTGAGGATCACAGTTCAATATCAGTCTGGGCAAGAAAAGCTTATGAGATGCTTATTTCCAATGAACCATCAAAAAGCTGGCAGAGGAACTGCCAGCGAAAAAAGAGTGAAAAAAGCTAAGAGGTGGATCAGGAGTATGGCCTTATGGTAGAGTGCTTGCCTAGCATTCATGAGGCCCTGGGTTTGAGTCCCCAGTACCACATGCACAGAAAAAAGCTGGAAGTGGTGCTGTGGCTCACATGGTAGAGCACTAGCCTTGAGAAAGCTCAAAGACAGTGCCCAGGTCCTGAGTTCAAGCCCCAGGACCAGCAAAAAAAACTTAGAAACAGTGTGCCAGGCCCTGTGTTCAAGTCTCAATGCCAGCAGGGGCTTTCACAAATAAATTCGAAGCCAGGCAGGGTGGCTCACGCCTGTAATCCTAGCTACACAGGAGGCTGAGATCTGAGAATAGAAGTTTAAAGCTAGCCTGGGCACTAAAGAGGATGAGACTCTTATCTCCAATTAATCACTAGAAAACAGGAAGTGGAATTGTGGCTCAAGGGTAGGGCAGTAGCCTTGAGCTGAAGAGCTCAGGGACAACACCCAGACCCAGCATTCAAGCCCAATGACCCCCAGATAAATAAATAAATAAATGCTGTCTTTCTAACTTAGGAACAGAAATATGACACTAGGTAGAGGAAGCTCAAGCCTTTAGTACACTGTATCTTCCACACTCAATGGCACAATGGCCGAGAAACATGGTGATAGATAAGTAAGATCCCACATTCACTCAGACTCAAGTGTATTATTTTCAGTTCCACCAAAACAGAATGGTTTCTTGGCACTAAAAACACTGGCCAGATCTGGGCCTCTGAGGTTTGCAACCTGGGTATTCTCACATTGAACCTACCTGTTGAATCTCTCTCTCTCTCTCTCTCTCTCTCTCTCTCTCTCTCTCTCTCTCTCTCTCTCTCTCTCTCTCTCTCTCTCTCCCTCCCTCCCTCCCTCCCTCCCTCCCTCCCTCCCTCCCTCCCTCCCCACCTCCCTCCCCCCTCAAATATTAGAAAACTTCCTTTGGCAGAAATGATTTGTACCCCAACAGGACACGCAGCTTTTGACTCTTCCGCTGGGAAGGCCCGGCAGGATTTTCAGGACAAAGGACAGTGAACTGCCGGCTCCACAGGGAACTCTCGGCCTCACCCCAACCTCCAGGCTTTCAGAGGATCAAGACCTTCCCCAGCAAGCGCTCCAGAAACTTCTTAACACCTCGGCCCCGCCTCCCCTCGCGTGGGGCCCCGGCGCGCCCTTCCTGCGCCCCGACGGAGGGCGTGGACCGAGGGCGCGCGCGTCCTGTACCTTGACGAACAGGGTGATGTCGTGCTCCGATCCCTCGCCGGCCTCTCCACCGCCGTTCACCGGCGCAGACCCGCCGCCCTCCGCGCTGGGCAACTCCGCCAAGTGGTTGCTGAGCGGGGCGCCCCCGGCCTCCCCATCGGGGCTGGTTCCGGGGGACTCCGCCGTGGGCCCCTCTGGGCCTTGCTCCCCCGGTTCAGGCTTCTCCTCGGCCTCCTCGGCAGCCCCTCCCCGGTCCCCCTTCTCCCCGCCCGGGTCTGCCCGGGGTTCCCCCGACTCCTCCTCCGTCCCGGGGGCCGCCGCGGGGACCCCCGCAAACTCTCCCGGGTGGGGCTCCCCAGACCCAGGCTCTGTGTCCACTAGGACCTCGCATTGAGGCTGCGGACTGGGGTCCTCCCCACCTCGGGGCGCACCCTCCGCCCCGTGCGCCCTTCCAGCCGCCGCCTGTGCGCCCGCGTCCACGCCGGGCCCCGCGGCTCCCTGGGCGTCCACGCCTGGCCCCACGGCTGCCTGAGCCTCCACATGGATCCCGGGCATCTCCAGCTGAGGCTCTGCCTCCTCCGGCAGCGCCTCGAGGGCTGCTCCTGCAGCCCAGCTGGGAGTGCTGACCTCGCCGTCCTCCTGGTCGCCCTCCTGCGCCTCGCCCCCCTGCGCCTCGCCGCCCTGCGCCCCTGCTCCCCCCTGCGCCTCGCCCCCCTGCGCCTCGGCCCCCTGCACTCCTGCGCCCCCCTGCGCCTCGCCGCCCTGCGCCTCGCCGCCCTGCGCCCCTCCGCCCCCCTGCGCCTCGCCCCCCTGCGCCTCGGCCCCCTGCACTCCTGCGCCCCCCTGCGCCTCGCTGCCCTGCGCCTCGCCCCCCTGAGCCCCTGCGCCCCCCTGCGCCTCGCCCCCCTGCGCCCCTGCGCCCACGCCCTGCACCTCTGTCCCAGGGCCATTGCCGGCACCCGGTCCTGGCCCTCCACCCCCTCCCCCCTCCTCTCCCTCGACTCCGGCGCCCTCCCCCTCGGCCCCCGGGGCCATCGCCGCGCGCCCCGTCGCCTCCTCCTGGGCCACAGGCTCACTGGGCCCCTCGGGTCCCTCCGCCGGAATCACCGGGCCGTCGGGCAGCCCCTGGGGGCCCGAAGCGCCCCCGCCGGCCTCCGCGGCTTCGGTCATGGCCACCGATCGCGCCCCCACGGGAGGGAGACTTGAGTTCCCTGTCCTGTCCTGTGCGGGGCGCCGCGCAGGGGCTGGCCGGCGCCGGGAGAGACACCGGGCGCTGGGGCCCCCGCGTCCCCTCCGGGCCGCCCCGCGCCGGGCTCTCCTCTCCGGCGACCGTTTTATGCCCCGCCAGGCGGAATCGAATCAGCCCAAGACGCGCTTGGCGCAGGAGCAGGTCTGGGAGTCTTCCTCGGCCGACCAGGCCTCCGAACCGCGCCCGTCTAGACCCCGGCGCGGACGCCCGGACCCCGGCGCGGACGCGCTCGCGGGTGGAGGCTGGAGAACTCCCGGCGCCCCTGCCCGTCCCCCGGCCGGCCGTCCAGAAGTGCGCCCGGCCAACTCCATCCCGAGGGCTGGGCGGGGCCAGTCCTGTCCCCTCCGCCCCTGCGCGGGTGGCCCGGGAACCTGGCCAATGGTGGCCTTTCTGAGGCTCCAGCGCATTGTAATGAGAAGACTGGTTTTACTGGCCTCGAGGAACAGCTTCAAGTTCCAGAGCCCTTTAAATCAACAACATCCCCCAACACACACTCACACACACACACACACACACACACGCTCACACACAGACACACACACAGTCACACACAGTCACACACAGTCACACACTCACGTACAGACAGACACACACATTCACACAGACCCACACAGTCACACATTCACTCACACACACACACAGACACACACAGTCACACATACAGACAGACACACACACTCACACACACACTCACTCACACAGACAGACACACAGTCACACACACACTCAGACACACACTCACGCAGTCACACACACAGTCTCACACACAGACACACAGTCACACACACACGCTCACACACAGACACACACACAGTCACACACAGTCACACACAGTCACACACTCACGTACACAGACAGACACACACACTCACACAGACCCACACAGTCACACACTCACTCACACACTCACACACAGACACACACAGTCACACATACAGACACACACACACACTCACTCACACAGACACACAGTCACACACACACTCAGACACACACTCATGCAGTCACACACACACACAGTCACACACACATACTCACACACAGACACACAGTCACACACACACACAGACAGAAACACACTCACACACACTCACACACAGACACACACTCACTCACACACACAGTCACACACACTCAGACACACACTCACGCAGTCACACACACACAGTCACACACACATACTCACACACAGTCACACACACTCACACACAGACACACACACTCACTCACACACGCTCATACACAGACACACACAGTCACACACTCACACAGACACACACACAGTCACACACAGTCACACACTCACGTACACAGACACACACACTCACACACACAGACACACACAGTCACACATAGAGACACACACGCACTCACACACACACACTCAGACACACACTCACGCAGTCACACACACAGTCACACACACATACTCACACACAGACACACAGTCACACACACTCACTCACACACTCACTCACATGGAAGGGGCCACTCAACACTCAACACCTAATTTCCATTCTGCCCAGAAGCGAAGCCTTCAAGCTCCACTCGGAGACATAGATGGTCACCCTGCGCCCTTGTGCCTCTTGTATAACAGCCAGGACACAAATAAACCCCCAGGAGGAAGATTGGGGACATCAGGCTCCCTGCCTTCTCTGTTTTAATTCTTCTTTTTGTACATCTCCCGAGGTTTCAACTCGGAGCCTGGGTTCTGTCCCTGAGATTTTGCGTTCAAGGCGAGCACTCCACCACTTGAGATGCAGCGCCGCTTCTGGCTCTTTGGTCATGAATTGGAAATAAGTCTCAAAGCCTTTCCTGTCAGGGATTGCTTAGAACTGTGATCCTCAAATTTCAGCCCCCTGAATAGCTAGGATTACAGGTGTGAGCTTCCAGCATCCCACCAACAACACGTTTAATGCAGAACTAAGGGACAATTCATCACAATATAGTGACAAGAAGACACTGCAAGGGGAAAAGAGTCCCCATAGCCTTAGATTGGAGAATCAATACTGTTGAAATACTCATACCATCGAGGGAGTTCACTGCACTCCCTATCACCAAATCAAAGTGTATCCTCACATAACTTGAAAAACAAGAAAAAAAGACAAAAGACAAAAGCAATCTTGAGGGGGGAAAAGAAAAAAAACAAAGCTGTAGATGTCACAATTCCTCACTTTGAGCCATAATAACCACAACGGCAGGGAGAGCCAGAACAAACCCCACAGCTACAGCGAATCACACCTTGACAAAGGCCCAGAAGCACCCACTGGGGAAGGGACAGCTTCTTCAGCAAATGATGCTGGGACACGGGATACCCACAGGCCGACCTGGAAACTTAGCCTCTCCCCGTCTCTCACCTGTACAAAAATGTCAACTCAAAATGCATGAAAGACCCAAATATAAGAATGAAAAGTACTAGGAAAAAAAACCACTATGGGAAACACTTCAAGATGCTGGTACAAGTAGTGATTTTTCAATAGGATTCTCCAGACACAAGGAACAAAAGGGAAAAGTGACAGGTGACATTGTATCAGACTAAAATGTCTCTGCCCTACCAAGAAGTAACCAAGAGAACAAAGAGAATCTACAGAATAAACTATGGTGACCTGCTCATCTCACAAATGGGTTAAGATCCAGAACATATATGAAAGTGAAAAACTTGGCAGCATAAAAGGAGTAATTCAACTTAAAAAAAATGGACAAGTGACCTGAATAGACAATTCTCCAAAGAAATGCAAATAGCCAACAAATATATGAACAAAATTCTCAGGACCACCAGCCATCAAAGGAAGGTAAACCAAAATACATTGAGAAGGATGGATGGTGTGACATTGATCAAGATGCAATGTTCTTATAAACTGATTTAATGAACTGAAACTCCAACTTCCTATAACTACTGAAAGATAAGAGTAAAAAAAAAACCTCACTAGAGTTAGAATTCGAAAAATAAATAATGCTGGCGATGAAATGGGGGAAAATTAACTCGTATACATTACTGGTGAAAATGTATATTACTACAGACATTGTGGAGACCAGAATATTAGTTCCTCAAGAACAGTACAAATAGATCTACTATATGATTAATGTCCAAAGGGAATGAAATCAGCATAGCAAAGAGATATCCACATGTTGGAATGCAGCAGTTTAGTTAAATCACAAAAGTTAAGATTCATCAACTGATGAACGAATAAGGAAAATGTACATTACACTATTCAGCCATAAAATTAATGGAAATCCTGTGTTTTAGAGCAAAATGGATAGAACTGGAGGGCACTGTGTTAACTGTGTTAAATGAAGACATACATACACACACACACACACACACACACACACGCACATGTTCTTTCTCATAAGTGGAAGCTAAAAACAAACAAAAACAAACGACAGTCAACCTGGAAGTAGAATAGCAGTTTCACTTAAGGATAGTGCTCTACCACTTAAGTAACGCTTCTACTGCCAGCTTTTTGCTGGTCCCATTGGAGAGGAGCCTGTCAGATTTATCTGCCCTGGATGTCTTCCAGTCTTGGCCTTCAGATCTCAGCCTCCTGACTAAGCTTATGAGCCATGGGGGCGTGGCATAAATGATAGTTTTATTAAGCAATTTAAAATGTTTATATTTTACAATATTTTGATTTTATGTCACTAAACAATGTCTATTTAAAAGTGAATAAAAGGCTAGGCATGGTAGCATATGCCTGTAATCCTAGTGATTCTAGTTCAAGTATTAAGTTCAAATGTAGGCTTCATGTTTTCATGGCTGGTTTGAAACTCCTGATCTCAAGGGATTCCCTCTGTTTCAAACTCCAGAGGACTGGAAGGTATGAAAACACACTTGACCAAAGTACTTTAAATACAGACTTTCATGGTAACATTTCAGTTAAGCAAAATTAATTTTAGCTATTGTAAGTTTTATGTAGATGTCACTGCTACACAATACTGAGCACTTGGCTCTGGGTTCCTTATAAAATAAAACAAGACTAGGGGTCATGGCTTAAGAAGTAGAGTGCTTTGGGTTCAACCCAGCAGTACCAAAGTGGGTTGGGGTTGAGGAGGAAGGGATAGAATATTACTCAGAGTTTCCACAATCATTTGGCAGTTGCGTTAGGCGGCATGAAACATAAATGCAATGCATCCAAGAGCCCATCTCTTTCCGGTCTCTCGTGGCTATCCATTCCTGTTGCTGGTTCATGATAGTTGCCTTCTCATGGATACACACTGTTTCCAGGCCCTTCCAGCACCTATGTTCCACCCATGGCCCCAAGTGTGACCCTCAGGGGTCTGAAGTGCCTGAGATGCCTGAGAGTGTCAGGTCCTCACTTGCAAAGTGTGCAGTCCTCCAAAAGTCGAAGATGCCAGTCGCTTTCTGGCCTCATTTGCTACAGTTATGCTCCCTCCGCTCAGCTTAAATTTTCATGATTGCAGTTACTAATCACCCCCTAAAGCTCAGAAATATTTAGGCAAAAAAAATTCTAGGGGGAAAATATTCATAAGCTTTAAGTTGCAAGCTTATTCTGAATACCATGGAATCTGCAGCCATTCCTCAATGCCCTGCCTGGGACACGAAACATTCTCTATCCACTTTGTCCACACTACAGATGCTACTACCCACAAATCACTTAGTAACATCTTTAAAAACTATTGAATGAATGATGTACTATGCTGTTATATGCATACGTATCCCTCTGAACTCATTTTTTTAAATTGTTTGTTTGTTTGATCGTATTTTTGTTTTGGTGCCAGCCCCAAGGCTTGAACTGAGGGTCTGGGAGCTGTCCCTGGGCTCTTTTAGCAAAAGACTAGTGCTCTACCACATGGGCCACAGCTTTACCTCTGGCTTTTTGGTGATGAATTGGAAGTAAGAGTCTCACAGACTTTCCTGCCTGGGTTGGCTTCAAACCATGATCCTTTGATCTCAGTCTCCTGAATTGCCATGATTACAGGTATAAGCCACAGAGCCCCAGCTCACAGTTGGTTTCATACTGTGAGGGACAAGTTAATGTCACAAGACAAATTCTTATTTGCTGGCTTCAGTGACGAGTTAACTTTTGCAAAGGCTTTTAATTATTAGCAAGGGCTAAGTCAGTTCGAGTTAAGGAACACAAAAGGAAATAACCAAATAAACAGTATTGTGAAGGTTGTTATGAAGTCATGAGGCTATCTGCATATCCTTAACTGGGCCACCAGCACTAGATTAGCTATTTAAACACCAGAGGAGAATTAAGTAGAGGTGAGAATGTCATGGATGGGTGACAAGAGGCAAAAAACTGCTGATAATTAAATCACTTTTGGTAATTATAGAGCTCTCCTACCAAATGTGGTGAGAAATGGCGAAAGTGTAATTCTGAGATTATAAAGAAAGCCCTTTAAGGATTTGTAAACAATGGATGTTCGTTGTTTTCCCAGGATGAATAAATTCACTTCCATACAGATATTCTCTGTAAAGAGGACCTGTTCCTTTCTAAAGAGTTCTGAGGACAGGCTATGTGTCTAAAACATTGGCATCCAAGGATACATTTATGGCCACACAAAAGTCATTCTTGTGCTGGTTCTTGGTCAATCAGCTAGTCCTTCTGAACCTACAACGACTTCAGACTCAGTTACTTTACTAAATTGTATTTCAGTTACCAGGATCTTGATATCAGGACTGGGCAATGTAGCTCAGTGGCTATGTGTTTACCTAGCATGCCTAAGGCTTCACAGGGTGAGCACTGTGCACAGCAGGCCAATTGGGGGACCAGGAAGGTCAGAAACAAGTCCATAGAACCCTTCAAGTCAATAATAACATGTCTTGGATCTGACACAAATGGCCATCGTGACAAAATTCGTCCTTTCTCCCCTCAGACTGCATGATTTGAATCCTTGCCCTGTCTTGTAGTGATTCCAATTTTCATCAGGATCAGTGGAGATTCTAATGGGATCATTGTCATTGTGAGTGTCAAATCAGATAATAGGTGGATCACACATACAAATACACATTGTGTGTTACCTTAACAGTGAGAGGTCATTAGTATTGACCTGGAGAACAGCGCTATTACCTTGTGACAAGCTCATAATAAGAACTAGAAGAGCAATGGAGAGCTGGGCTATGATCCCTTGTCTCACTTAGCCAGTGGCATTCTAGAAACGATGCCTGCAGTCTCAGCAATATGATGTCCCTGTCACTCTCAGAGCCATAGAGAGCAGAAGTAAAAGGAGGCATAGGAGGTGTGGGAGGAGGAGGAGGAGGGGGTTGAAAGGAGTGACATTGATCAAGATATATTATATTCATAAACTGCTTTGTTAAATGGCAACTCCTTTGTACACTTAATAGAATGAAGGAAGAGGAGGGGGGAGGAGAAGAGGAGGGAGGAGGGGGAGGAGAAGAAGGAGGAGAAAGTAAAAGAAAGCATAAAGAAACCCAGTTCCTAACCTGATGTTTAATTCTGCATTGGAGGAAATCTAGCTAGCCTGCTCCATGATATTGTATATCACAATATGGTATCCCATACTATATGTCATCAATAATTTTATTGTGTGAGGCTTAAACTCAAGGCCTGAGCACTGTCCCTGAGCTTTTGTGCTCAAGGCTGGCACTCTATCATTTGAGCTATAGTTCCACTTCTGGCTTTTTGGTGGGTAGCTGGAGAGTCTACCATCAGCCAGGGCTGACTTTGAATTTTGATCCTTAAATCTCAGCCTCCTGAGTAGCTCAGATTACAGGTATGAATTGCCCACCAGTCAATACTTTTAATTACAGTGAAGATCCTTACCTACACTTCATAAGCTCACATTTGGTATGGCTACATTTTGCAAAATTGTTGTTTTTAACTTGAAGTTATTTTGTAAGTTGTTAATTGCTATTCATAATTTGACATATTTTTAACTTGAAGTTAAATGTTTGCATTTATTGATTGGTTCAGTACACGTAGAGAAAAGAAAAAAGCCCATGATTGTGCTGTACAAGGCTAGAATAACATTCCTGGTTTTCTTTGTATTGGTTGGGTCCAACCCAGTTGACCCAGAAAGAGATCAAAGCTGAGGCAAGGAGCTACCGGGTGAGAACCTTGTTTCACCTGTGCACAGTCCTGGAAGCCCATGAGTTCGATTGGCTATGAGGGCCGAGAACTTGGTGATCTAATCCTCTTGGATCAGATGATTTTAAAGTTCATTCATCAGTTAACTTCTCTATTCATTTCCCTGATACCTCATGTATTTAGTTGTTAATCAAAGCAGAACAAAGCCCAAAAAACAAAAGAGAAAGTTCTCCTCCAGCTAAGAACAATGGCATTGAGTCTGCCTCCCCAAGTGTGCTTTCCACAAAGATGAATTTGAATTCTCAGAGTCAATGGTTTTATAGTTAATTAAATCTAATCTGCTACCTGATTTCTTCATCCAGAATACATTAAGTACAGCAGCATGGAAGAGTTGAAATTATCTTCCTATAAACAAAATGCTTAACTGCGACTGTTGCGAAGAGAAACATTCAAATGCTTAGAACATTTGTAGAGGCTAGTGGCTCACACCTATAATCCCAGCTACTTGGAAGGAGGATGCGGGGGAGGAGGGAGCAAATCACAGTTCCAGATCAGCCTAGGCAAAAAGTTATTCAGAACCCATTTTTGTTTTGTTGTTGCTGTGGCTGGTCATAGGGCCTGGCTGCTGTCTCTGCGCTCTTTTGCTCAGAGCTAGAACTATACCACATTTCACCACCGCCTCACCTCCATTTTTTTTTCCAGTTGTGGGGCTTGAACTCAGGGCCTAAGCATTGTCCTTGGGCTTTTAGTTTCTCAAGGCTAGCACTCTACCACTTGAGCCACAGTACCACTTCCAGCTTTTTCTATGTATGTGGCACCAAGGAATCGAACCCAGGTCTTCGTGCATGCTCAGCAAGCACTCCACCACTAGGCCAAACTCCCAGCCCCTCCATTTTGTTTTTTTGAGTGTTAGAGATAAAAGTTTAATGGAGACTTTTCTGCCTGGTCTGGCTTTAAACTGCAATCCTCAGATCTTAACCTCTTGAGTAGCTAGGATTGTAGGAATGAGCCACTGGTGCTGGGCTCAAAAGCCAATTATGTGATTGTAATCCCAGCATTCAGAAGCCGAGGCAGGAAAACTTCAAGTTCTCACTACATATTGAGACCCTGTCTAAAGAAATAAAATAGAAATGAAATTACAGAATCCGGTATCAAGTGAGAAATTTATTTTTCTTAACTTTGACAGTTCCTTATGTGAGAAAGAATACACTTAGCTTATGGTCTGACCACATGGATTTCTATAATAATGGAGTGAATAAAATACTAGGTCTAAATGCAATGTAAGTGTGTAGTTAGGAAATGAGACAGTTTTAGATTTTTTTTTTTGTTTTTGGCAGTGTACGAAAATGAGTGAAGAGATAGACTTCACTCATTTGGTAAAGATTTGGGGCTTGGGACATATTCATTTCTCCTCAAAAAGTTCAGCAGTTTTTGAAGTATTGTAGTCTGTGGGTCTCTGGAGCATTTATACTTCATTACCTCTGAAAAAAATCCTGTTGGGTAAGTCCAGAAGCACTGGATATATGTCCAGTGTAAAGCTGTTTTCCTACGCCTGCTTTTAAACCAGGAAGTTGAATTTTTCCCAGAGTCAAACTGGCTCATGTTTCAATAGAAACTCCAAGCTTACAAACTATCAGTTGTAGTTTTTCTGCCTCTAGCTAAATTCTTCTTGCCTTTCATGCTTTTTATTCTTGCGTTAAGTGCCTGTCCAGTGCCATAAACTCAGGTAGCAAGTCTCGGAACAGATAAAACTGAATCTTTCACCCATCAGAGAACTTTGAGGGGCTTTGTTCAAGTTCCCTTTCATCAGACTGGAAGGAATGATTGTGAAACCATTGTAAACTGAGCAGGTCCTGAAATCACAGAAGTAACAAGGGATTATGAAACTGCCTCAAATAGGTAGGTTATGCACAGAAGTGAGTCAGCAGAGAACACGGTGTAGATTTTGTGCCTAGAGTATACACAGAAACCAGTCCCTCCCCCGAAAAGCGTTGATCCTGTTATTAAGATTATAGAAACAAAGTGCGCTGGGCCACCTAATTCTCAAAAGGCGCTAAAATAAAGTCCATAAAGGATATTTAAAATTCTTTACCCCCAAGAGGCCTAGGGAAGAAAATCATCATGTTTATATTCATGAGCCTCAAAGTGAAACTTAGTACATCTACAAATGTAGGAACTAAATGGCAATAATAATTATCACATGTGTATTTGGTCTGCAAGTTTTAAAAGATCATGGAGTATTTTTCTATTTCAGTATAGATGTAAACGTCTCAAAATGTCATTCATGCTCATCCCTTGGAAATTTCAGTGATTTTTAGACCTGCCTCTCAGCTTTATTTAACATCGTTATCAAAAGTTACGGCAGCTTGCATTTCTTTTTAATATTTGATACTGTGTAATGTAATGTAATATACTGATACAATTTGTTACAAATATACATACATTCCTTGAGATCTTAGGTATTTTATGTTTCACATTAAAAACATGATCACACTAACAAGGGCTCGTAGTGTCAAGAAGGTTAAGACTCCTTGAATTCTAATTCATCTCAAAGTGATATTTGAAACGTCATTTATATATATTTCTTGAGAGTGGTGTGGATATATTGATCTATTCAAACAACATACGGGTATAAAGCGAGAGAACCACTGGACAAACAGGACTCAGGGCCTTCACAGCATGGCAGATGCTTATGAAATGTGTGCAGCTAATCTGGACAGCAGGCTCCATCAGTTTCCTTGGTGTTGTGTGCTGGCTCTTACACATATAGGTGCACTTAGATCTCTAGTCTCTCCTCAGCGAGTTCATACTCAACCCCAAATCCCTAGTCATTTATTCTGTGAAGCAATTTAGCAACCCTCTCTTCATGGCCCTCTTCACCCCCATCTGCCTATGTCCTGATAGCTATTAGTCCAAAAGCAAAAATGTGGAGGAGTTGGCCAAGCAATAATTGTCTTCCTGATGGGCCTCTGCTGCATGGTCAGAGCAGTGCAGTTTAAGGCATAGAGTACTTAGCATTCCGAGTTCTACGTCTCTCCAGCCTTTCAGACTTCTGGGGTGACAAGAAGGACCACCCCATTTTACAGATGAGCAGAATGAGGCTCTCAGCTGCCCAGTGACTTTGGAGAGTGGCACAGCCAAGTTGTCCAGACAGAAGGTGACCTTCATCACTGGTGTCAGCCAGTGTTTCCTTACCTCCTGCCCACCTGATTGAAAAAGTCAGCATGCCTGCACTGTTCAAACACCCAAATGACCTCAACAGATGCCAACCTTTGGGGTTCTCTCATAGCATTTGCACCTGTGCCCTCACTCTCTCAGTGGCAAGATGGTCCAGACAACGTCGGGAGAGTTGCTAGAGGTTCTGGAAGCAGGAGAATGTTCATGCTCAGGGTTTCTCCTCCACTCCCGATAAACTGGTTAGGAAGTAGGGAGTCACCCCCCACCTCTAGACAAGAAAACCCAGACCTGACACCCCAGCAGATGTGGCACTGCATGTAAACTGAAAACATGAGTGGGGAATCCAGCTACTAATCTCATAGTAAGATGTTTTCAGACAGTGTGACATGGAGATTTAAATCCAAAGGCTTGCTAATGAGATGACATCACCACAGCTTTAAAGAACAGTCTGTTCCCTATTTTCCAATGGGTCTATGCAGTTAGAAGGTCGGGAAATGCATGGTTAGGCAAGGTGGCCATTAGACTTTTAGACATTTGGGGTACACATTGTATTTCAGACTCTGTGTTAAGCATGTACCATGTATCAACTCATATGATTTAAATAATAACCCTGGATGTGCATATTGTTATAACCACTCCACTGAAGACAGAGAATAGAAAGGGTAAGTAACTGGGCCAAGGGCATCCAGTTGGAAAGCAGTAGAAAGTACCTAGACATCCTGGCTCCAGAGTCTGTGAACTTAATCCTTCCTAATCTTTGGGGAACGTGTGCTTACTCTAGGCACCATGCTGTGTACGCATGCATCCAGCAACTATGGTGAGCCAGTCACTCTGCCGGTCACGGCTGGGACACAGGGCACATTGTGTCCTCAGGAAGCTGCTTTCCTGAGAAACTGTAGACAATCAGACGAGCAGTTACAACATGAGGGGAAGTGAATGCTCTACAGATCTAAGAGCCTGTAGGTTGAGGGCCCAAGGGTGACCTGGGAGAGGTGAGTTTAAGAGAGGTTTGCGCAGATCTGAGATGGTTTGGGAAGCGCTCAGAGCGAGGAGGATGCTAGAAAAGATTTTAAAAATGTTAACTCAGTGAAGAGAGAGCAAAGAATGGACAGGCCCAGGAATAGCTGGAGGACAGGGAGCCCTGGAGAGGCTGGCAAGGCCTGGCCTTAGTAAGGACTGGGTTCATAGAAAGTCTAAACTTAGGCTGGGTGTTGGTGGTTCACACCGGTAATCTTAGCTACTCTGAAAGCTGAGATCTGAGGATTGAGGTTCAAAATCATCTTGGGAAACTAAGTCCATACGACTCGTATCTTCAATTACCTAGCACGAGGTAGGAAGTGGAGATGAGGCTTAAGTGGTAGAGCGTCATCCTTGAGCAAAAAAGCTATGGGACAGCATGGAGGCCCTGAGTTCATGCCTCAGTATTTGTATAGAAAGAAATGGGATAGAAATGACAGGGGAGAGAAGAAAGGAGGAGGGGAAGAAATGGGGGTGGGCCAACGTTTAGACCAACACTTTCTAGTTCCTCCAAACTGCAGTGGAAAAATGACTCCTTCCTTTCCCCAATTGTGTTTGGTTGTAGGAAACACCTGCTGCCTCCACAGGGGAGAAATCACAATAAATACTGTTTGTGGTTATCTCAGCAACACTGGAAGAATAAATAAGAAATTAATTCAAACGATCAAGTAGAGGTAGGAGTGAGGGGAGAGCCATCTCTACGAACAACTTCTTAGTATGATTTTGAACTCTGTTTTCAGTCCTGTTGCTTGAACTCAGGTCCTGAGGCACTGTCCCTGAATCTCTTTGTGCTCAAGGCTAGTGCTCCTGCTACCCAAGTCACAGCGTGCCATGTCTGGCTTTTTCTCAGTAGATATTTTGGAAATAAAAGTCTCGTGGTTGGCTTTGAAGTGTGATCCTCCGATCTTAGCTTCCTGAGTAGCAAGGATTACAGGCCTGAGCCAGCAGCACCAGCTTGATTTTGACTTCTGAATCTTGCCCATTTATTACTAGTTCACAAGTAATATTGAATAATTTGTGATGATATTGGGGCTTGAACTTGGTGGTTCATTGCTCTGTTACTTTGGTCCATTCAAGGCTGATACTCTAGCAACACCTCTACTTCCAGCTTTTTTTTTTTTTTTGGATTATTGGAGATGAGAGGCTCAAGGACTTTTCTGCCTTCTATTGACTTCTGACTGTGGTCCTTAGATCTCAGCCTACTGAGTAGGCTAGGATCATAGGCATGAGCCACTAGTACCAGGCAAACTTTAATGCTTTCAACAGATGCTAGCAATTCAGATCTCCAGTAAGGTGGATTGTACTAGTGACTTTTCTTGTGAAATAAATATGGAACATCTTGATTAACTGCAACTCTGGTGAATTCAGAGACTGCCTATGTTTTGTATATGTTTTACATATTTCCTGGAAAATATATACCACTGAAGTCTACCCTAGTAAAAAAAAAAAAAAAAAAAAAAAAAAGATGCAATCTTCCCTTTAAAACTTTCCTGAAGCCAACAGTGGTCTAGTTTCAGTGAACTTTGTTTTGTCCTGAGACTTACCTGAAAAATGTATTTATTCTACCCTGAAGCTTTTGAATGAATGAGTCACACGATCCTTCACGGCTGTCCATAGGTGCTGGAAGGTCATGGTTCTTGTTTTCTTCCATGGCCACGGTCCTTTCACAAGGTTTTTAAGTGCTGGACTGGCTGCTAGGCAGAAGGATCACATATCCAAAGTAGGCAAGCCCCTTTCAGGAGGCATTCACCTGTGAAGGGGCTTTTGGTAGGTGATTAGCCTCCAGGAATTTGAAGCCTTGACTTGCTAATGAAAGCCTGAGATTATGAGGCCCCCAACTCCCTGAACTGGAGGGGTGGTGAGGTCAGACTTTGAAATTTATGACATACCTAACTGTGTTAGGCAGCTAGAATGCTCCCCCTTTGCTCGGAACATGGGGATGGGAGGAGCGAGAAGTCTGAGTTTTCAGCTAAATCTATTCTGGCTCTCTTTTGGTTTTTTTTCTTTTTGCTGTTTGTTTTGTTTTCATTTTTGTTTTAGTTGTTGGGGTTTTGTTTCAGTTGTTTTGTTCTGTTGTACTGTGCTAGTACTGAGGCTTGAACTCAGGGCCTGATGCTTTTGTTTAGCTTTTATCCTCAATGATAGCTCTCTACTACTTGAGCCATAGCTCCACTTCCAACTATTTTCTTTTCCCGGTTCATTGGAGACAAGAGTCTCGTGGACTTTTTCTGCACGAGCTGGCTTTGAACTGGGATTCTCAGATCTCAGCCTCCTAACTAGCTAAGCTTGCACGAGTCTGCCACCAGCACCTGGCCTTCCAAGTGTCTAAAAACTACCATTTAGTAGTAGCCACTGCTCAGAGGAAAGTATTTGAACTGCTAACCAGTCTTGTTTGCTTGATGTGCTCTTATGAGATTGCAAACGGTAATAAGAAAGAGTTCTGAAGGGTGAAATAAGTGAATGGAGGTGAAATTCTTTTGAAGCTCTGATTTGAATCTGGAGAGACGTTCAAGACTGTCAGTTGTCCGAGGTAACATAGATTCCTGTGGTTACTGTGGCTCTGATTGGATGCCACCATCAGGAGGTATAGAAGACTGGCCAGTGGGAAGGGCATGCTGGGGGCAATTTTCTCTTCTCTCAAGTAAATTGCAGAAGTGAATGCTTCTTGCTCCTCACAATGCTGTCGTAGCTGAAGGTGAAAACTACAACACTGTCTCCTTTCACAGAAAGGTGGGACCAAGGAATCATGGGAAACGAGACTAGAATCCTGGATGGATTTCATCAACTCTGAAGTAAGAACTTTGCTGCAGACTTATAGTGAGTGTAGTCAATGTAGTATTGTCTCAATTCAAAGAAAGGTAGGATCAGGGAATCATGGAAAGGGACTAGAATTCTGGTTGGATTTAATCAGCCCTTGAAGCCACAACAGTCCTGTACCCTTCTTTATAGTTAGCTGAGTCAATATTGAACATTGTCTCTATCACAGAAAGGTAAACCCGAAGAATTATGGGAAATGGGACTGAAATCCCTGTTGGATTGAATCAGCTTAGAGGCCAGAACATTTCTGAAAACTTGGTTGAGTCAATATATAAGCCACTTGTTCAAGCCTAGGTACACTGGACTTTCTAGCTTGTAAGGCCAAAAGCACCCTGGTTCATGAGCCCATGCTCTTGCTGTTCTCCTGAAGTCTGGATCACACTGTGTCACCATAGATAGTTCCTCTCCTCAGCTGGTGGCTGCACAGACACGGACCATTCCACTATCTTTTCCCCTGATCAAGTGATTGCTCTTTTCTTAGGCAGGTATGTTACAACCCTAGCCACAAATGAACTCAGGAGAACTTCCCACAGATTTCTTGGAAGTCTTTTCCTGTTACCATTGCCTGAATCCCAATTCCCTTTAATGCTATCTGGCCAGTGGTTGCCTCTGATACAGTAAGTGGGAAGACTGGTGGCTCATAGGTTTGGATTTGAATTAAGATTTTGTTACGGAGTTTTGCCAGCTATGTGCTCACACACAGCTTTGCTGGGACCCTCCATCTGTCCTCGAGCCCCTTGGGTGCCATTTTACTTCTACTATTATGTCAGCCATTAACTTCTATAATAGATCTGGTGCTTTCTGGGCTACCATCCAAGACACTGCTTCCCTGACATCCGGGTACTGAGGGAAACTAATTAGTAGTCAACAGGGCACTTTGTGATCATGGACTCAGAACCCAGAGAGACATTTACCATGGATTGTGAGAGAGATCTGGAAGTGACACTGGTCCACCCAGCCTGTGCCCAGGGGTGCCTGGATCTGCCACTCTCCTCCCTCTTTCTCTAGACTGCATTCTAGTTACCTTGTCTTTTTTTTTTTAGCTGTTTTACATATTACTAATTAACACACTCCCTTCTCTTTGGTTTAGTGGGTCACTTGAGAATGGTTCATAAGTCCTGAGTTTCCATTGGTCTGAAAAGGAAAGCCATTCTTCAGCCAGAGACTCCTATGGAGCCCCTCTGTGGGGTAGGTGGTGGTTTTGTACATGGAGCTCTCTCAGTCTATGCAAATACATTAAATATCTGGCTTCCTTGCCAAGTGTAATCATGTCACACAGACTCAAATCACAAGTGTTCTCAATGGGAACAAATCAGAAGAAAACCCCTTTCAATGGAAGAATTGGTAAGACAGAGGAATTGATGACAAGCAAAAAATCAAGGAAGAAGGAGGAATTGAAGCCTTCCACTGTTGGTGGGATGATGATAATCACATGCTACTATGCTTAGCATTGTGTGTGTGTGTGTGTGTGTGTGTGTGTGTGTGTGTGTGTGTGTGCTAATGATGTACTTTTCCTTAGTTTTACTGCCCAGGGCTAGCATTCTACTACTTGAGCCACACCTCACTATGACTTTTTGATGGTTAATTGGACTTCCTTGCCTGGGCTGGCTTCAAACCACAATCCTCAGATCTCGGCCTCCTGAGTTGTTAGGATTATAGCTCCTGGTGCCATGTTCATGCTCAGCTTCTTACTGAGAGGACACGATCTTAAATTGAGATAGTCTCACAAACATTTTGTCTAGACTAGTTTCAAACCAGGATCTTCCTGATCTCATCCTCCCGAATAGCTAAGATTATGGGCATGAACCACAGCATCAGAGTTGGACTACTTTTTCTTTTTTTTTCCCCCCCACCAGTTCTGGGACTTGAGCTCAAAGCTCTATTTCCAGCTTTTGGGGGAGGTTACTGGAGATAAGGGTCTCACAGACCTTCCTGCCTTGGTTTTCTTTGAACCACAATCCTCCTATCTCAGACCCCGAGTAACTAGAATTACATGTATGAGCCATCAGTGTCTTCTTTAACAGTAGAAAATTATTCTCTCATAGGTCCAGAGACTAGAAATCCAAAATCAAGGTGCAGAGGAAAGGAAATGAATTCAAAGATTTGGGGTTTTTAAATCTCCTCTATGATAATAAGCCTTAGTCTATGGGAATAAGGCTGGCTGCAAGTACCCTCACATGAAGTTACGGTAGTAGGAGAAGTTCTGTTGCATGTTCAAGCTTATGAGCAGATCTGTGATTGTAATACCACCAGAAACCCTAGGGGAAAATATCACGAAAGCTTGTCCACTGTCTCTGCCTCCCTCTGTCTTTCTCATTATCCAGAGTGCAGGACAACAGCTCAGGCTTTGCCTCTGTCATCAGATGGTGCCATCAGACCTTACGGCTCCTGAATTTAAGAGGGATTCAAAGACCTGATGGATTCTGCTTCTGATAGAAAACCAGTGATCTAAATTCCAGTGTGAGGCAGCATTCTTGGAAATCTCATGTCAGTAAATCCTGGTTGTATTCAGAAATCTGAATTATCCCCAGAACATCCCACACACTTAAACTCACAAGGTGAAAACTGGAACCTACTACTCATCAACCAGCCATCCTGGTTTCACCAGAGGCTAATGAATCTTCTGTCCCAGCTGGCACATACTGTGCCCACAGGTGCCCGCCTTAGGCAGTGTGTCAGACAGCACAGGATGCAGGTGTTTCTCCCCAGACCTGATCATTCTCTTTAAGGTGTCCTATCTGATAGGAAATGTTAGGGATGCCAGGTGCTGGTGGCTCACATCCTAGCTATTCAAGAGGCTGGGATCTGAGGATTGCAGCTCAAAGCCAGCCCAGGCAGGAAAGTCGGTGAGACACTTACCTCCAATTAATCACAGAAAAAAAAATGAGAACTGGCGCTGTAGCTCAAGTGGTAGAGTGGTAGCCTTGAGCAAAAAGGAGCTCAGGGACAGCCCACAAAGTCCAGAATTCAAGCCTCAAGACAGACAGACAGACAGACAGACAGACAGACAGACAGAAAGAAAGAAAGAAAGAAAGAAAGAAAGAAAAGAAAAGAAAGAACAAAGGAACAAAGGGAAGAAGGAAGGAAAAAAAAAGAGAGAAAATGATAGGGACTTGACATCCATCATCCCCCTTGATGCTGCAATGTTTCCAGACCTTCCCGTTTGCTTTACTCTCAGTCCCATATTTTTTATTTTTTTTTTATTTTTTGCCAGTCCTAGGCTTGAGCTCAGGGCCTGAGCACTGGCCTTGGACTTTCTCAAGGATAGAGCTCTACCGCTTGAGCCTCAGCACCACTTCCGGCTTTTTTCTATGTATGTGGTACCAAGGAATCGAACCCGGGTCTTCGTGCATGCTAGGCAAGCACTTTAACCACTAGGCCAAACTCCCGGCCCCATATTTTTTCTTTCTCACAGTTTTTGTGAAAGGACGTGGGGTGTCCCCAGGGATGACACTATCATGCAAAAAATGCTTCTAACGTAGCAGTAAGCCATGTTTAGGCAAGTCTGTCATCATCCACTAGGGGGCAGTGCTTCCACAGCTTGCTCTTCCTCCCTGGTGAGTTGCTGGATGAGGCTCAGGGAATAAATGAATTTTATCCTCTAAATGTTTAAGGTCGGGGTAACTCCTTGGTTACCTACTCTAACAGTAAAATAACTCTTGATATCCTGTAATAGTATCCTGAAGCGTTGTGACTTCATTTTGTAGGCTTACTGTTTTGCTTAAAATCTTTTAAAGTTATAAGCTGGGTTTTCATAGTTTTAGCTTACAGAAAAATTCAGTGGTAAAAACACTGATTTCCCTCATTGGTCTCTCCCTTTGTTACTCCTGAGGAACCAGTGTTGATATATTATTATCCACTGAATTCTGTGGTTAATATCAAATTTCACTCTGCCTTATGCATACTATGAGCTCTGGAAAAAATGTCTCATAAAATGTCCACCATTATTCTAGTAGGTTTGCTGCTCCAGAAAATAACATGCCTTGCCTGTATATGTCTTCCTGTGTCCCTGGAACTCCTCCATAAGTGGTCATGACTTTGTCATTCTCTTGCCTTTTCTAGGATGTCACAGAGTTAAAACTGTTTATCATATAAAACACTTTGTTTGTCTTTGGTGTGTGTGTGTGTGTGTGTGTGTGTGTGTGTGCACGCGTGCATGCACATGTGTGCATACGCAGGCGTGCTGGGACTGGGGCTTGAACTCAGGGCCTGGGTGCTATCCCTGCGGTTCTTTTTGGGGGGGTTATGAAGGATATTTTTATTGTAATTAATAGAGGGGTGACAGTTATATTTGCCAGATAGAAGGTGATCTACTTTACACGCATTGACACCCCTTCTCATGTTTTTGTCCTGATATTCTCTTTTTCTATGCTTGCACTCTACCACTTGAGCCACAGTACCACTTCCAGATTTTTCTGAGTAGTTTGTTGGAGATAAGAGTCTCACAGACTTTCCTGCCCAGGCTGGTTTCAACCCCTGATCCTCAACTCTCAGCCTTCTGAGTAACTAGGATTATAGGCATGAGCTACCAGTATTCAGCTCATTTAACACTCATGAAATATCGCTTTCGTGTTATTCTATTCTGCTTAGCAATTAGTATTTAAGATTGTCTCCTTGGGATATAACAAATGGGATTACATCAAAATAGAATGGCTCTTCTTTGCAAAGGACATAGTTACTAAACTAGAAAGGCAGCCAACAAACTAGGAGATGATATTTATCAGAAAAGCATCCAACAAAGGCCTCATACTCAAAATATAAGGAGCTAAAACATTAAGGTTCCCCCAAGACTAATAAACCAATCAATAAATGGGCAAAGTAGCCAAGGAGAAACTTCTCAGAAGAAGAAGAAGTAAGAATGGTAAATAGACACACAAGGAAATGCTCAACATCTCTGGCCATAATGGAAATGCAAATCAAAACAACTTTGAGATCCCATCCTCACTGCAGTTAGATTGCTAACATCAACAAAAAGTGCTGGTGAGGATGTGGGGGAAAAGGAACCCTATTGCACTGCTGATAAACTAATGTAAACTAATACAACCACCCTGGAAAGCAGTTTGGGGACTCCTATGACCTGGCCATACAGAAATGGATGGAACTAGAACAAATCATGCTAAATGAGGTAAGCCAAGCTCAGAGAAACCAACAGCACAGTTTTTGCTCCTATGTGGAAGCTAGATCTAAAATATAACTCGACTCTAGATATTCACACAGTCAGACTAAATGAAAATTACCCTTAGTTGAGGAATCCAAAGTTACAACTTCTCTGAACATTTAAAATGCTATTTATTGGAACAGAAAATGGAAAAGTCGAGTTGTTGGTGGTGATAGTAGTATTTGTTTTTGCTTTGAGGTTTTTTTTTTTAAGTGGGGCAACAGGGAGCACAGAGAGGAAGGAAGAAAGGTGAACAAATGCAATCATGCTATTCAGTATATAGCATATGGAAAATGAACTATGTAACTTGTGGGCAGGGAGAGGATGGGGGAAATAGGGAAAAACAAAGGAAAGGGTAACATTGTCCAAAAAGAAGAAGAAAAATACTCATCTGACTTATGAAATGCTAACCCTTCTGCACAACACGGTAACAATAACAATAAAATTATATTTTTCAAAACAAGAACTAAAAGATCTCCTCCTTTGCTCTTTGTGGTGGGAGAGCTCTTCTTATCACTAACAATATTCCATTGTGTGGGTGTAACAGTTTGTCTGGCCATTTATAACTTTTGGTTGTAATTATTAATTGAGTTTCTATGAACACTTTGTGGACTTATTCTTTCTTGGGTTCCACCTGACAGTGTAGCAGCCGCATCTTAATTGACCTGTTATTTTCAACAATGGATTTGGCATGTGTGTCTCTGTGCCTGTAATCATGCAGTCAGTTGTCATTTAACACAAGGACATGTGCTCGTTGTGCCTCCTCAGATGATTTTGTCATTGTGGGTACATCCTAAAGCAGTTACAGAAACCTTGTCAGACCCTTGGCTCAGCCTGCTGATTATATCAAGACACCAAACTATAGACGGTTCCAAACACCAGACCAAGACTGCTGCTGGAACATGACTTACTGTTTTATTGTTAAATTATCTTTTACTAGTAGCACATACTTGAAAATAACAACAAAATGATTAGTGCAGTGAATGCATGAGCCAGACATGAGCCAGTGACATGAGTCACTCCTTATTGTAATCTATCATGACAATAAATAATCACCATGTTATACTTTTGGAGGCCTGGTGGGGCCCTCAATCTGTTTATGCTCACATCATCCCAAAACACTGAGGAGTCCCTTGTCCTGGGGGCTGTGGCAGCCATGGTATCACTAGGTGGTGGGGGTTTCTCATCATCATCCCTTGTGCATCTGCCATTGCCAAATATCACATGCACCAAGCAGCTCATGTGTCCTCAGCTTCCCGCTCTGGGTCACTGACACTGAAGGAAGAAATGAATGAATGAAGAAGCGAATGGGTAGCTGAGGATACCCCTCCAACAAAGAGAAAAGCAGAGTTTGCACAGTGGTTTCTTTGCGTCTACAGCACAAGCTGGGAGGACACTAACCAAAACACCTTTCATTATCCTCAAGGTCCAGAGGGGCAGACCTCAGTCTAAATTCAGGAACCAAGCATCACCGAGAAAGGGAACTGGGAGAGATACTAAGAAGACCCTTTCCAGCTAGACACCCCTGGTTCCCAGCAACGCAGGAAGCTGAGATCTGAGACTCAGTTCAAAGCCAGGCCAGGCAAGAAAGTCTATGAGACTCTTATCTCCAGTCATCCAGGAAAAAGCTGCAAGTAGAGCTGAGGCTCAAGTGGTAGGGCACCAGCCTTGAGTAAATAAGCTCAAGGGCAGCTCTGAGTTCAAACCCAGGACCAGCACAAGGGAAAAATAAACAAAAGAGGCCCTTTCCTTTTAAGGAAGTCCCGCCTGTAGGAACATTGACAAGGTAACCAGCTAGATCTCAGGGCAAGCTGATTCTTTTTATCATTATTATTACTATGGCACATGGGTTTGAATTCAGGGTGTTAAGTTCATTAGGCAAGTGGCCTGTCACTTGAGCCAAGATAAAACAAACCAAACCCAAAACAACAGAATAGCACAGCAGTTTTCTTCATCTTTTTATGCAGTGACAAAATAAGAGTCAATCTTCTGATTAAATTAGCTCAAGATCCTATTTGCTTGAGCAATATTCGAAATACTTAATTCCATGTAGAAGCAGACTCTCAGAAAACAATTTACATTCCATGTTGAGTAAATGTTTCAAATGTCTATCATTTCTTAGAATATGCAGACATGCCTTTGGTTTATTTAATATGCATTCCACAATTGCCTAGAATACACAGACCCCTTGAATTTCCAGAACAACATAGGAAGCATCTCAAGGTAGGAGACAGTAAAACTGCTCCCACCTGGGGAATTAATACACTGCTTTATCTCTCCTAGGACTGGGTTGCAATAGATGTAAGAAGTAGATGCCATAAACTAAGCTAACCAAATACGGCTTTCTGAGCAACTCCTGCCCTTTTATATTTGGTCATTCCAATGGCTGAGACAAAGGAAACGTAAGAAGAGAAAAGGATGGGTAGTGGTTGCATATCCTAATTAAAATATGTGCTCTATTCCCATTTGAAAAAAGAAAACCAAGGAGCAAAACAAACAAAAGATGAGAGCGGTTCTTTACCATCCTGGGTTCCTTTCCATGCTGGGTGTCTTAAGATCTGGAACCATGATCCTCCTGATATCAGCTTCCTGCAGAGCTGGATTATAAGCATGAGCCACTGCACCTGAACAGATCAGCCCATTGGCATTAGCAAGTCTCAGCCCACAGAATGTGCAGTGGTAGCACCTGCCTGGACTGATCAAGTTTGCATTGTCACCCATTTACTGTTTAGGAGTGACACCAAAGAGTCCAGTGTGATGACTGGAGCACCTGATCTATCTGGCTAGTGAACTAAGAAATGGTACCGTGTTCGCTGCTTTGTACCTGGAGAGGGCGCCGTGGAAATCCATTTGGTTTGTGTTCCACTTATGACTGCAACATTCCACTGGCAATTACTCACTCGTGCCTTTGCTACTTGCCTGAGATTGTTAACCTGCTCTGCTGTTTTCCAACAGCAGAGACTCAGCCGGCGGTGAGGGTGCGCATCTGGGGGAGGGCAGTTCCCAGCAGATTTCTCCCGGCTGTGCTCTCTGTCTGTTGTTCCCTTGGTAATGATGCTGTGTTGGCTTTCAGTAAGCCACAATGAAAGAGCACACTGGCCCCAAGGACAGACCCACCCAGCAACCAGTTGGCTGGGAGTTGTTTTTCCAAAGCTGGCGTCTCATCTCCTTTGTTTTCCTCTTCAGAAGGTCTGGTGACAGTTTTGGACTCTACAAGGTCATGCAGACTGCTGCTGCATTTCACCTCATCCCCCTTGGCCTTTGTCATATTAAAAAAAACTAGTTTTATTGAGATATAATGGCATAGTATGAAATTCACCCTTATGAGTACAATGTAGTATTCTGTCGTACTTTCAATGTTGTGCAATTGTTACACTGATGAAGATATTGTCATTACCATAAAAAGGGATCCTTTATCCATTCGAAGTAATTTTCTGGTTCCCAGGTACCTACTCTCTGTCTCTGTGGATTTGCCTTTTCCAGAAATTCCATATCAATGGAATCCTATGTGACTTTTGTGAACTGCCCTTTTCACTTAGTATATATTTCCGAGATACAGAAACATTGTGCTTCCTCCCTTTTTACAGGTGAGTAATGATATTAGTCAGGTTTAGAACAGTGGTCAAGGTTAGCACTCTACCACTTGAACCCCAGCACCCCGTTTGGCCTTTTCTGTTTATTTGTTACTGAGGCATCGAACCCAGGGCTTCATGCATGCGCTCTACCACAAAGGCACTTTCTCTGGAGGTAGATACCTACAAGAGGAATGGCTAGGTGGTAGGGTCACTCCGCATGTAACTCTTGGCGAGCTTAACACTCTGCTTACTGAAGTGGCTGTAACTGTCCATTCCTGCCAGCAAGGTACAGTGGCTCCCATTTCTCTAGACCCTCGTCCTCTCTGCAGGGGACGCCCAAACTGCCCTGGAGATGGTCATGATACCAACCCGAGCACACATGGCACATTCTGAATAGATCTCTGCTTGGTAGTTGGGTGTGCTGTTTATTATCATCATTAGGGTGCACAGGGCCGGTCTCCAGGAGCCTTCACCCAGCATCTGTGGTACCCAGGTGACCTGCCCACGGGGAGGGGGGAGTCAGTTACCTCCCATTTCTCTGAGGTCACATTCTGGACTGCCCTGGTCATCTCTCCTTCCCATCCAGGAGGTTCCCAGACTCTGAGGTCCAGTCTACATCCATGATCCACCCGTCTGCCCCCTACATTAACCCTAGTCCCCTCCTTTTCCCCTTCTCCCCTCCCTTCCTCTCTTTGCAAGTTTCCATCTCCTGCAGGCCGGCTGCTGTGTGCTCCCCCCCCCCAATCTTTTCACTCTGAATCATGTGGCTGTTTCCTTTCAGCTAAACCTGTCAATAATCAGTTACACACTGGTTTAATCGAGGTCTGCCCAGGAGATAAGTACATCCTAGTCCTGGCTGCGGCCATGAGGGCCTTTCTATGTAGGATTAACTAAAGGGAGCATCCCATAGATTAGGGACCCGGATGGAATAAAAGAGATAGAAGGAGAGAGCCGGCTAGGTAGGTATTCGTCCTCCCTCTCCTCCCCCTCCTCCTACTCTCTATCCTTCTTGACCATGAGGTGAATGAACTGCTCTTCTCTGCTCTGAAACTCTGAGAGAGAAAAATGCCCTCTCCTGTTAATGACAAAGTGATGGGGAAAAACAAACAATTAATACACTACTAAATAAAAGGGATCTTATTTCAGGATGCACTGCAGACCCACTGTGCATCTTCCAAAGAATATAGTGCATAAACAGAAAGCATTTAGCCAGGTCCCCACTAGAGGTTTATACATATCTCACTTTTTTTTTTTTGCCAGTCCTGGGCCTTGAACTCAGGGCCTGAGTCCTTGGGTTTTCTCAAGGTTAGAACTCTACCACTTGAGCCACAGCACCACTTCTAGCTTTGGGCTATGCATGTGGTATCGAGCAATCAAACCTGGGTGTTCGTGCGTGCGAGGCAAGCACTCTACCACCAGACCACATATCTCATTTTTTAAAGACAAGAAACGGAGCTACTGAAGTTTCACTGAGGTTTCTCATCCAAGTAATTAACAGTAAGGCTCAAGTGTTGATTGCATCATGCTTTCATGATGAAGGAATCTTATTTCTTGTAGGAAGAGAAATACATTCCTGAGACCGAGTGTCTCTCTTCTCTATCAACCCCCCCAATGGTAAAGGTCCATGTTCTCTTACTTCCTGCCCTATTATACTCAATATATATTGGTGATTTAAACAAGTTACTTCTATTCTATAAGCTTGGGGCCCCTACAGTGACTAATAGGCTGACACAGAAAAGTAAAGAGCATTCTCCTGCCCTGCTTCAGTCCCTATTTGTGACTGCATTTGATAACAGGCTAAGCACCTGCAGTCCCCCCAGCAGTACAGAATTACCTCTAGCTTAAATCCTCCCCCTGAACTTGGTCCCTGCCTTCTAAAACTTCCCCCCATGGGAGCCACAGAATCTCTGCCTCCTCGGTGACCACTCCCAGGGCCCAGGGCCCATCCTGGCGTCCTTCAGCAGACACCAGCAGCTGTCAGAAGCAGCAGGGCTGGCAAGAGGCCTTCGCCCTTAACAAGCATGGCCGCTCCTGGGCTTCAGGGTTAGGGCGGCGCCGTGACGATCACGTGAGCTAGATCCCATCCTCTGATTGGTCCACTCTCCAAGGAAGGGGGGACCGGAATGCCCAACGAGGCCCGTTCTTAAAGGGGCCCCTGTTCGATCCGCTCGGGCTCCGCCCCCGGGGCTGGGCGGACGGATCGGCGCTCGGCTTTCCGAGCCCCACCCGCGCGGGACGGAGTTGGGCGCGACTGACGGAGGCCGCGTCTCCCGGAGCCGTGGTGACGGCCCGCCGCCGGCCGCGGGGCGATCCGGACGGGGTTCGCCGGAGCCGCCGGCGGAGGGAGGGGAGAGCCGGCCGGCGAGGGCGGCAGCGGGCGAGCGGGCGAGCGCTGGCGGCGATGGGGGACGGCGTGGCCCGCGCCCGGGTCGGGGTGGCGGCGGAGGCGGCCGAGCAGCGGGCGCGGCCCGAGGTGACGCTGCGGCCCTTCGCGCCCTTCCCGGGGACGGCCGAGGAGGAGGAGGGCGGCGGCGACTGGAGCTTCATCGACTGCGAGATGGAGGAGGTGGACCTGCAGGACCTGCCCAGCGCCACCATCGCCTGCCACCTGGACCCGCGCGTGTTCGTGGACGGCCTGTGTCGGGTGAGTGGAGCGGGCGTCGGGGCCGTCGGGGAGGGCCGACACTTGTTGCCCGGCGGGCGTCGCGGGTCACCGTGCTGGGGAGGTTCGGTGGCGGGGGTGGGTGGGGTGGGGCGGAGACCCTCGCTACCCCCAAGTCCTCGGCTCCCCCTCCGTGCCCGGACTCCCTTGACCCGCGCCCGGAACCCCCGGACCCGCTCGGACCCCCAAACCCGCGTCCGGGCCCCACGGACCCGCGTCCGGACCCGCATCTGGACCCCCGGACCCGCGCCCGGGCCCCCCGGATCCGCGCCCGGACTCCCGAACCCGCGCCCCGAGCCCCCCGGACCCGCGCCCGGGCCCCCCGGATCCCCCGGACCTGCGCCCGGACCCGCATCTGGACCCCCGGACCCGCGCCCGGGCCCCCCGGACCCGCGCCCCGAGCCCCCCGGACCCGCGCCCGGGCCCCCCGGACCCGCGCCCCGAGCCCCCCGGACCCGCGCCCGGGCCCCACGGACCCGCGCCCGGGACCCCCGGATCCGCGCCCGGACCCGCATCTGGACCCCCGAACCCGCGCCCGACTCCCCGGACCCGCGCCCGGGCCCCCCGGATCCCCCGGACCCACGCCCGGACCCGCACCTGGACCCCCGAACCCGTGCCCCGACCCTCCGGACCCGCGCCCGGGCCCCCTGGATCCCCCGGACCCGCGCCCGGACCCCAGAACCCGCGCCCCGACCCCCCGGACCCGCGCCCGGGCTTCCGGGAACCCCGGGACCCGCACCTGGACCCCCCGGACCCGCACCTGGACCCCCCAGACCCGCGCCCGGCACCCCCCGGACCCGTGCCCTGACCCCCCGACCCGCGCCTGGACCTCCTGGACCCGTGCCCGGATCCGCACCTGGACCCCCGAACCCCCGCCCGAAACCCCCGGACCCGCGCCCGGGCTCCCGGGAACCCCTAGGCATGTGCGCAGCCCTCGGGGGTGGCTTTCTGCGTCTCCCCGTGGTGTCCAGAGCTTCCCAGCGACGCCCCCGCACCCGGTTTAACCGTTCAGAGGGCCGGGGGCAGGGGTGACCAGGTACGAGGTTATCCTGGAATGCATTCCCAGCATCTGCCCGGCCCAGGAGCCCGGCGTGAGCCCCCGCCCCCCTCCGTTCACCCCCGCCGCCCCCCTCCGCCCACCCCCCCCCCGCCGCCGCGGCCCTCCGTCCACCCCCCCCCGCGTGAGCCCCCGCCCCCCTCCGTCCTGGACTCTGTGTGTGTGGGGGGGTTCACCTCGTTCACGGGGAGAACGTGACTCAGTGTTCCTGCCTTCTCAATCTGCACGGTTGGAGGGCGAAGCCAGTGCGCGGTGTTTGGGTGAGGATCCCTGGTTGCTCATTATTCTGCAGTGGCTGGCCACTTAAGATGGAATGGAGCGTGGTGTGCGTGTGTGTGTGTGTGCGTGTGTGCGTGTGCCTGTGTGTGTGTGCCTATGTGTGCGTGTGCCTGTGTGTGCGTGTGCCTGTGCGTGTGCCTGTGTGTGTGTGCCTGTGTGTGTGCGTGCCTGTGTGCCTTTGTGCGTGTGTGCCTGTGTGTGTGCCTGTGTGTGCGTGTGCCTGTGTGTGTGCCTGTGTGTGCGTGTGCCTG
Organism: Megascapheus bottae; assembly: GCF_031878675.1. NCBI lineage: Eukaryota > Metazoa > Chordata > Mammalia > Rodentia > Geomyidae > Megascapheus > Megascapheus bottae. The sequence goes on along the minus strand of NC_143509.1, from coordinate 98,800,861 downwards.
TGTGTGTGCCTGTGTGTGCGTGTGCCTGTGCGTGTGCCTGTGTGCGTGTGCCTGTGCCTGTGTGTGTGCGTGTGCCTGTGTGTGTGCGTGCCTGTGCCTCCGTGTGCGTGTGCCTGTGTGTGTGCCTGTGTGTGCGTGTGCCTGTGCCTGTGTGTGTGCGTGTGCCTGTGTGTGTGCGTGCGCCTGTGTGTGTGCGTGCCTGTGTGCCTCCGTGTGCATGTGCCTGTGTGTGTGCGTGCCTGTGTGCGTGTGTGCCTGTGTGTGTGCCTGTGTGTGTGTGTGCCTCCGTGTGCGTGTGCCTGTGTGTGTGCCTGTGTGTGTGTGTGTGCCTGTGCGTGTGTGTGCCTCTGTGTGTGCCTGTGTGTGCGTGCCTGTGTGCCTCCGTGTGCGCGTGTGTGTGCCTGTGTGTGTGTATGTGTGTGTGCTGGGGGGGGGCATTTATTTAAGCCTTTAGAATAGTTAGCCAGGAATCAATCTTGCCGCCTTCGGGGACATCACGTACCCTTGGAAAGCCACCTCTCCCTCCTCCCAAACTGACACAACATTTTCACACTTCGGAGGTTGAGGGGACAGAGATGAGTAATCAGGGATGGTGGCGGGGAGGAGGCACCTATTTCAAATCTTCATTTATTGTGCAGAATAAAAATTGGACCGTGTAGGCGTTGCAGAAGGAAGCCTGTCTTTGAGGGCTGCCCCGTTGAGAGAGCAGCTGTCCAGAAACAAGCGCTGCTGTAGACCAGGGTCTATGTGCTGATGTCTGGCTTGTTTATGGTTTTTATATGCCCCTGTACTTTCAGGCAGGATTTACAAGGGTCTCCTAAGCTTCAGACAGGCTCTGCAGAGCAAGAATTATCGGTGTCTCTTTCCTCGTTACTCTTAAGTCCTTTTCTCTTTAATGGGCTAGGGGTGGGGAGTCCCAGCTTGCCTTTCTCTACAGTAAGAACAGGTCATGTCAGACTGCACTTACTCGCTGGGGTACCTAGCAGCTCGTGGTTTTGTATTCATCCAGGGACATTCAGAAGCTGCTTTTGTATGAAGATTGCCCCCCCCCGTCCATTTTAATAAAGATACAGAAGTGAGTAAAACAGCATTTTTGCCTTCAAGGGTGACACTTTTATTGGGGAAAATGCAATAAAGGATTAAGCATAAATATAAAAGTTGATGGTGCTAGAAAAAAACTTGGGAGATTGATGATTGACCTCAGATGGTCTGGGAAGGTCCCCTGAACAAAGATTCTTTCTTGGGGACACTCACTTGTTTATCCATTCACACTGATACCCTTCTGCGGGCAGTTTTAGAGTGAGGCCCTAAAAAGAAGCCAGTGAGCCAGGCGCTTCCAGCTGCAAAGGACTTGAGTATCCGCAGGGATTGTGGGTTCTGAGAAACCACATTCATACTAACATCTGTGAGTGATTATAAAGTAGCATAATGTGTGCACATGCTAACAGACACATCCTCCTGTGTACTTTAATTTCTACCTAGAGCTGTGTGCTGGTGGTTCATGTCTATCCTAACCATTCAGGAGACTGAGATCTGAGGATTCTGGTTGGAGACATCCAGGGCAGACAAACCCGAGAGCCTCTTATCGTTAGCAAAATGCTGGTAGTAGAGATATAGCTCAAGTGGTGGAGTAATAGCTTTGAGTGAAAAAGCCAAGCAAGAGGACAAGTCTCTGAGTTTAAGCCCTAGTACCAGCACACACACACACACACACACACACACACACACACACACGAGTTCAAGCCTCATGACCGACAAAAACAAAACCCCCCCAAAAAGCAGTTGCTGTTTTTTTTTTTGAGAAAGACAAGAAAAGAAGACTGTTCAGGGCTGATGGAGTGTGTGTGTGTGTGTGTGTGTGTGTCTGTGTGTCTGTGTGTCTGTGTGTGTCTGTGTCTGTGTCTGTGTGTGTGTGTGTGTGTGTGTGTTTTAATCCTGTTGACTCAAGATGAAGCATGTGGAACCAGTGGTAGTGATAAGAACGTAAGTAAGAATATAGAGCAGCAGGGCCGGGCATATGGCCTAGTAGTAGAGTGCTTGCCTACGTATGCACAAAGCCCTGGGTTCTATTTCTTGGTACTATATACATATAAAAAGCCAGAAGTGGTGCTGTGGCTCAAGTGGTAGAGCGTTTGCCTTGAGAAGGCTTAAAGGCAGTGTCCAGGCCCTGAGTTCAAGCCCCAGGACTGGCATTAAAAAAAAGGAATATATACCAGGAAAATTTGATGGAGTGGGGCTTTGTGGTGCAGGTAGATCCTAATAGGGTCATGCACCAAGCTGGTTTGAAATGTTTGGCTGAACTAGTAAACTGAGGCAGGCCTGAATAAATCTACATGGGATATTCAGGCTGCAGCCCAGAGCAACATCAAGAAGCTGGAAGCCAGTGGAGAAGCGGTATGTTGGAACCCCAGGGCAGGGGTGGCTCCATAGGAGCTCTAGATTTGATGGATGATGTTGATGCTAAGGCCCAAGGTGGTCAGGAAAGAAATGTCAGAGCCTCTGATCTGCTGGCAGCACTAAGCAAACAGGCAGGATCAGAAGAGCCCAGGCAATAGAATCCATAGGTTGGCTCTGCCGTCCAGGCTCAAACGCAGGCAGTGGGTCTGGGCACAGAGAGAGCAGTCAGCATGGAGTCTCTGGAGAGAAGAACCAGGAAGGCTTCTGTCCAGCTCCGACTGGGCTGATGGTAGGATCCCCCTGAGGGAGATCTATGTGTGGCTGGACATTGGGCCAAAAGACTGGCAACAACTGAAGCCCTGAAGCAAGGGTGACGCGGGGCAAAGGCCCCAGGGAGCTGGCAGGAATGTTGAAGGGGCTGGATGAGATGGTGACTGGGATGAGCCAAGGGTAGGGTCAAACAGGGTGTGGAAGCTATGGCACCTTCAGATGTTATTCTCGCTGCAGAACTGGGAAGCAACTGCAGAGGAATACAAAATTATCAATACAGGCAGATGGGCCTCGAGCAGGCAATGAAAAGCATACATGTCTGTCCTGTCATATACCACACGATTCCCAGGGCCTTAGTTGGCCTGACGGATGGGGAGCCAAAAGGTTCTCCACCCCTGGCTTATAGGGAAGAAAGCAGAGTGAGCAGGAGAGGAAGCCAGGAGACAGGACTAGGAGCTGTTGTCATTGTTGGAGGAGATCCTGAGATTATTGCTCTGGGGAGAGAACTTGAGCCTCTCTTTACCCATTCTGAGCCTCAGGAGTTCCAGTATGGAGTGGGGAGCTTTGTGTACTGGTCTCCCATTTGTAGAGTCCTGTAGGGACCTAAGGGGCCAGGCATTCCCCAAGGACAAATGGCAGCAGTAAGGTAACCAGAAGGCTTGAGCCAGGGGAGGTCACTGTAGGCCTTTAAGCCAAGGGTCCATTTCTTATCTAGTTAATACCATTCACGCCAATGGGGCGATCTGGCTTCTGAGTCTCAACCTGACACCTTAACATTTTAAGGCCACTCCTCCAGGCTGCTTCATCTCCTTTGGGTGGCAATGCCATTTTTGTCAATCTTTGGACTGGCATCCCCTCTCCTTAGCCAAGTCAGTGTGGGCTACCCTGGGAGAGAGACCTGTGGGGAAGCGACATGGCTCCAATTCCTGACATGTACTTTGTGTGATTCTGTAACCTTGTCTTAAAGGAAAGAAAGACATTGAGCTCAAGACTAGTCATTTGAGAATATCTATGAACAGTTCAGCATGATATGTGGGATTTGTTTAACTTCATCACCGTTAGTAGCACAAATAATTTATAAACATGATAATTAAATGTTCATCTAAAAATAATCAAAGCTGTATCACCACTCATTTAAAATGTTAGATTCATGCCATTTCAAATGAATGAAAAGGCTGATTAGAATGAGATTATTTTCTCTTTGTATAGATGTCTGCCTTGCATGCTCCAGGGCATTACTTTTCCCTTTACTCTTCCATTACTCTGAACCCTTTTTCTACTTAGCAAGGCAACGCAAGGCTTTGACCTAGTGATTGTCTGTGCATGGATTGCTAGCATTGGTTCATTTGGGTCTCTAGTTGGGTCACCAAGCTAACTGGAAATTTCATAGTTCTCAAATAGTATTGTGTGTTCCCAAGGACCAAAGTTCTGTATAATAATGATAGCTACTTCTCCTCTTCCTCTTTCTCTTCCTCCTCTTCCTCTTCCTCTTCCTTTTCCTCCTCTTCCTCTTCCTCCTCCTCCTCCTCCTCCTTGGTTGTCTTAAATAGAAATGTGTATATTTGATTGATAATGCCTTGCCTGAGGGCCAAGTCAGAAAAATCAAACACAACTCTGCTTTTTTTTTTTCCCCCAGTGAATACACTCACTTTCTCTAAAAGAAAAATGACCACTTAAGATTGGTGATAGCTACTTCCATGCGTTCCTTTTTGTGACAAAATACTTAGTCAGTTGCTGGTGGCTCACACATCTAATCCTAGCTGTTCAAGAGGCTGAGATCGGAAGATTGCAGCTCTCCAAAGCCAGCCCAGGCAGGAAAGTCCAGCTAACCAGTGAAAATCTGAAAGTGGAACTGTGGCTCAAGAGGCAGAACCTTGGGCGAAGAAGCCAAGTGAGGCTATGAGGCCCTGAGTTCAAACCTCAGTAGGGGCACACAGTACAAGTGATCGATATAAAAGGATTTTAAATTAAGACCTTAAGTCCTTTCTATCTATAGTGACCCCAGAGCAGGTAAATTCCAGCCTTAGCTACACACGAAAATGTCAGGGAAGTTTTGTGACATTCCTGTGGCATTCCCACGAGACCAATTCTAATCTGAGGCAGGAGCTCACAAGGAACTGTAGATCTAGCTGTGGGTCAACTATAAAGGGCTCAGCTCAGCCTGACCACCCACGGGTACCACTGTATGGATCTGAAAAGATAAGGGAATTGATAATGGAGTTCTAGCCTGGTAACTCTATCTTGATTTCTGAATGGGGACTGAGGACTGGGACTTGTGCTATTTGACCTTGAAATCTGGAAGTGGCATTCTTGGTTGACAACTGAGTGCCTAAGCCTTTGGGAAATGACCTGGAGACCAGAGCCTTTTATTCTAGTGGCTGCTTCATTTCTGTTCACCTGTGTAGGCAATAAGCCAGGACCAGCCCCACCCTTGCCCTCTTAGAAACACATCTTGATAGACAAGACATTATTCAAGGTCAGTTCAATGACTGAAATGTTTGGGGATCCAGGGTGGCACCTGTGGTCACCTGAGCTATGCTTCCGAGCTTGTACATCCTTGGCTGTACATCTGGCCTGGTCCTGTTCTAGGTCTGGGTGTAGTGGATTGTAAAATGTGACATTGTAGGCAGAGAGCCGTAATTGAGAAATCCAGGTGGCTTTAGGCTGTTTCCATGTTTCATTCTAGAATGAGGGTGAAGGATGTGGTTCACAGACTTAAGTTATGGATTAAAATGTCCCCTTCTAAGATCTGATCTTTAACATGGTACAGTTCAGCTATTTGAGCATACTCAGAGAACTGTAATTTTTAAGATTTGCTGGTTACATATGTGTGAGTTTACCCTCACTTTCCTCAATTTTAGAATGTCTGACTCGTAAACAAATCCACCATGTCTCCATCCCTAGGTTGTTCTTAAAGTCCCTTGTCACCACCCCGTCCCCTGAGAAGCACTTGATTCCTTTTTCAGCTCAGTCTGCCATGCAATACATGGCCCCAGCAATTTTATTTTTTTCTTCTGTAGCTCTAGATGTTATTTTGCCTGCAACTACAGACTCTTCAAACCGTAGGACAATTACATAAGGGAACAGAAAAATAGGCTTTGTGAGAGAGCAAAATAGCAAGAGTGGAGGTTGTTGATTCCTGTGTTCATATTTCAGGCTATGTTCTTTGTCTCTTTCCTTTTTCAAGATACATAATCAGACAACACAACCCACTCTTCTTGGTGCCTATCGGTGTGGGACTGGTTTGCACACTTCCGTGAATGCATGCTCTTAGTATAGCAATGGTAATCGAATACACATTTGTGTGTGTGTGTGTGTGTGTGTGTGTGTGTGTGTGTGCGCGCGCGCGCGCGCCCGCACGCATGCATTGAATTAGACCCCTGGGTATTTGTACTGAGCATAAGCATTAGGACTTATTTCAACGTCTGTGAGGAAGTGCCAGTCTTTTGAAATACAATTCAGTTGTGTAGGGACCATTTTGCCTTTGTAAATATATTAATCACTATTCCAACCTGTGGATGCTGCTGCTTGTTCTCTGAGCACTAATGGATATAACATTATATGCCTTATCTGCCCTTTATGGGAGAAGACAGAAGGATTTTTCAAAATATAACATCAGGAGAAGATGGATTGCCTTAATGTAAATGTTGATGTCAGCATAAGGGTTGACTTCCTGTTTGTCTAAATTTCAGTCATCACAGAAATTGTGAAGTCCGTCCATGAAGAGACACCATGGACTAGTGGGTTAGAGGATGGTTTTAGATTTTCCTTTGCCCCTGGGCAGGGTGATTCTGAGGTGTATTTTTACTGACCCATGCCTTAGTTTCTTTACCTATGAAATGGGGCTGCTATGAGGACTTGCATAACTTAATGCCTGTCAGAGTTCCTGGGCATCCATACAGCCAGTGTGTTTGTTATCTCCTGGTATGGAAGGAACTGACCCACCAGTTAAATGGCACAGACCAGTCTGTGGTACAGATCTACCTGGGTGGGGGGTAGGAATGCAGGGGTGGTGGCGCCTCTGCTTCAGAATCTCTCAAGGTCCCCATCAAGTGTCTGCTATGGCCTGGCTGGAAGGGAGGAGAGGGTTCCAGCTGCAAGCCTGTCTCTTGACGGTGGTTTGGAGGCTTCTGTCAGTTCCTTGGCTGTGGGTTGTAGGGTAGGCAGCTCACAGCATGGCACCTGGCTGCCTTTCAAGTGAGAGAGCCTACTCTCTCTGAATTCCTGAATCCTAAGTTGATACCCTTGCCTTGGCTGTGCTGTGCTCCTGGGATGGATTCAGGATGTACCTGCCACAACGCAGGACCTGGGAACGCTTGTTTCGCCTAGACTTCCCTGGAGAAGTTAATGCTGGGAAATGTTCATTGGAGTGGAGGTGTCGGCCCCAGATACGGCACTTGCCATGATGCTCAGGGCCCCAGATTCCTGCCTCAGCACTGCCAAAAAAATGTATCTTTTTATTAAGGTTTCATCGAGTTTATTTTCTCTTTAGGTTCTTCTACCTGGAAGAATATAATTTTGGCCTCCACAACTTAATATAAAATGCCTCATGATAGGGGTACAGCTGTGATATTGTTTCAGAGGCATCAAAAGCTATTACTCACCACGTTTCTGAGAGGAGAGGTCAAGAAATGAAACCCTCTGGAGGCTGGAAAGGCTCAGTACTTTTCCTGTCATTACTAATTTCGGCAGGTGCAGTATGAAATTCCCACTGCAGTCATAATTAACACCGTAGAGAGGAGGCATTTGAGGTTGGCCTGGATTTAGAATTAGAAGACAAAAATGTTCCTTAATTCAGAGAGCTAATCTTGGATTCTTCCCTTCAACATAACAATAGCTTGTCTTCCTTTATCACTGTATTAGTTATCTGGGGCTGCCGTAACAAGATACCTCAGATCAGGCAGCTAGACAACAGGCATTTATTTTCTCATTTCTAAGAACTGGAGATCTGAGATTGGGGTGCACCACAGTTGGGGTCTGGGGAGGGCCTCTTCCTGGCCTGCAGTCCAGCGCCTTCCTACCGAGTCCTCACATGGAGACAGTGAGCTTTTTCCTCTTCTAAGGACTCTAGTCCTACTAGATTAGGACCTCTCTTTTCCCACCCAACAAAAGGACCCACAATACAGGTCACAGGCAGAAGAGATATAAATGGAACTGGCCTGGGAAGGCCTGTCCTCCCCAGCAGCTGCCCCTAGGGTAGTTTCTGCCTGTGCAGAGGATAGAGGAAGCATTGCCCTGATGTTGCTTGAAGGACCAGTGGTCACCACTAGGGGGAAGTAATTTCCTGTCTGTTCTGCAGTGGGCCCACTCCACTGACTTAAAAGGTTTCTTTTAGGCACATGAGACAAGAAAGTGACTTGAGAATCAAAGGGAGAAGTTGTACCTCGTGCCACAGAGAATACGTTTATGATTTAAACTCAAAATTGGAGAGACACTATGATATCTTTTAGCAGAAAAGGAGACAAGTAAGCAAGCTACTTGGTGACAGAACTTTGCCCTGTGGCAGGTGCTGCTGTCTGTTGGTGGGATATGAAGTTCAATGGGAAAGGGAGACTTCTTAAACCAGACTTTCATACTCAGCTAGCTTCCACATAAGATTTTTTTCCTGCCACATGCTCTGATTTGATGCAACTTCTTTGACTCAGATGATCAACATAAAGAAATACAAAATGAAGACAGGGTGAATTTTGTTTAACATGCGTGAGACCCTGGGAATGGAATCCACCGTCCCCAACTCTCCCACACACACATAAAAGAACTCATGAAAACACTGTACTTCAGTGATAATAGGCTTTTCTGAACAGGCTTTCAGTGTGAGCTTCTGCCTGGGTGACTTATGCTGGTAGATAGGTTGCCAGACTATATAGTGAGAACTGATCCCATACATGGGAGCTCCTGCCCAAGGTAAACTAGAGTTCTCCCTGTGGGCTGGCATTGGGAGATTTAAATAGATCCCAGCTTCACTCAGGTACCCTGAAGTAAGCTATTCTAGCAGTCTGGAAAACTCTTATGTCTCCTAAAGTCAGGTTGCCTGACACAAATTTACTGTATGACTATTCATGGGCTGGCCTACAAATGGATGAAAAGTGATTGCGGGGGGGGGGGTGGCCTAGTAATGGAGTGCTTGCCTAGCATACATGAAGCCCTGGGTTCGATTCCCTGGTACCACATACATGGAAAAAGCCAGAAGTGGTGCTGTGGTTCTAGTGGTAGAGTTCTGTTCTTAAGAAAGCCCAAGGACAGTGGCCAGGCCCTAAGTTCAAGCCCCAGGACTGGCAAAAAGAAAAAGTGACTTAGGGTTCATTTGTATCAGTTTCTCTTTGTAGACCGGTTAAATCCAAGATGCAGATTTCAAACTACGTATTGGGTGAGGCCAGCAGCGTATGGAAAGCGGGAATGTTCCCACAGTGACTGTGACCTTTGACCCCAGAGGTGGAGGGAGCTCAGGCCCAGTAACGAGCATTCAGGGCTACAAGAGGGTCTTGGAATGTGTCTCTGATTCTGGGTACTGGTCGACTTTCCCTTTTATTCTGGGTACCAGAAGTGTCGGAGGTGTTGGAGATTTTGGAGTTTTTCAGGTTTGGGAATATCTGCATGGGCTTTCCCACTTGAGCATTCCTAATCTAAACAACCAAAACGGCCTCAAGCTCTGAGGCCTGGGATCGGGCCTGTTTTTACATGAAGAGATGTGAAGAGGTCTCTGGGTGGCGCCTCAGCCACTAGTGCGCCAAAGAAAGAAATGCAACCAACAGTGTGGGGTAGCATCTGAGGCAAGGCTGCTCAGAAAACATTTATTCAGACTTTATCGGGAATCTCATTGTAACTCAGTGGACATATTGCTTGAGGGTTGATATCAAGTCATCATTTAATTTTTGTTGGCCCAGTTGTTTCCTGTTAATGATTTCCTATTCCTTTGTTTTCCCTCCTAATTAGCACAGGGAATGTGTTGTCAGGATCACACCCTTATAAATTTGCTTTTTTTTTTTTCCTGCTGATTAGTAGTCATACTAATTTCCTGCCTCTGCTGAGGTGGAGATGTGGTGAAGGTATGGGACGTACACCTGTGTATACCAACCCTTCTTATTTAGGCAGCACTGGGATTTGAACTCTAGGCATTCATTGAGTTTTGCTGAGCAGATATTTTCCCACCCCTCCAGCCAGCCCATTTTGGTGTTGATTACTTTTGAAATAGGATCTCCCATTAGGGCAGGCTGGCCTGGACTGCGGTCTTCGCTTTGTTACAGGGATGGGAGGTTTATACAGCTGTATACGTCCCTAATGCCTCTCCCATATTTTAAGATGACAGGGGTGTGAAATGGAATCTCGTGAACCTTATGCCCAAGCAGGCCTCACCACTATCCCTTAATCTCTACCTCCCAAGAGACAGGTCATCCTAGATTCAAGTTCTAGCTCTTCCAGAAACTGGCTGTGTGATTTTGGGGAAGGAGCCTAACTACACTGCTTTGGCCTCCTCATTTGCAAAGTGGGGCAGTCAGGTAACTACCTCCTGGGATTCTCATGAGGCACAAAGAGCCGAGAACAAGGCCAGGCTCAGAGTAAGTCTAGAGGGAGCTGGAGATTTATTTGGAATGACGGTGAAGCCTGTGTTGCTTCATCCCGTGTCCATGACCACCCCACCACTTGCAGGCACTTCCTGAGTATCTGTGGAGCAGTGGAAGTAAAACCTCCCAAAAATGAGAATAGTGCTCTTTGCAGTGCATTAGATAATAAGCCTATTTTTCCAGGTGTAACTTTAGCACTTTCAGAAACTACATAAATTGTTTCAGGTCAATGAGATCTGTGGTTTTAAAATGACCACAAGTGTGTGTTGTGTGTGTATGTGTGTGTGTGTGTGTGTGTGTCCATGCTCACAACATGCCTAGACTAAGACATGATATTACCATCATATATGGGGAATTCATTAATAAGTGAAATTAATGTATTTAATGTGAAATGAGCTTTACTGTAAAGTGGAAAATAACTAAAAAAAAAAAAACAACCCTGAATATTGCTTTGAAAACTATAGCTCAAATAACAATGAGCATTGAGCAATGAAAGGACCATAAACTGTAAAGTATAAAATCACTATTATAGACCATGACTAGAAATCCTAGGTTTCCTAGCTAATGTGGTTAAAAATATTCTAGGCAGGGTACCATGGTACAGACCTATAATCTTAGCTACCTGGGAGGTAGGTGGAAATTGGGGGATTATGGTTCAAGATTAGTCTGGTTAAAGTTTATGAGATTCCATCTTAGTGGCAAGGTGCAGTGGCATGCACCTGCAATCCCAGCAACAAAGGGAAGAACAAATAGAATTGCAATTGAGGCCCATGAAGCTTAAATCAAGACCCTCTCTGGAAATTAAATGGTGCAAAAAAAGGGGAGGGAGGGCCTGAATGAGTGATTCAAGTTGTAGTGTGATTGCTTAGCAAGCACAAGGCCCCGAGTTCAAACCCCAGAATCACCGTCCCCCAAAACAACAACAACACAAATCTTAGAATTGAAAAATAAAGGATGATGTTTGATAGTTAGGTTTTCCTCTTATCTCCTCCCCTGGTCCTCTTTTCTTTCTCTTTTCTCTTTTCTTTTTTTTTTGTCTTTTTTTTCTATTGTAATTAGTAAAAGGGTTACATGATATTTGCCAGATAGAAGGTGCATTAATTCACATACATTGATACCCTTTCACATGTCTTGGTACCCCTTACCCTCCCCCCCACTTTTCTCCTTTCTATTCCTCCCTTCCTCCTCTCTCACTGTTCTTAGAATGACTCAGGAAGCTAACAGGTTTTCTCAGACTTGAATCATCATCGATTATGTCTCCCTGTAGCACATCAGCTGGCCAAGCATCCTTGTGCCAGGCAGCTGGACATTCTTGCCCATATCTGGTCCTAGCCAGACACAATCAACTTGGGATGCTTCTTATTTCCAAATGCTTCCTGGTTCTCATTAGACTGCTCTAGGGAAAAGGACCTTTCATAACCAAATGCATGCTGTCTGCTTAGTACACAGGTCTAAGACCTGCTGTGCTTTTAATTAAATGAGCCAGGTTTTTAAAGACTCCTTTCTTAGCCCTGTTAGCAGCAAGTCACCAGAGTCTTTCAATGCCAGTCAATGCAGTGAGGTGACTGGATCATAGGAAGGCCCCAGGGGAGACTGAAGAGTGGAGGGAGGGACTTTAGCATGGGGTCATCTGGACTTAATGTAAGGCCTTATTGAGGATAGCTCCTCATTTATCTACCACTGTAGCCAGAGAGCAGAAAGCTTGAGAGCTTGACGTCTGCACTTACTTACCCATCACCTGTCTCAGGTCTGTGCCCTGCTGGCTGAAAGACCATGTAATGGCACTTGGGAGTGGGGACTGGAGCACTGTTTGCAAGTGTCAACTACTGAGCACCAATTATGAATTATCTATTTACACTTCTTTCTGATTTGAAGAGATATTAATAATGAAAGTAATAGGAGAAAAGAAGAATGCTGGCACTTACTAAAAATCCCTTCATTATCTTTCCCAACCTGTCTTAGAGGTGGCTTCTGTGATTTTTGCAGATTTGTCTTCACATATGTAGATATAAATGATATATGTGGGCATATGCTCTCATGCTTCTTCCCTGAAGATGGGGGGGGTGTTCTTGTTAACTGTGTGTGTGTGTGTGTGTGTGTGTGTGTGTGTGTGTGTGTGTACGTATACATGTGCCAGTCGTGGAGCTAGAACTTGGGGCCTGGGTGCTGTCCCTGAGCTTCTTTTGCTTAAGGCTAGCTCGATATCGCTTAAACCACAGCTCCACTTCTGGTTTTGTTGTTGTTGTTGTTGTTGTTGTCGTCTAATAGAGATAAGTCTCACAGCCAGCTTTTCATGCCTGGGTTGGCTTTGAACTACTATCCTCAGATCTCGGCTAAGATTACAGATGTGAGCCACCAATGCCCAGCTATACTTGGTTTTTTTCCCAACCACATTGCTGACTTCAAGATTGTTCTCTCTTCCAAAGTGCTTTCTCCTATGGGCTGGCATCCCACATCTATCACCTACTCAACCACTAGACATTTCTTATGAAGTGTGATTTCTAGCCATAGGTCAGGAAAGACATTCCTCTGCTATCACCAGTCAACCAGGGACTTAGTCCCCTTTCTGTTTTGCAACAACTCTAAAAATAATTGCTTGAGCCAGGTGGAGGTGGCTCACACCTGTAATCCTAGCTACTTAGAAGGCTCAGCTCTAAGGCGATTTGAAGCTAGCCTGGCAGGAAAGTCCATGAGACTCTTATCTCCAATTAAACACCAAAAAGACAGACATGGAGCTGTGGTTCAAAAGATAGAGTGCCAGCCTTCAGTGAAAAAGCTAAGGGACCTCAGTTCCCAGGACCTGAGTTCAAGTGCTAGGACTCGCACGCACATGTGTGTGCACACATACACAGACATACACACATCTTGGCCATATGCTGAATAAGATGGTCAGACTGCAGTTCCTTCTCCAAACCCTGCATCCTCAAGATCCAAAAAAAGAATAAATGTGAGCAGTTGTTTTCACGGTTTATATGGATCTCTAGGTGTGTCTGCCTCTATAGTCACCACGGGATGTAAAACCTTCCTCTAGATCAAGCCCTTGTTCTGCAAGGCAGAGATGGCGTCTGGCTGGACTTTCTGGACAGTTTCAGTTTGTTTACTGACTAAGACCGTTTCTGTGCTTTCTCCATATGGCAGTAGGTAGAACCACTGGGACTGCCCAGTGGTTCTTGTACTGCCAAGGTCACTTCTGTCCCCTGAAGGCCGTCTGGGAGGCCCAGACCCTCCCTCCAGTCCAGAATGCCTCCAGCCCCTCTCCTGCCCAGTGGGCATCTGTATGCTTTCCACTCTGAGGTAGAAAACACAGCACGTGTGTCCATCTTGTTGAAAGCCCCTTGTAACGTCCCCAAGAGGAAGGTCGTGCCTCGGGGCTGTGCCTCAGCCCCCCGCAGAGCTCCACCTTGTCCATGAGGATTTCATCCCTTGCTGACTGCGAGGTACTAAGCAGATTGAAGGATGAGCCTCGAAGCTGTGGCAGTAGTCGCTCCTGTGCTGTCAGCTTGTGGCAGATGGGCGAGACCAATTAGTACCATGTCGAAACACATGAGGCTTGCCAGTATTTGAGTGTGTTTGACTTCAAAACATCTGTGCTTTGCTATTATGCTTGCTTCCGATCGGGTTTCTCATAAGAGACCATCTCATAGTGAGCTCTTTATAATAAGGGAGGTAGAGGGTATCAACTGACATCCCAGGCTGTATAAAGCAGGCTTCAAATTTTATTAAGATCTAGGTGAGGGAGAATTAAGCTGATCGTAAAGTAAAACGGGAAAACATTCATTCTCACTCTTGTGCAGCACTGGGCATAACCACCACCTCCTGGGTGAAGCCCAGTCCCCACCCCCCGTCCTCCCGTTCCCATGGACACGTGAAAGAGCCAACACCATCGTCTAAGCCAAGTCAGTGAGGTTTTCCTGCAACTGTAGATTGAAGTTTCCGGATCAGTCGCTAGAGCGCGTAGAAGTTATACGGGAAAGTCTGGGCAGGGATGAAGCACTGCCAGCCAAGAAATGTTTTTTTTTTTTCTTTTCTTGGCATCAGAAAACACAAATAACAAATGATTGGATTCTGTTCTCTTTTGAAGGCAACACAAATCAATATGGGCTTGTTAATAAATAATAATCTTTTCATCTTGGCATCCTGGTGTGGAATAATGACAGCCCTGGGAAAGTGGCTTAGATGAAAAAGGATGTAGGGGTTGTGTGGAGCGGGGAGAAAGGTACAGCCTGTCCCATTTCAGTATTAACTTGCAGTCTAATCCTGGTATTGGAAAATAGGACTTGGCTCCCCTCCACTTGAGCCCTAATCACCTCCTGATCAGGGGTGTGTTCAGAAGAACACTACCCAGCTCTGATCCGGGGTTTTGTCGAGCCTTTTTTTAGCCCACTCAGATGGAGGACAGTTTCAAGGGAGCGTGGGTGTGTGGCTGGGCACGACCCGGCCCTGGTGCAGGGCTAGCTAACCTTCTCTCTAGAATGGAAGTTCAGACAGTGGGATACATCTGGTTATTTTTCTCAGGTCTTCTGGCTCCCTACAAGTTTCATTTGTCTGCCAAACAGTGGGGACTGGATAAACACAGGTCTGAAATCTGGATGGGGCGTGAGGTAACATTTGTCATCTTTTACTCCGCGTATATCACGGCTGGGCACTGGTGGCTTCGTCCCTGCCATCTGGGGTATCATAGTTCCAGGCTGGTTCTGGTAAAAAGCTCAGGAGACTGCATCTCAACTAATAGCTGGAGCAGTCAGTGGGTTTTTCCAGTCATCCCAGCTACAAAGGAAGCATAAATAGGAGGATCACAATCCAGGTTAGGCCAGGCAGAAAGTGAGACCCCTGTCTCTAAAGTAACCAGAGGACTCTGGAGGTGCTGGAACTCACAGAGCACTTGCCTACCAGGTGGGCAGCCCATCGTTCAAACCCCATTAATCCACATTTTTACATGTGTGAAATTAAAATATGTAACGTCATTTCATCCATATTTACATCATGAGGTGACTGCCACAATCAAATTGACTTTCGATGGCCCTTTTTTTGCAGCCTAAATCACCGTGTTGTTACGGTTTGTTGTGTAACCCTTACATTGGTAATTTGGGTGTGTAATGTCACTTTGATGGTATTTAAAGTCCATAGACCCGTGTAATATAGTGCACGCTTGAGTCTCACACACATCTCCGCAGAGCCACCACTACCTGGGTGTCATAAAGCCCATTTATTCTAGACAGATTTATTGGTAGGAATTAGAATTTACTGGTAGTTTAGCAGACTTCAGCTTCATCTGCACTTAGGACAGTTGTACCTGAGGTTGGGCTGTAATTCCCCTCCACTGTGCTGTGCTTGCGGGGTTCTCTCTGCATCCTCCAGTAGGCGGCATCCTTCTCCATCCTTCTCCCTCTGGCAGCTCCTTCACCATCTGCCTCTGTTACTCCTTGTTTGCCACTCCTTCCTCCTGGGATGGATGTCTAGTAAAAAGCCACAGCTCACTGCCTTGCTTCCTTAAATGTTAACTTTGCTTATCAGGGTCTGATTTTGTTTGCACCCTCCTCCTTTGCCCTACTTCTTTCCTATTTTCTGTCTTTGGGTCACTTGTTTTATTCTTTATCCCCCCCTCGCCAGTCCTGAGGCTTGAACTCAGGGCCTGGGCACTGTCCTTGGGCACTTCTCAAGGCTAGCACTCTACCACCTGAGCCACAGCACCACTTCTGGCTTTTTCTATGTATGTGGTACTGAGGACTTGAACCAAGGCCTTTGTGCATGCTAGGCAAGCACTCTACCATTGGGCCACACCCTCGGCCTCTGTCCATCTCTTCTGACTAGGGTGAATGGCATGCAGGCAAAGGTTGCTACATCTCCACCTCCTACCAGAACTTGACACACAGTAGGTGCTTGAGCACATAGTGGGCCCTGCTGGCACTGTCTGGGCTGTCCTGGATTCTGTGTTTCTCACAAGGAAACCATGAGCTCTGTCGCCTTTCTTCTTCTGACACAGCATAGGCATTATTGTGCACTACTCAAAAGGGTTTTGTTTTTGTTTTAATTGGGACTTGAACTCAGATTCTGTGCACTGTTCTTTGGCTTATTTATTGAATATTGACACTCTGAGTACCGCTTGAGCCATACCTCTTCTTCCAGGTTAATTGAAGACAGAGATTCTTATAGGTGTTGTTGCCCAGGCTGGCTTTGAATTGCAATCCTTAGATGTCAGCCTCCCTTGTAGCTAGGATTATAGGTGTGAGCCAGTGGTGTCTGGCTTATAATGGTTTTTATTCAATAAGGAAACTCTTAACATGACCTCTAAAATCAAGACATGTATGTATACATGTATGTACATATATAATACTGTGCCCAGATTCTTCTAGACCATCCAAATCCAATCATTCTGATTACTGCAGTTTCATCTGTAATTAGCCAAATACATTATTTCACCAATAACGTATGACATTCTAAGCTTCCTGTGTATAGTTCACCCGTTGTGTTTGTGAGTTCCTCACAGCTGGATTCAACCAATAACAGTCTGAAATTATTCTGGTTTAAAAAAATTGCCTCTGTAGTGAACACATACAGATCTTTCCCTTCTAAACAATATAGTGTAAGGGCTTGTTTGCATAGCATAGTGTTAGAAGTAATCTAGAGATGATTCCAAGTGCACTGGAGGGCGTGTAGGTTGTGTGTAAATACTGCACTGCATGTACTGTTTTCCGTAGGAACATAAGCATCTGAAGATCTGGGTTTCTGTGCACAACCCAGAGACCAGGCCCCACACAGGACACATTGAGGTCTTACAGCTTTCCCTTTAGAGGCACAGTACTCAGGGACCGTCAAGGATCCAACAGCCCTGAGCACTGGTTCCAATAGAATGAAACACTGCCGTGAAGCAGCACCAGGAGCGCTGGAGCCCAGTGAGGTGCTGATGCCGGCCAAGGGCCGACTTGTTAAATTTTAAGATTTTTTTAAACATGGATTTTATATCATATTTCAAATGTCATGTTTAACCACCATGATTCAAGCAGGGAATCTCTATATATAATCACTGGCACATATATTTTAGAACATAATTAAAATTAAGCTGAGACTTAGATACATATTAATCTATGTTTACATAGATTGTGTCTATAAAGTATATAATTCATCATATATTTCTATGTCTATGTAGTTATGTTTATATCTCCAAGACATGTCCATAACCTTGGGTACCCAAATACTAAGTCATCACTTTTGTACTGTCTGGATCTAATGGCCACATATGAAGGATACCATGCGCCTTTTCTTCCTTTGGTCTTGACTTGTCTCACTCAACATGATTCGCTCTAATTTCATCCACTTTCCCATGAATGCCATTATTTTATCTTGTCCGTTGGCTATGTAGAATTCCACTGTATATATGTGTGTATATATATATATATATCACATTTTCTGTATCCATTCATCTGCTGTAGGGCATCTGGGTTGTTTCCATCGCCTGGCTATTGTGAATAGTGCAGAAATGAACATGGCTGAGCAGGTGTCCTTATCATATCCTGGGTTATGATGTTCAGGGTAGATGCCCAGGAGTGGTACGGTGGAAAGGTCTATTTTCAGTTTTTTAAGAAACTTCCAAACCACCTTCCAGAGTGGCTGAACTAGTTTACATTCCCACCAGCAGTGCAGTAGGGTTCCTCTTTCTCCACAATCCCACCAACATTTGTCGTCTGAGTTCAGAATATTGGCCATTCCGATTGGGTTAAGGTGGTATCTTAGGGTTGTTTTTATTTGCATTTCCTTTATGACCATGGATGATGAGCATTTTCTCATATGTTTTTCTGCCATTTTAACCTCTTCTTTTGATAAGTCTCTCTTTAGTTCCCTTGCCCATTTAGTGATTGGTTTGTTGGGTTTGCGGGGGCGGGGGGCGGGATTTGTTTCATGAGTTCCCTGTAGATATTGGATATTAAGCATTTGTCTGATATATTGGTAAATATCTTTTCCCAGTTGGTTAGCTGTCTTTCTATTTTAGTAGCTATTCCTTTGTCAGTGCAGAAACTTTTTATTTTTAGGTAGTCCCATTTATCGAGTCTCTCTCCAATCTGTTGTGACCCTGGGATTCTGTTCAGGAAGTTTTTGCCTGTGCCTATGAGTTCCAATGTCTCTCCTACTCTATCATGACGCAGTTTCAAGGTTTCAGATCTGATATTGAGGTCTTTGATACATTTTGAGTTAATGCTTGTGCATGGCGATAGGCTGGGATCGATATTTTAGTTTTCTGCATGTAGCTGCCCAGTTTTGCCAGCACCAGTAATTGAATAGGCTGTGTTTGTTCCACTGTGTATCTCTGGCTCCTTCCAAGGGCTGATTTTATGGGCCAACATGAAAATTCTGTGTCAGGATGATGTGGAGGAAAACAGTCCTTTAGAGAGATACAGGTTAGGAAATAGAATATGCTTTTCCTATAGGTGCTTAGTCCTATTCCTTAGATGTTAGATGTTAGATGTTTTGAGATGTATTTCATGAGGCATTCATATGCTCATTCAGCATTTGTCTGCTGATTCATATTTAGATCCAGGGGAGACAAAGGCATATCGCTGTTCCTCCTGGAATGTTCATTTTCGTGGGAGAGATGATTTTCAAATCTCTATTGTGATTCCTGCTATGCATAAAGTAAAGAGGAGTCATGGTTACACTGACGGAGCATTTCAGGGAGGCCTGGTGGTCTTTCTGAGGAGCTGACATGGAAACGGAGGCCTGCATGGTACACGGAGCCCCATCAGTCAAGGCAGGAAGTGTGTGGCACCACGGTCTCTGACAGGAGCGTGGTGAGTCCACACAGGCATGACCCACCTGTGAAACACAGAGGGCACATGGAGAAGTGTGTCTGTCAGCATTTTTCAGCAGACACATACTAGAAGAGATACAACCGTGATCCTCAGATCTCAGCCTCCTGAGTAGCTGGGATTATAGGCATGAGTCACGAGTGCCTGGCCTTTAACAAGCTTTGTAAAAATTATAATATATATATAGTATAGAATTTAAGTGTACATACAGTTCATTAGTGTTAGATATGTTGCCATTGACATACAACCCAACTCCAGAGTGCTATTTATTTTACAACACTAAAGCCCTGTATGCATTGATAAGCAACTCCCCATTCTTCCTCTCCCAGCCCCTGAGTTCCCAGTTCCCAGTAGAATTCTGGAAAGTTCTATCTACTGTTTAGATGCTTCATGCAAGTAGAATCATGCTATGTTCATCTTTTGCTAACAACTTTATTTCACTTATCATGATATCTTCAAGGCCCATCCTAATGGGAACATGTATCAGAATTCCTTCCTTTGAGTGAAGATTCTGCATTTTGCAATCTATTGGCCCTTTAGAGACACTTGTTGTCTCCATTTTGGCCATTTTGTGAACCATGCTGTGACTGTGACTCCACAGATAGCTCTCCAGGACCCTGCTTTTAGTTCTTTAGGATTGGTAGATCATATGCTATTCCGTTTTCCATTTTTTGCATAACTACTGTAGTGTTTTTCACAATCATTTCACCATTTTACATTCTAATAGGTTATATATTGTTCTGATTTCTATGTATCCTTGTCAACACTCCTTCTCCCTTTTATAACGTCTTCTTCATGGATAAGAGGGTAATTTAAAAAGTTACACTTAAAAAATGAAGTATAATGCAGCAAAGTACACATATCATCACCTTGGGAAAGTTTGTAGTACAGGCACACATATATCAGATGGAGACAGCAATACAGCGCTTTGGAAGAGGTCCCCGTGTCCTTCTCAGTCCACACTCTCCAGTGACCACTCCCACATCCCACCATTTGCATCATATCACTCCCAAGTTAGTATCCTTGCTTGGACCTAATGTAGATAGACATGCTTTTGAATGATTTGTGTCTGGTTTCTTTGGTTCAATATTGTGTTTATGAAATTCATCCTTGTGATGCTTGTTCTATTAGTCAGGGTTCCCCAGAGAAACAGCCAGCCTGATGCATGTGGAGAAAGATTGAGGGAACGGGCTCACACAGATACAGACGCCTGCAGGGTTCAGATAGGCTGAGAGCTGAAGACCCAGGAACCAGCACCAAGCCTTTGCCTCCAGCCTTCTTTTGGGAAGAGTCGGGGTGAGGGGCGTCTCTTTGTTCTATTTACTTTCAGTGACTGGAAGGGCTGTCTGCTTCACTCAAAGTTCATTGATTTACATGTTAAACACTCCTAAAAATATCTTCACAGAACTATCTAGAATAATGTTTGACCACGTACGTGGGCGTTGTGACCCAGCCAAGTTGACACACAAAGTTAACCACTGCACACAGCCCTCATTACTTTGATTTTTATTGTTTCTAGTCAGTGGTGTGAGTACATCACAGTTGAATTTTGTTCTATTTAGATATTTCTCCATTGAAATACATGGAATAATGACAACTTCACATTCTCTTGTATGTCTTCCATTACACGTTTCTCTGGTTGTGATATACCATATTCTTTTTTTTTTTTAAATCATACTTGTTTTGCTGTATTTTGACCTTTTTGCTCAGGAGACATAGGCAAAGCTTTTTTTTAAAAAATTAATTAATTTTTCTTCCTTTATAAGCCTGCCTTACCAGGCATCAGGATCAGGGTATGTTAAAATAGAATGAGGGAGAAGGGAAAGGATTTCTTACTTAGTTCTCTTATTGAAGAGTTTATGCAAGACTGCTAGTCTTTCTTTCTAAAATATGTATTAGATTTCACTGGTCTGGAGTTTTTAGAGATCTAGGTCTTTTTTTAAAAAATAGGTATAGACTCAATAGATGTACTCTTAATTTTTTTAAATTGTAGTTTTCTAGGAATTTAACTATTTTGTTTAAAACTTTAAATAACTTCCATGTTTTGTGTTTCATCAGGTATTTTTTTTTTTTTTTGCCAGTCCAGGGCTTGAGCTCAGGGCCTGAGCACTGTCCTTGGACTTTCTCAAGGCTAGAGCTCTACCACTTGAGCCTCAGCACCACTTCCGGCTTTTTTTCTATATGTGGTACCGAGGAATCGAACCCAGGTCTTCATGCATGCTAGGCAAGCACTTTAACCACTAGGCCAAACTCCCGGCCCCTCATCAGGTATTTTTTAAATATCTATGGGACCTCTGATTGTATCCACCTTTTGAATTTTGATCGTATCAGTTTGTCTTATCAGAGTGTTGTTACATTTATTAACATTTTGAATGAATATCTGAGTTAATTTTTAATTAATTTTTTTCCTCTGTTTTTTGGGGTCTCACTCTGTTGTTCTTTTTGGGCCTCACTTCGCTGTTCTGTTTTCCTGCCTTTTTTTCCTTGGCAGTCTGAGGTTGGAACCTGGACCTCATACTTGTCTGAGAACATATGCCATGCCTCCTGTCTCCCTGCTTTAGGTTCCTTTCTGATTAAATATTGTGGTTTTTGCCCAGTCTCTACTTGGATCACAGTCCTTCTACCTATGCCTAATGCATAGGATTATAGATACATGGGGTTATAGACATGCACCCCCATGTACAGCTTGTTTTTTAAGATGGGGGAAATGTTTTACATGGGCTGTCCTCAAACTGCAGTCCTGATCTCCATCTCCTGCGTAGCTTGGATTACAGGTATGCACCACACCTAGCTTGAGTTTAGTATTTTTCAGTTTCACCACAGACAATGAATAATATATACAATCATATTCATACATTTACTATCCAAATCATTATAAATTTATATGTAAAGTTGTTTTGTTGTTTTCTGAGACAGGTTTTTGCTATATATTCCAGGCTGGCCTCAAACTCCTACATAAATTACTTTAGTAAAAAGCACACGAAGCTGGTAGTTGACTTCTGTAATCCTCACTGTCACTCAGATCTGAGGAATGAGGTTGAAGCCAGCCATTGCAGAAAGTATGTGAAACTCCAGTTAACTAACATAAAGCTAGAGAGTAGATGTATGGCTCAGACGTTAGACACCAGCCATGAGTGAAAACAAAACAAAAATAAACAATTGAAAATGTCAGGCCTTGAGTTCGAGCTTCAGTACCAGCACCAACGAAATACAAAAAAAAATAAATAACGCCCATAAGTACTATGAATATTGGCCTTCCCTTTTAGCATACAGAGATGGAGCCTGAGATAATGCTTGCTTTGGGGTTCTGAAGGCCACCCACGAACACAGGGCCCTCGAGGTTAGTGGTGGACATGCATCTAATTTTTTTTTTTTGCTAACAACAAAAAATTGTTAACAAAAAAAATTGAATTTTTTTTTTTTGTTTTTATTCAACATGCTCCTGTGAATCCTCTGGTGAAAGATTGAGAAAGGAAGGCAAGACAGGGTGCAGGTATGTTTTCTCAGACTGTCAGGCAAGCAGGTACATGCTTCTGCAGTGGTTTGGAGAAGCGTGGCCCATGAGCCCTTCTGAATGAATAAGCTGTGGCCCAGGTAACAGGATGATGGTCTTTAGGTGTTTACCTCCTCTGCACCGAGAGCCTCCACTTCCTTTGTGATTTTCTCCCTCACTGTTCCTAATTACACTGTCTCACCCAGCAATTGTCTCACCCAAACCTTAATAGGTGTTCCTGTCCACAGGGCTGTGTTTTGCAGTGGAATGCATTTTTCTTCCACAGTCAGCAGTGGCTGAAGAGTGAGTCGGTAGAAGAAAACCTCTTTCAGGAAGGATGTGATGTGTTTGGGAAGTTATTCACAAGGACAAGCTATAATTATTTTTACAAGGCACATTTTTTTAAACTATGATAATGTCTGTTTTTCTGAATTTTGGAGAAACACTCAGAGAAATATTGTGGTGTCAGAAGGCTCATTTCTTTTGTCATTCTGCTTCAAAGTCGTTTGGTGAATTTTTTCTGAACGAGACAGTGGGGTGTTTCTGGCATAACAGAGTTTCTGATTTCCCTTTGGAGTCTGGACATCATCTGCGAGCCAGGAAGAAGTATTAAGAGAAATGATTTGAGGTGAGGGATAGGATTTTCTTTGAGTTTAGAGTGTGGGAAGAGTCTTAAAGTCAGCATATTACTGCATGGCGATGCATCAGGCTGGAACCCTTCTGATGACTCTTAGGCCGGCCTTGTCCTCAAGGATCCAGACTAGGTCAGCAACTGCCATGCCCTTCTGCAAGATGGTCACTGGGAAGCTGTCCCAGGACAACCGGGAATAAACAGGAGCCATCGGCTAGACTTCATTATTATAGTCATTATGAACCAAGAACAGTGGGTGCGTGTGTGTGCGTGTGTGTGTGTGTGTGTGTGTGTGTGTGTGTGTGTGTGTGTGTGTGTGTGGTGTATGTGTTGGCAGTTGAAATGCTCTGGTTTTATAATGGCCTCTTCATGTTTCTGCAGTTTGCTACTTCTATTAGATAGTCTCTGTAAATTATAGTTAAGTTTATCAAGCTTCAAAGCAAATTAGGCCTTGTGTATTAGTCTGCTCAGCCTTCCAGAACAAAATGCAAGAGACCAGGTGGCATTAACACTAGAAATTTATTTTCTGTTTTTTTTTGGGGGGGTGGGGCTGAAGGTCTGAAATCATGGCATCAACAGGGTTGGTTTCTTTGAGCCTTGTGTCTTGGGCTTACATCTGGCCATCTTTTCCTGTGTCCTCACTGGTCCCTCAGCGGGCCCACATGTCTAGTGTACCTTTATGCTTTTCCCCTATCAGATTGAATTCAGGCCCATTCTAGAGTCCTCACTTTCACGTAATACCTCCTTAGAGGCTCTGTCTACAAATCCAGTTATACTCTAGGATACTAGCAGCTCGGGCTTCAGCACATAGATTTGAGGGGGAAAAGGGGACATGAGCACAAGGCCCTGGCACTATGAAAGAAATCTGACTGCCCTACAGGAATACCCAGGGCCATCTTCAGGAATTATTTCTGTTTCTTAGCTAATTCTTGCCGCAATGCCCTTAAAAGTGATAACAGGTGCTTCACCATGTCTGTTTAGCTAGAGTCCCTGTTAAATGGGAGGAGGTCAGGAGGATCATGGTTCAAGGCCTTCCTGGGAGAAATGTCAATGGGATCTCAAATAAGCTTGCCACGTAAGCTGGGTGTGGTGGCAGGGGCCTGTGATGTGTAGATATGAGGGTGGCAGTCTAAGGCTCACCCTGCGTTAAAATGAAATAAACTGGAGATTTCTTCTTCTCTGTTGTCCCTACCTAGTCCTGGTCCGTATCTTTGATCTCATTCTCCTCTTCTTCCATCTTCTTCCTCCTTCTCTTGCATCTGAAGATGTCTTTCTAATGTGAAGAAAGATGGAGTATGAATAACACTTCCTCAGATTGAAAATGTCTTCAGGGCAGCATGACATCATTTTTCCACTCTTTGAGAACTGGGTTGTGTTTTGTTTTCCAGTAAACTTTTTAATCTCCCCTGTTCCATCCAGTCGTGGGGATGGCACACAAAGGCAAGTGTGGGCCCTAGCAAGGGCATGTGATCTCATGTGGATGATGTAACAGGTGCCTTTCAATTCTAAGACACCTAAAAGCAAAAATAAAACAAGGCACCCGTTCCTAAGAGCACTCCCACACCCTTCTCTAGAAGGGCCTGGATTCTTCTGCTGTTGCTTGTCTATAGGACATTTTCAGAGCTTTGTCTTTCAAGTTTTTCTTTCTCTTTGCTTGCCAGCCCTGGTCACAGACAGTCCCTGCAGTACTTGCCTTCCCTTGCTCTTCTGGGTTCCCAGCATGTACACTCCCAGTTCTCTGCACAGATATCCAGAGCTATAGGAAATTTGCAGGTAATCGGGGGTTGGATTTAAGATCTCCCTGGTTCATGTAACCAGAGCCAGGTATTTGGACACCATTGGCCAGATCCCCCATCCTCAGTGGAGTCATGGTAAAACCATGCATCACGGTGAGGAGCCATAGAAAGAGTAGTCTGCCTGCTGCCTGCCACTTCCTGGGTGTCTGTAAAAGCGGCCAGCACACTCATGGCTCCTCACAGCTTCAGTGCACAGTGCACAGCTTCAGGGAGCATCCATGCCTGCTTCTGTAAGCACTGTCTCTCCCACTGCTTCGAGTTAGAGCCTCAAGGGAGGACGTGACTGGATAACAGCTGGCCAAGTGAGCTGCAGTGATATTTTAGCACCAGCTCTGATCTGATTGTTCTTCAGTCATTCAACCCTAAGCAAGAATGGCTTAATATTTTCCATCATCGCCTGTGCCAGCCAGTTTCCATATCGGCCAGCTCTCAGGAAGGTGGAAGGACACACTGTCATTCTTTCCATTCATGCTGACCCTGCTTGCTGTCAGGCCTGAGTGCCAGCAGGTCTAGCTACAGAAGTCACAATGCTGACCGGGCTGTGCAGACCTGCTTCTCCTAGCACACTTGAGGACAGATAAGATGGCTCTTGCTGTTTCAAGCAGGACTCCCTGTGCCTATAAGAGCAAAACACATGAGCGTCTCCTTTCTCCACGAAAATCCTCTGCCAACTTCCCTCTATTTTCTGAGCCCTTGAGGTAACTGGTACAGATACTAAGTTTGTCTATGCTACAGTCTAACAGCTTGGGCCTTGGCACCTGGTGTGAGTAGGTGGTAGTCTGATAGCAAATTATCCAAGAATTCTTCTCCACAGCCCTGGGAGACAGAATTACAAAGGCAATTCTGTTTTGTAGGGTAGAAGGGCAATCTGAGAGGCACAAGAAATTCCTCTGCTCAGGGTCACCACTGTAAACCAGTGGCTCAGATGAGAGTTAGGGCTCATAGCTCCAGACTTACCTGACACTTCCTTTTGTGAGGTCAGAGATATAGCTGACACTGTTGTTTTAGAAGACTGATTAGACGAAAATGGGAGACTGAGTCTGTTGGAGGACTCTAATTCTGTATATTCTGTGCTCTGCAAAGCAAGCATTAGCTGTTTGTGAGGACAGGTAATGTCTGAGTAACGACACTACTTTAAGTTCCAGGGTGTGCTTGTGGAGTTGATCAGGAACTCTTGCTAAAGGCAAGCATAGAAGCACATAGGACATAGAACCTGAGAAGTATTTCATTAATCATTTGATCATCAAGTCTGCATGCTTAGTGGAGTCACATGTACAACTTATTGAAAATTCAGATGTTTATCAGATTTGACTTTGGAGCTCAGTTCTGGTGGCTCATATCCATAATCCAGACTATTCAGGAGGCTGAGTTCTAAAGATCACCATTCAAAGACAGCCCAGACAGCAAAGTTCGTGAGACTTATCCCTATCCATCAAAAAGCTAGGAGTGGAGCTGTGGCTCATGTGGTAAAATACTAGCAAAAACGCTCAGGGTCAGTGTCCATGCTCGGAATTTAAGCTCCAGGACCAGCGCACACACACAAAAGACTTTGGATCTTTAGCATTACATTTTCAACAAACTCTCCAGGTGGATTTTATGTGTCCAGCCAAAAATCTCCAAGGATCCTACACTGGCAAATCACTAAATACAAATCCTTCTTTGTTATGGTTGTTGTTGGCTTATTATTTGCTGTTACTGGGTGAAGAACCAGAAGTATAGTGGCCTTTCCTGGGACCACCTGCTTCATCAGCATTAGAAATGGACTGGAAGTTCTGCTCTCCTGCTTTCACACCTCAGGGTGGACCTAACGCAATAGAAGGTTCCCATCTCAGTGGCTGTGTTCGAATTCTGAACCTGCCAGCGCCTCCTGGGAGGTTGTTCCAGCCTGACTAGGTGTCTGATCAAGATGAAGATTTCTTCCCCAAGCCTTAGGAAGGACTCTTTGTGGGGCCACCTACAAAGCCATCTCCTTCCCCCTGGCCGGGCTGTGTCCTCAGGGCCCAAAGTGAGGCCCCAAGACAGGAGCATACAGCACTACCTTGCCCACTCTGATCTGCTTCCTGCATCAGTCGAGTGCCCAAGGCCCACACCTAGACCAGAAGGCTTGGTTGATGATGAGTGTGGTAGGTTCTAGTTCTCTGGCAGTATAGAAATCAAGCTAAGAACACTGAGCCAGTTGTGGTAAGGTAACAAAGAGAACGTAAAGGCCCCTCAAGAGACTTAACATCAGGACAGGAAACTGGTAGTCTACTACACAGTCTGGGGCAGTAGCTTTTATGTTGCCCCTCCCCCTCTCCTCCTCCCTTTAGGCTCTTTGTCAGGTAGTGATTGGCTTATTTGAAATAGGTAAGACTCTCCCATGGGTGGTAGCCACAGGATGGTGAGCTGGCCTGAGACACAGTAACACCCAAGTCCCTCCCCTGGGTGGTGAGGCTGCTAGCTAGGGGCGGGGGGGGGGGGACGGCTGACTTGAACCCCTCCCCCTGAAGGTTCAAGTCAGTGGATATTCGTGTTCCCTATTGTTCCTGCCTCCATAGTCATTTACCAGTGAATCCAGGATAATTTCCTCACTTGCTTATTCCAAGTATGTGTGACGTACTTGGTGGCAGGATGGAGGGACCATGGCATGGAAGCAGGCAGAGTGACACAAGGGTCCAGGGAGACATAAAGTATTCCTTCCAAGTGTTTGAGTGATCTCTCTCATGGAAATTGTCTGAACTCTGACCTTTGTGCTCTTGGTCTCCTCATCCTTGTCTTTGCCTACAGTCAAGGACTCATCTATACCTCTGTAGAACTCCAGGCCTGCTATCCACTTCCTAGCAGACCTTCCCTTGGCCATGTGTATGGAGTTAAGCCCTCGTCCTTATTCCTGAACTGACTGGGCCTCTCTTGCTTCCCTCATGTGCCCAGCTGTTTGTGCTAGAAGCCCTGGGGGCACTGTGGATACCTCGCTCTTCCTGTGTGTTAAACTCTGCGTTTTACAGATCTCACATCTGATTGTGCTCAGTCTGTTTCTACTTTCCTCCTCATCCTAACAGCCTGGATTCAGCTTCTTCTGCCACTTCTAGACTGGAGGCCTACTGCAGCCTTCCAGCTGGCCCTTCTCATCCCCTCTGGCAACCTCCACAGCCCTATTCTGCTGCCTGAATCATCTTTCCAGAAGCCACTGCTTTCATCCTACTCTTCTGCTTTTAACGCCCTCCCCAGCCCCCTCTTGCTGCTCATTGTTTAGTAGACAGAGTTGGAAGTCCTTGCTGTGCAAGCCAGGTCTTTCACTCTGGCTGGGTCTGTTCATCAGTACAGGGGTGTTGAAAACCAGGGCATAGGATGACAGGGATGCAAACTGGTCTGCTCACCACTGGGGATGCTTTACCACATTCCACCCCTTATGACTTGAGCTGGCCCTGCTGACCTTCTCGTGTCCTTTTCTCGGTAGAAGCAAACCCCTTTCCTTCCTGCCCCCTAAGCTTCTGGACTAGAGACTGTCTAGCATAGCATTGTCAGCTCTGTGCTCTAGCATCATTGCTTGCTGTGTTGTTATCAGTGTGTTTGATGAATGAAGAAATGAGTTGGCAAAGTGTTTAAAATACATTAGATGTCTTTGGGTCTTCTACTTGTTCATTTATATTATAATATTCTTTGGTGATAATCGGTTTCCTGCTGCATTCTCAGCAGCTCCACCCAGTTTAGCTGTAAGACAATCTGTGTATCTACCCTAACAGTGCATTATTCTCAGCCTGCTGTAATTTGTTTCTGGTTGGGGGTATACTTACTGGCTGCTCTCAAATTCATCATTCTTAGTTACATCCCCTCATTTTAGAGCGCAGAGATCAATCAGAGATTGAAAGCAAAAAGAGACTGCTATCAAGCCTGGAACTTGTCGTTGTAGTTCTTGTACCTTGTAATCCTAGAATTGCCACTCTCACTCACCTGTGTCTGAATTGGACAGTGTCCCCAGGCTCATTTTTCCCCGTCGCAGGCTCCAGAGCCCTGCCCTTGGAGGAGCCCCAGTTCCTAATAATGGAAAGACTAGCTCAAGTGTAGGGCACGCCCCTAGCGTGGGATGGTGCAGGTACAGGAACCTGCAGAGCTCCTTTACAAGAAGATGGCGCAAGCCTTGTCCTTGCATTGGAGGCAGAAGGAAGAACATGAAGAACAATTGTGAGTTCACAGGGTTTTATCACTGGGTGGTATCTTAGCAACCATGCCAAGTAAACCACACTGCTGAGTTCTTAGACATGATTCAAAATCTTCTTGAAGCTTCTCCTCCAATGATCACATCTAGGTCACAACAGTTCTAGAGAATTCCATAGTCTTGGCTCCTACATGTGTTTCTTTACTCGCTCCAAGTAAGCAAAAGTGAATAGTCATCCACAGTGTGCCAGCCAGTCCTGGGATGGGCCTTTTCCAGGCCTTTGAGTTTTCTTCATCTACAGTTAACATTTGCCTTCTGTGCCCTAACCATTGACCCAGAGAGTTATCCTGGGGATTTGATTAAATTAGGTGAGGCAAACATGGTTGGGAGAATCCCACCAGCTTCATGTGAAAGACTAAATAATATTGACTTTGTCCAAGTTTGTCATGACTTGGTTTGCTCTGAGTTCTCCCTGTTCCCTTCTTGGTCACCATTGCCATGCCAAAGCTTGTTCCAGGAACAGAAAACAGAGAAAAGGAAGATAAAGGAAAGGAAAAAGGTAGAAGGAAGTTAAAAAAAAAACTTTTGATCCAAAAGTTAGTAGCTCCTCGCTAAAAATACTCATCTATATACATCAAGCCAGTTTTCAGATGGCATCCTTGGGTCACTATTGTTAAAGCAAAGCCTCACTCAAACAAGGAAGTGATTTTTGTCATGTTTAGAATTTCCACCTGATATTTTCTGGAAAGAATCTAGAGGAGCCAAAGTCACATACTTCCATAGGTGTTAGAATATTGAAGCTGGAAGGAACCTTAGAGAATGTCCAGCTCAGTGGTTATTAAATGGTTTCATTTTGGGATTTTAGTGGTATTTTGAGAGAAACATCTTGTGTGTGTATATGTGTGCTTGTGCGCTAGTCCTGGGGCTTGGACTCAGGGCCTGGGTACTGTCAATGAGAGTTTTTGTTCCAGGCTAGTGCTTACCACTTGAGCCACAGCTCCACTTCTGGCTTTTTGTTGGTTAATTGGAGATAAGAATTTCATAGACTGTCCCTCCAGGCTGGCTTGGAAACTAGATCCTAGATCTTGGCCTCCTGAATAGCTAGGATTACAAGCATGAGAGCCACCAGCACCTGACAAGGTATGTCTTAAGTGAATTATTTCACTGGACCTAACATAAAACCAAATGGACCTGTATGGTTCTATACAAAACTGTATGCTATTTTGTAAGACTTGAACATCTGGATTTGATTTGGGTGTTTGTGGGGTTCCTGTGAAGCAGGTGTGTCAACCCTGGAGCCATACACTGAAGGAAACTGAACCGGCTCTCAGGTGGGAACTGTGCCTGGGCTCTTCTCCATGCTTCCCTGGAAATAGCAGATCCAGAGTCCAAGAAATGTGTGCATGCATCCAGAGCTCTGATAGCCCCCATCTTCACCAAGGCCAGCAGAGCCATCTCAGACTGCAGGGAATTTGGGTTGAATCCTAGAGGTCTTCTGAAACCACCAGTCCAAGTGGAGCTAGCTGAGGGTGTTGTCCTTTTCTAGCCTGCCATATTGAATACCTTGGAATGCCTCCGGAAGTGGCCAGCCATTCACAGTCACACATTCTGCTTCCATGGATCCAATCATCCAAAGGCCAGAAATGTTAAACAAAAATTTTCAATATGGCCAGACTTCTTTCTTCTCATGACTCCCCAGATCCTTCAATATAACAAGTCTACCTCAAATTTGGATCAGTTAAGTTTATAAGTAATGTAGAGATGATTTAAAATCTAAAGACCAAAGGATATGCATAGGTTTCATGCAAAACGATGTCATTTATTATAAGAGGTGAGCATTTGTGATGTGGAGCTCTAATGGCCCTGGAACTAATGCCCAGGGGATATGCCCAGGGTCACTTGGCATCCAAGTCATTGTTTCTCTTCTGACACATAAGCCTGATCTCAGTTCTCTGCTTCTCATGGTCACGAGTCATGCTAGTTGTGATTTAATTAGGTCTTGGATAGGCAAGCAAGTAACAACAGTTGTAATTTACCAAATTAAGTCAATTATCCTAATGATTCATTGTGAAGTCATTAAAAAACGTTTATTTCTATTTTCTGTGTAGTTCTAATTTGAAATGAATTGATTGGTAATATTAAGGAAATTTAATTTCTTTAATTAAAATAACCTTCATGTTTTAGCCCAACATTTATTTTTAAGAAGTAGATATAAACTTTTATAGACACTCTTTAATCACTTTGAAGTGGTAAGATTTTGATGTGAGATTTTTTTTTTCAATTTAACAACTGTGTCAGAAAAACCAAATGATGTTTTGACAGATTTAAACATGTTCCACTCTTTTATGAAGAAAGCAACTTTCCTCTTAGAAGGGATCTTTTATTGCACTTAAGCATCATGATTAATTTTTGTGAGTCTTTGTTAATATTTGTAATTCATTTTAATTTGCTTATATTTGAACACGTGATTAGAGAAAGGCTATATTTTGTTGTGCTCTCAGCTTTGAATTTTTAATATAGTTTAGCTCTGAAGCAGCCATCCTCCAGTAGATGTGATAGATTTGGAATCACACTTAGAGAGGAGTAAATGCCCAAAGCTGAGATTTGAACGTCTGATGTTTGTCTGTCACACCTCAAGCCCCAGTCATGCTAGGTTCCCGTGGCTCACCTTTCCCAGATATATTCTTTGGGTAGTGCCTCTTTATTCTCCAAACCCACTGCTGTCAAAGTTGGTAGCTAGCCACTGTGGAAAAGCTTTTTTTTTTTAAATATATTTTTTATTTTTATTTTTATTTTTTTGCCAGTCCTTGAGCTCAGGGCTTGAGCACTGTCCTTGGACTTTCTCAAGGCTAGAGCTCTACCACTTGAGCCTCAGCACCACTTCTGGCTTTTTCTATGTATGTGGTACCGAGGAATTGAGCCTCTACCCGTAGGCGGAATTCCCGGCCCCAAGCTTTTATTTTTTTTTTTTAAGATCTTTTATAGAGAGTCATGTAAGTTTTGATGAACAAAGGCTAGCTTTGTGCTAGCTCCTTCCACCCTGCACTGGGAACGGGTTGTTAGGTACTACACAATAAAAGTAGACGTGGCTGACAATCATGTTCTATTTTCGGCTTATAATTGTATTGCTGGGTTCACAGTGTACTTCGTGTGGCATATTTTGGTTTCAAGTGCTCAGGATAAAGTCCACCATCATCAAAAGACAGAGGTGTGTCACTAGAAAAGCAGGCAATGCAAAGTTGACTCCCAGCAGAGATGCCAGCCAGGTAGCGTGGAGTGCACGGCCATTGCTTCCTCTCTCCTCCTTCAGAACAACCTGTTCCAGCCCTGGGCCTGAGATTAATGAAGGCTACATGCAGAAGCCAGCCACTCCACAGTCACTGGGTGAATTCTTTTGCTATGTGGATAGTTCCCTTTTCTTTTCTTTCCCTCACCCCTCCCTCCCTAACTTCCCTCCCTCCTTCCTTCCTTCCTTCCTCTATCTATCTATCTATCTTATCTATCCTGGGGTTTGAACTCAGGGCCTGGGTGCTATCCTTGAGCTTTGTCAAGGCTAGCACTTTACCACTTGAGCCACACACCACTTCCATTTTTTTTTTCTCTGTATATGTGGTACTGAGGAATTAAACCCAGGGCTTCATGCATACTAGGCAAGCATTCTACCACTAGGCCACACATCTGGCCCCTCTCTTACTTTCTCTAGATCATATTTTACCGATAACTCATTTTCTTGACCCTTTACGTTCAGACAAGAAAGGGCCTTTTTCATTATCTTGGATCTGCTATATTGACTAGCACCCCATGTATTAAAAATGCAACTCTAGGGCTTTTCTGCTGCTGTAGTAGCTTGGGCATCCTGGCCTCTACCTCCTGACCTCAGCTGCAGCCCATGAGTGGGCAAGACCATAGGCATCCAGGAGAAGCAGTGGGGCACAGCTCCCCATACACACACCAGCTTTTTTCTCCAGCCCTTTCATCCACCCAAATCCTCAGAGGCCCCTTAAGAGCCTACCTTGCCCTGAGCTCGGAAGGCTGTGTGTTCAAAAACTGGCACCAGAAATGAATTCAGTGACAGCCTTAGGCAATGCATTGGATCTCTTTGCGATGGTTTCCTCCTTGTGATGTGGCCGTCACACCCACCCAGTAGCCAACATGAGAAGCTGAACAAGCCCATATCAAATGAACACCCAGAATCGTGCAGGCGTTGCAGTATGCTCACGCTGCGCGCTCTGTCCTCCTGTTGCTCTTTTCTTCAGGTGCCCTTCTGTGGCCTCCAGTCTTCATGCACTCCACTGCAGATTGCCCACGTGTCCCACATATCCTCAAAGTGGACGGAAGCAGAGCCCCTGCTCCCCACTGGGCTCCCATCCCTTCCCAATTTAGTGGGTTTCCAATTTGGCTTACCCTAGCATATAAAACTTGTCACAGAATAAAAATAGCATTCATATTTTGGTATTTGTATTAAATTATCTAAAACTAAATGACCAGGTGCCAGTTACCCGTAGCTGTTCAGGCAGCTGAGATCTGAAGATCAGGATTCAAAGCCTACCCAGTCAAGACAGTTTATTAGATCCTTATCTTCAGTTAACCACCAAAAAGCCAGAAGTGGAGCTGTGGTTCATGGGATAGAGTGTCAGCCTTGAGCAAAATGGTCAAATGAGAGTGTGAGGACCTGAGTTCAAGCCCCAGTACTAGCAAAAGGAAGAAAGAAAAAGAAAAATCACGGAAATAACAGAAAGGAACGAGGCCCAAGCTTTCAGGATTTATGATGACTTCTACTCAGCTCTTCCTCTAGCCACAGCAGTCGATTTTATTCTTGAAGGTCTCTGTGTACCTGCCGTTGGGTGCTTGGAAGGCTCTTGGGCTAGCCACAGGTACCTCTTCTGCCCAAGAAGCCATCAGAAGCTGTCTAAAGTCCTTGAAAACAGACACAGAGAGGGTCTAGTGGAAATGAGCAATACTGAGAAAAACCCGAGGGAAATGGGACTCGACATGGCTCTGATCCTCCTGGGGTACTCAGAAGGCCTCAGGATTTGCCCTGGGCTTGACTACCTTTGTCCTGGTGGTCTGTGAGCACAGTCACTCGAGAAACAAGAATTCTTTGTATTTAGAATTTCTGCACCACATGTGAAGTCAGTATCTGTCCATTTAACTAAGGGACTGCATCCAGTTCAGGGCACCTTCCATTCACCTTTCTAATCATTAGAGCGTGGAGAAGGTAAAATCCACAACTGGTTCTGATGCCAGGGGCTGATGAGGCCGGTGAGCATTTGGCAGAAGAACCGAAGCAGAGGCCCAGACTTCCAGACGTGGAGTGCTTTCAAAGCAGGCGCATGGAGCCTTTGTGGGAGACTCAGGTCCCACTGGAAGCTACTGCGAGTGCTTTGCCCTCCAGGTCTGTCAGCGCCCTCTGTGTTCTCAGACCTTGGCTCTTTCTGTGCCATTACTCTTCAAGAGGAATCTGGTCTTGACTGTGACAGTGATCAAAGGCATGGGAGACCTGGGAACATGTCAGTAGCCTTCTCCTTGCATGCTGTCCACGTAGCAGAACCATGAACTCTGGGATATAAATAGCCAAAGTGAAGCTCGTGGTTCCTCCCCCCTTTCTCTTTTATGCCTGTTTCATTCTATCAGCATAGCTAGAAGCAAGAAAAACATCACCAGGGCTTTCTTTGCTCCCAGTTAAATGCTTCCCAGTCACAAGGCTGAAGTTTAAAGTTTCAAAATGGATTAGAGATTTTTCCCTCTGAGAGATGACACTCCCAGGAGCCGGAGTTCTCCACCTAGTATGTATTCAGTGGCTTTTTAGTAGAAATTGCCCATACTTCTGTGACTGTGAAGCATTTGATTTGTGGTAATATCACTTCAAATGGTAGAAATAGGCAGATCCACAGTGGGATTTGAGTAGGAGGGTGGGTGAGGGGTTTTTAGCTAAAAGAAAAAAGAACAAAGGGGATTGCTTAACACAGTCTGGCTCCCTTCTACTTGCTCTGCAGGTGGAGTCTGAGTGTCTTTAGTCCTGGGTGACTGGATCTGGTCCCAGACAGTGAGAGCTACTGATCTTTCTTGATGTACGTGTATGTGTGTACCAGTGCATGAGAAAGGATGAGGAAAGGAGCAGGGGGATTGGAGGGACAGCTGGGAAAACAGCCCTCACCCAAAGCCTTCTGGTGCCAAGTGGCCATGCCGGTGTTTGTCTGGCCTGCACCTGCACCAGGAAAGAGTAGCTGCCTGTGCCCCTAGCCAGCCTATCTCATCTTTACATGGCTCCAGAATAACAATCCTTCCTCTTAGCCAGAAATACCTCCATTTCCTCT
This sequence comes from Megascapheus bottae, assembly GCF_031878675.1. Lineage (NCBI taxonomy): Eukaryota > Metazoa > Chordata > Mammalia > Rodentia > Geomyidae > Megascapheus > Megascapheus bottae. Next base: position 98,765,459 of record NC_143509.1, on the reverse strand, counting down.
GTGATGTTATCTCAGACATTCCAGAGAGGGGGCGGGTTTTTCTCTGGCCTGTACTAGAGAGGTTGAAGGTGTCTGTGCCTGAGCATCAAGCCAGCCCTCGCTGTCCCCGAGATGATGTGCAGGCGAGAGCACCACCTCCAGTCCTGATGGATGCTCCCCGCTCTGCTTTCCCATTCAGTGTGTGCGCATGCACACGTGTTACGTGTACTCATGTGTACTACAGAGCTAGAATTCCCTCAGCCCACAGAGGGGACATCGTCTCTTTGTCACCAGTATTCATTCTGTAGCAAATAAACAGGACACCACTGAATTTGATGTTGTCTTTCCCAGATGACAAAGTGAACCTTTCTGGCTTACTTGGGAGACGGAGATTAGTAGGGTCACAGTTGGAGGTCATCCAGGGAAGAAAGTTGTGAGATTCCCATCTCAACAAACAAGCTGGGTACGGTGGCTCACAGTAGAAGCATAGACAGGAGGATCACAGTTCAAGGCCTGCAGCTAGCAGAAACACAAGACCCTTTCTGAAAAATAACTAGAGCCAAAAGGAGGTGTGACTTCAGCATCTCTCGGCCACCGCCCCCCAACGAACACAAGTCCCTGCGTTCAGGCCCTAGTATTGCCAATAATAGTGATGATGATGATGATGATGACGACGACAACAAAGACGAGGTAGAGTGGCTGAACCACAGGCTGGGGGACTGCTGGAGGGCACCTTTCCTGTGTGCCAGTGCTTCTCACCTGTGACACACACATGCTGCCACGCAATGCAACTGGGCGACTGGCACTACTGTCCAGTCTCCTGGGATGAGGACAGGTGGGAGGCCTGGCTGCAGCTGAGGATGAGCTGGCGTGGGCTACACTCTGGGGACATGCAGCCCCCAGAGGCCCTGCAGGCTTGGGATGCCGCTTGTCACTACTTCTCAAATGCTGGACAACATAATAGCACATCTAAACATAACAGCATAAGAAAAATGAATTTGCAGGACTGAGATGAGGAAGAAAGGCCCACATAGTATAAGCTATAACACGTCAGCACCAGCCCCACAGACACAGCCTCCTTTCCTGGTCTGTTCTTCCATGGCTGACCCATCCCAGTCCAGGGACCACACTTGGGTAGCACTGCCTTAAATGGCAGGCTCAGGTGGAACATGGCGGAGGTACCCTGCCCATCCACACCCCTGCTGTCCACTGTCGGTGCCCTGTGGCACTTGGCACATGCCTCCATCTTAGTATTTGTCTTGCAGCTTTCTTCATGTGCCATTCATGTGCTTCCCTAGAAAACATACTTTCTTAGGAATACGTGGCACACGGTAGGTATGCAATCTGTGATCTGGAGGAAACAGTACAGTGGGGAATTGGTTCCAGGACCCCCTTCAGATACCCAAATCCATGAGTGTTCCATCCTTGCCATGAAACAGCACAGGGTTTGTATCGAATCAGTGCACCGCTTCCGTATGCTCTGAATCATTTCTGTATTACTTATCGTAAGTAACACAATGGAAATGTTGTATAACTAGGTGTTAGACTGCACTGTTCAGAAGTAATGATAAATAAGTCCATACATATTTAGTACAGATACTGTATTCATTTTCCTAGTTGTTTTCAACCCATGGTTGGTTAAATCCACAACTGTAGAACCCCTGGTTGCAGAAGGCTGACCACAATTTGATTTCCAGGAGCATAAGGATAAACCCAACACAGATTTCTCCACAACCTAAAGCAGTGCTCCATGAGGTCTTCATTGGGTCTTAGCCAACATGTGGCTTAAGGGATTGTCCCTAAGAGAAACCGAGTAAGGTGATTGTTTTCTCCGCTCTGTAATGGAATTCACAGATCATTCATTGGATTTTCTCAGAGCACTTTCTCTGTGTGACCTCACAGAAAATATGAGGCGGTCTGGGAGTGCCTCACTCAAGCAAGAGCAGTCACATGTGAGAAGATGTAATTGGGTATGACATGAGTGATGAATGACTTGGAATTTTCTGGGTAGCCCCTGGATGGGTGAGACAGGACCTTGAGCTTTTTAAGGAACCAGATCCCTGAATCCTGAGTACATGGAAAATTCAGTGAGAGCCAGCGATATGTATCAGCCTTCCTAACAGTGGGCTTTCGTGGCCCCTGCTTGGGGGCCACTGAGATAATATTTTTGTGTTAAAATTCAGGTCTTATTGGCATTGTTTCTCTGTGTATACTGTGTTTAGTTTTTCTCCCTAAACAGATTGCCAGGGTAAATCAGTTTTATGTAAAATAATACAGAAAGAGGTAGCACTTTCCAGAAATTACTGGAATTCTTAAAATTCTGCTCTCAAGTATTTAAACCCGCATAGAATTCGCTCTATGTTTTTAACTTTTAGAGGAAAGTTTAATTATCTTAAATGCTTATTTGTTTTGTTTTTAAAAGAGAGATCATTAAAGTAGAATTTAAAATTAATGGATATATAGGCAAGTTATTTTTTCTGGACCCACAAACACTTTGACTAGTAGCTGACAAATACAAACTTTTGGGATCATTTTTGGATACTAAAAATAATTTTTTTTAAAGTAGCCACTTGCCAAAACCAAGTTTCCGGGTGCTTGAGAAAACTGTATGGATGGGGAATGTCTGCCCACTCTGGTGGTAATGATTTCAACACTGCCAGGGTAGTCAGGGGGCATTACTGGACATTGCTCTTTCCTGTTTCTTTCTTTGACCATTAATCCTCCCAGAACCTCCTCCTTACCCCTTGGCTTCCTAAGCAGAGGCATTGTCCTTCTGATGTCCTTGTGAAATCGCATTGATAGTTCCAGTTTTAACACATTATTTTCTTGTTTGTTGTCACTTCAACCAAATTTTCTGGTACATTATATTAAGTAATAAAAGTTATAAAGCCTTGCAAAATGATTTCCCTTATAAAATCCTGTTTTCTTCAACAATCCTTCTTTTGTAAAGACGTTTTCCAGGAAGTGGGTATAACACAAGGGTCAGTAACCTTCATGTGAACTTGAGTGTGGGAATTCATCCTCTGCTTCTCCTCTTTTTCTTCTATTCTCTACACTCAGAAGGAAAATGTGGTAATGAAAAAATGGGGGCAGGGAGGTTAGCCTACTGGTAGAGTGATTGCCTAGCATGCAACAAGACCCGGGTTCAATTCCTTGGTACCACATACACAGAAAAAGCTAGAATTGGTGCTGTGGCTCAAGTAGTAGAGAGCTACTCCTGAGAAAGCCCAATGACAATGCTCAGGCCCTGAGTTCAAGCCCCAGGACTAGCCAAAAAAGAAAAAAGGATAAAGAAATGATATTGCAATATCCTGCTTTTATGTTCTTTTGTCGGCACCTTAAAAGTTATTATTGGCCAGTAAATTGTCCAGAGTTAGGGGGGTTCTTCATGACATTGCCATACATGCACTATGTCTTGGTCATATTCATTTCCTTTCTTGCTATGTCTTACCTTTATTCTCCCTTTCTTCTAGCTTCCACAAATGAGAGAAAATGCGATATTTATCCTTGTGGCATTGATGCGGGTCTCACTTTTCTTTCTTCCATCAGTTGAAGGAGTGTGAGGCCCCTCAATGACACCATGCTGTTGGGGTTCCTAATGAGCTAAATAAACTTATTTCCTTTATAAATTACCTTGATGCTATGTTACATGTGTGCAAGGATATCCACATATACACACATGCACACCCACACACATACACATACACACACACACACCAGACTAAAATAAAATAGCCTCATTATATGGAGGAACTCAAGGGTCTAAAATTGGCCTATTTTCAGAAACCTCCAACCCCTCCATTGTGTATTTAGGGTTAGCAACATCTTCAAACTAACTCAGGATGTCAGAATCACAGTTGTACAATCTCTGCTACTTAGGTCTTGGCTTGTATCAGGGGTCTCAAGAATATCTAGAAATGGCTTCTGCAATTAAAATGAAATTGGGTAAATGTTTTTTTTTAATGATCTGAACCTTTTCTCTGATCAAAGTTTAAGACAGTCATTACCTCACTGTTCTAGTTAAACAATATTTGTTGAATTGCCTCCGAAATCTGAGGGTTTGAGTATACCTGTAGCATGCCTTTTGGGGGTCTAACTTAAGCATTTTCAGAAATAAATGTTTTGGGTCTAGCTATCCTGTGTCGTGGGGTCTGAGAATATGAATGGGGATGATGAAGTGATAAGCAGCATGACCTTGGGCTGTAACCTTGAGTGAGTAATCTGAACTCACCTGGTTTCTCCACAAAGGAGAGGATAGGAATGTCTTCCCCATATTCTCCAAGGGTATAAGGAAACACTTAAGGAGTTCACACGCATGAAAGGATCTTGCAAATTGGAGTGTAGGTTGAACATAATCTGGAATCATCATCAAACAGAGCCTGTGTGGTTTGATGATGGAAAACGTGAGCCGTGGTCAGAAGAATGTCAGGATCTTCTGTGGGACCCAGTTTCGGATGTTTTAACTGACTTAATCCGTTGGAACAAGGAGATAGCTTTGACTCTGGCATTGAAGCGCTTTTTAGACTATTGCTAGTGGAGCATTTGTGTTCCTTACAAATGAGTTCTTTATCTTCTCCCTCGCCCATGAAAGCTAAAGGAATGCTTTGGTGGCTACCCACAAAGTAAGCTTCATCATGGGACCCTGAGAACAAGCAACATTTGTTGAAGACTCCTACACTGGTATGTGAGTCAAATGCAGATTGTATTCAACTTCCTGATACCATCTCATTTCTCAGGCAAGCTTTTTTTTCCCTTTCTATTTTTTCCCCTTTACTCCTGGCCTTGTTCCGAATTTTCCAACTATTCCTGGAATAAGCAAGCTACATTTATCCATCACTGCATTCTCATAATTTCCAGTGAGCCTAATGGGAATTGCATGCAGCTAGAATGACAGCCATTTGTCATTTTTACTGTGGTTATCATTACTTGAAGCCTATTGTTGGTATTCAGGTGAAACATTTTATAGTGTTCCATTTAGCAGTTTGCTTCCCCACATCCAGTTCACTAATTTAAACTGAGTTATACACGATGATAGTTTCTTTGGAGGAGTTGTTTTGTTTTGCAGTCACATCCCTTTGGGTCCCCTGACTCTCAGGCACTAGAGCTGAAGGATCTATTGGCTTTTCATCATGCAAAACTGAGAGGCAGGGATACCGAATGTCTGCCCAGGGGAGCAAACAGACTGTTATTGCCAAAGCCAAAGCTAGAAATTGTGACTTCAGAATCCCAGGTTGGCAGGGCTCTCTGGGCAATCCGAGTGAAACTTAAGACATTTCCAATATCCAGGTTTCCTGTAGAGCTCAACTGTGGATAGCCTTTTAGCTATCCACAGATTTGAATGCTAGCTATTTAATGGTAGACCATTTTCTGTTCAGGGTCTCAAATGGACAGTCCAACCGGACTCCTTCAACACTGATAGAAATCTTGTTTGTGATCATTCTTTTCTCTTGCTAACTACTGGCAGCTGGCCTTTTCCTTGCCATCCCAGCTCAATAGTCTTCCTGAGCCTCAATCATTGAGTGGAATGTCCACAGGACAAAGCCAGAAGCCTGCTCTCCTGAGGCCTTCCTGCACTGTGCCTTGTCCCTTTCATTCAAGGTTGGCCATCCAGCATTACTACTACTATTTGAGCCACAGCTCCATTTCTGGCTTTTGGGTGATTAATTAGAGATAAGCATCTCTTGGCTTTCCTGCACCAACTAGCTTCAAATTGATCCTCAGATCCCAGCCTCCTGGATAGCTAGGATTACAGTGGTGAGCCGCCACGAATGTATGGAGTAGCCCCCCAGGGTATCACAGCCCTTGTCTGCACATAGGCTCAGCAGCGGGTGAGGTGCAGCCTTCTCCCAGGAACTGTCTGGCCACATCTTGTTCAGAGCAGGCAGATGTCTTGTGCATTGTCAGCACCATTAAAAGCACTACACTGTTTCCATCAGTGGGATGCGGGACCACAGCCACCTCCCCCACAGCTTGAACTTGTCAGCACCGCTGTCACAGGATTGATGGATCATTCTTCACTATTGGAAGAATTTGTGACAGGCTGGATACAGTTTCATTGTTGCTTCGCTTCCTATTCCAATTCCCAGTCAAATGGCCAAGAGAATTACGTTCTACATGCATCTCCACAGTAGCTGTAAAAGAGATAACATGTTAAGGCAACACAGCCCCGCAAAGATCAAGAACACTTTTTAGCAAGGCTAAAGGAGTTTATTGCTAGCAACTTGAACCAGGCTAATGCCAGAAGTTTGGATTCTGAGGAGGAGAGCACCTGGGATTTTAATGCTTGTTACACACTGTATAAGCACTGATCAGATGTGTAAAAGCCAGGTGGGTTAACATCAGCTTCTGACCGGGTGGGCAATTCTTTCCTAGTGTTTAGAAATCATGATGTAACTTATACTACCCCTTCTGTATTATTATTCTTTAAAAATGTCTTGTGGGCTTCCCTCTGTGTTCAGATAGACCCATCTTGTCTGCTCCCACCCCACATTCCCGAAACTGACTGGGACCACATTCCAGCAACTGGTTGTTGGAAAGTCCCTTTGAGGTGTACTTCCACAGTACACGTGTCCAAGTGGAGTGGGGGGAGGAGTAAGTAGAGCTCCTATGCAGAGTCCTTCCCTCAGTGCCTCAAAGACAGGGAGTCATCCATTTAGAGGAGCTGCTTTTCCTAGCATCTTTGTCACCATCACCGCCCCTTGCTATAAAGGCCTATTAACATCATCTTCTATGAAAAACAGAGACTAGCATTCTCATCTTCCAAGTATGTGACATGTGAATATTGTTCTCACATTTCCCTATTTTTAAAAATTATCTCAAAATTTTAGAAGCCACCACATGATACTTGCTAATAGGCATCCAAACCTCTCCTTCAATTTAGCATCTTCTCTGGGCTTGATAATAGTCAAAACTACCTGCTGCCATTCTGTGGCATCGGCTTAGATGAGCTCTGGTTCTGGCCCTCCCCTGGACTCATGCCCTGAATTGAGCAATCACAGGATCTGTAGTACCCTTCCGCAGATAAATAAAATAATCCAGGCCACCATCTCCTTACCTCATGAGATTGCTATGGGAGCTGTGAGTTAAGTGTTTCTGACCTGGCTGGCTGGAAGGAGTCATATAGGTATAGGTACTTGAGTGACATAGCTGGCCAGATGGACCCTCTGTCTCCAAAAAGCACTACCATTCACAAGGCAGTTGGGGCACCCCTCTCAGAAAAGCCCTTTCCTTCCAGGGAAATGAGATTGACCTGCCAGGTGAGATGGTAGCAAATAGCTACAAGAAGCAAACACTCCCCTGGTGCTTAGTGGAGGCATTTCTCTGCTCATAATATTTCTACACTATTGAAAATTTTCTTCCATACTTGCCCTACTGATAGTTGTATCTGATTGGAAGATAAGCTAAATATTTTTCCAGTGACTGTGTTACAATGATTATAATCTACCCCCCCAAATTTCCAAAACAATGTTATTTTAAACTTTCAGTATTATATGATTCTGAGATTTTGCGAGAACTCTTCCTTTGAAAAATTGTTAAGCAAGTTAACATTTTCTTCTCATGTGAATTTTATCTGTTATTGTGAAAGCCATCTTATTATCATAATCCATTTATAGTTTGTGTCATTAGTGCTCACCTTTATTAAATCTTTAATTGCCTTTTTTCCTTCTATTTGGGGGGTTTGAATTTAAGGCCTTGAGCTTGTTAGGCAGGTAATCTACCCCTTGAGGCATATCATCAACCTCTGTCCTACATTTTACCTTAAAATTTTTTTTCGGAAGTTTTCTGTTGCAAAGGCAATGAGGGAGCGTATTCAGATGGAGCTCATACATTCAACTCCTGAGCCAGAAGAAACTCCTCCTTTCTGCTCATATACCATCAAGTAATTTTAAGGCATTATACCATTCATTTGTATTAATCGTTAAAGGACTCCTTTCTTAATTAAAAAAATTCTTTATATCATCAAGTACTCCTCTTGTATTCAAAATTACCCAATTGGCTATGCATACTGTCTAATTAGCTCATTTGAATTTGAATCCAAAGAAAACACATCCATTGCTTTTGATTGATCTTGCTCTTTTCTTTTAAAATCTACATTCTTTGTCCTTAATCATTTGTATTTGAAGAAATTGTCTCATTTGCCTGACAGGTTGTCAGATTGAGGAAGCAATTAAGCACTTACTTTTCTGTGTTTACCCTAAAGTCTTTGGAAGCTTAGTTGAATAGAAGAAGCTTAGCTCCTTATTTGTATTTTTAATTTTTATTGTCATATATGATAGCATTTCCATATATGCATGTAATGTGCTTTACTCTTATCTGCCTACTTTGTTAGTGTTCCTTATCCTCTTTCCCTCTTTCTACATCTCTGATAGTCTACTTTATTTTCATAATCTTGGATCGTTTTGCTTTGTTTTCCCCCAGCTTCCACAAATGAGTATAAATATGTGATACTTGTCTTTGTGGAACCGACCTACTTCACTTACTATGATGATCTCCAGTTCCATACAATTTCCAGCAAATGATATCATTACATTCTTCTTAGTGATTGAGTAAAAGTCCCTGCTGTACATTTTCTCTGCCCCATTCATCTGTTGATAAATACGTTTCATTTCTATTTGGACAAGACTTTTTCATATGAGATACCTTTCACGGAGTAATGCTGTACGTCAGGAGGCACGCAATCCTTTGGGGACGTTAAGGGATTGGAACCATCCTTGGGTTCAGATGTGGTCAGGCTGATGCAGCTTATAAAATTCCCTATTCTAGACAAGTGTGTGGCACATACTTGTAATCCCCAATCCCCGCTAACTGGGAAAGTGGAGACATAACGACCTGGAATTTGAGGCTAAAAAGGGATAGAGGTGTGACTTGCTTGATAGAGCATTTGTCCAGCATGCTGAAGGCTCTGGGTTTAATCCTCAGAACCAAGAAAAGAAAAAAAATTGCCATCAGCCAATTACCTGGTTGGATTTTAGAAGCAATTTCTGATCCATGACCTATGTTTATCAGTGAATTCACCTTTCAGCACCAACTCAATTTGAAATCAAAATTTCTTTAAAAAATTCACTCATAGGCATTTTGAAACATTGAATGATTCTAATAAAACAATGATTTGTGATGATATAATTCAAAAATGTTTCAGGCATTTTTTTTTGCCAGTTCTGGGGCTTGAGCTCAGGGCCTGAGCAATGTCGTTGGGCTTTCTCAAGGCTAGAGCTCTATCACTTGAGCCATAGCACCACTTCCAGCTTTTTTTTCCTATGTATGTGGTACCAAAGAATCGAATTCAAGTCTTCACGCATGCTAAGCAAGCACTCTACCAGTAGGCCAAACTCCCACCCCATGTTTCAGACATTTTTGAATAGGAACACAGACTTTTCAGGATGGTAATTAAGACAATAAAATTAGTGGACTTAAAGATGAATATGAGAAGTAACTGGTAAAGTTAGCTTGTTCACTATCATCCTATAAATTTGTACACTTCTTCTGAGAGATTTTTTTAAAATAAAATCATGAGCAGTTTTCAAGTATTTATCTGTCTTAAAGCATAAGCAATTCAAAATAACTTGAGTACTTTCTGCTTCAAATCAACTATTAAGTACTGACTTACTCTTTAATGAAGCAGAATGCGTCACTGCTTAGGAGGATATATGATGCCTCCTTATCCAGTTTGCACTTGTTGATCTGAAAAGATTCCTGCTTTTTGTTTAGGAAGTAGATCTGACCTGAAAGTTTTTATCATAAACTAAGTGTTGCGCTAGAGGCTATTTGACTGGAATGGATGACGTCCATCCCTACTTTTCCTAAACACCAATTACCTTAGGAATTTTCAGCCAAACATTTATCTGGCACTTAGAGTTTAGAGTTAAAATTGTACCTAGTCTCTGGTCTTTATATATATCACTCCACTCCTTATGTGGAATAACTCTCATCACAATCATTTCAGGAAATGAGAAAAGTAGGATATGGTTATGAGTCACCCATGGAAAACGACAGCATGGAATGAATTAGTCAGGAGAAGCATTTCAGTGGCCAGCCTGAGCTGTCGCTAGCAGGAAGTAGCTTGACTTTCCATGATTTTATGAACTACAAATCATGTGCCGTCGTGCTTCAGGCACCTGGCTAGAGTCATCTTCCCCTCGCCCCATAATTCCAGGGGGGTGTGTGTGTGTGTGTGTGTGTGTGTCTGTGTGTGTGTGTGTGTGTGTCCGTGTGTCCTAGCACTTGAATTTAGGGCCTGGGTGCTGAGGCTAGCACTGTAACGCTTATAGCACAGCTCTTCTTCTGGCTTTTTGGTGGTTAATTGGAGATAACAGTGTCACAGTGTCTTGTTTGCCTGGCTTTGAACCACAATCTTCAGGTCTGTTTCCTGAGTAGCTAGGAGCCATTGGCATCTGGCTTCCAATTTTGTTTTTCAATAGCCAGTCCTGGAGTTTGAGCCTGGGCGCTGTCCTTGAGCTTTTGTGCTCAAGTCTAGTGCTCTACCACTTGAGCAACAGCTCCACTTCCACCTTTTTGTGGTTCATTGGAGATAAGAGTCTCATGACCTTTTCTGCCTGGGCTGCCTTCAAACCACAATCTTCAGATCTCAGCCTCCTGAGTACTTAGGATTATAGGTATAAGTATAATTTTTGAAATATTGTTGGGAAGTGCTGATAGAGCAAAAGGCCACCAGGCCCTTTCAGTAGTGGCTCATCTTCTTCAGCTTCAGTGGGATTCCACTGCCCATCAGTTCTGCTGAGTCAACCACTGAAATCGCTCACAGTGGGGGGGGGCTTATTGTTTTGTTACTAAAAGCATAAGTTGTTCAAAATAAAATCAAGTCAGCTTCTCTACATTTCAAGATGAATAAGTACACATCACCTTCAGTTATTTCAGCTTATATGTTTGTTCTTCAACCAGCACGTCTAGTGAAATAATTAAATTCAGAGTGCAGTCCTAGGTTCTCATTACCTGGTATCCCTTAGCAGTCAGATGGCAATAGTTTGCATATTCTTTCTCCCCATAACCCAAATTCTCACTTGTCCGTTTTCATGTGCATAGGGTCACCTGAGCATCTTGAAAATATGTATCCCATTTCAGTGACTCTTGGCCAGGGCCCAGTGTCTTGCATTTCCAGCACAGTCATAGGTAGATGCCTGTGCTGCTGGTACAGGGTTACTCTGCAGTTCCCAGCCCTACAGGAGGAATTCCCTACCAGGACCTGTCTTCCCTGCCACGCCAATATTCCAGGATGAAAAATAACCCTGATGGAGGTAGAGTGAGTCCTCCTTGTAGGACCTTTTGACTTGTGCCCCCAATCTTAGTCCATCTTCTGAGTGTATGGCTACATTGTTATTCCAAACTCTTCCAAAGCCAGATAAAGGGCTGGTAATAATTTTCTTTATCCATCATCAATTCGACTTTCTTAGTGAGAAAGGTTCTAGAACTACTGTCACCTAAATCTCTTAGGATTTCTGAACCCTTCACTCTGGTATATATGGAGGGGCACTAATCTTCATCCCCCAACCTTCAAAGAAAGGGTTAGAGGATAAAGAATGTTCTAGAAACCTTCAAGACATCTAGAACTGCTGGAAAGAGTGACCGCAGTGTAATAGAGGGGACTTGATATCTTAGATGAAGAAATGCTCTGTGTACCAAACCTTGACAAGTTTAGGGTTTGGCTACTTGTTGTTTGCTATTCAGGATCAGAAAATTCGGGTGTCAACAGTGAGCTCCCTAAAAATGAGCTTTAGGGACAGGAGAGGAAAATGGTGGAAATACTGTGAGGAAAGTAAGGTCCCAGTCTCAAATTCTTCAGCACCAACTTAAAGGAAGAATCAGGAAACTGTTTCTTGGAGAGTGTCCCAGCAAAGTCTGCAGCTGATTTCAGAATCACCAGCTGTCAGAACATGGGTTTTGGACTGAAGAAATTGTCAGGCTGGAGTGACTCCTGCTTTCTGCCACCTCTTATTTCCCTTCATTGCCCTAGGGGAAATAGGTTCAATCTTAAAATACCTATTTTATTACCATGGAATTTTCAAATAAACCAGCAAATCAACATCATTATTTTAAAATCCTGGGAAACATGATTCAGGTTTTTGTCATTACTTTTTCCAAGGAAGAAATGATTATAGATAGATTTTTTTGCAAGGGTACATTGCTGTGACTTTTCCAGCCAGCAGACCTTCATAGACATCATTTGAAAAGAAGCAATGCTGAAGACATAAGAGCAAAAATAGTTACTGTTGGCATGCATCCATTCTTGATGTTTTCTTCTTGATGTAGTAGGTGGCTTTGAAAGGCGTTCTACCATTTTCCTTGGGTCTAACTGGAAAAAAGGACCAAAGAGGCCATTCCAGATGATTGCCAAGAATGTGGCCTCAGGAAAGGCAAGTCTAGTCATTGTCACAGAGTACCTTGTCTTACCCTGTCAACACCATCACATTCCGTAGTTTTCTATGTATGGATGAGTTACCCACAGCTGGATATTGGATGATGGCAGGACTTGAATTTTGTAAGACACATGATAAATCTGTGCATGCCACTAAGCCTACCGGAAGCTTACTGTTGGGGCTGGAGCCAGATACCTCCTGTTAACTGTTTACTTCCAGAGGGTTTTGTTTGTTTGTTTGTTTAAAAAAAATTAAACTGTAGGTAGGAATTTGGATTCTTGTAGAGCCTTTATAATATGAGGCAAAGTTCAAAATGGACACTTTATGGATGCCTTCTAAGTTGGAGATTATATTAGTTTATTAGGGGACACCTGACACGTAGAACTGATCAGATATTAAACAACTTTTTTTTTCTCCAGTTCCTGAAGCCTGGAAGTTCAGGTCAAGAATGAGCAGGGCTTTTTGGTTTTGTTTTGTTGTTGTTGTTTTCCATGAGGCGTCTCTTGATTTGCAGAGGATACCTTCATACTGTGTCTTCATGTGATCTTTCCTTAGCCTGGTATTCCTGTATGTCCAGATCTCCTCTGTTAATGATACCAGGCAGATTTCATTAGGGCCATCCATATAGCACTATTTTAACTCAGTCACTTCACCATCTAAGTCAGTCACAATCTAAGATATCAGGGGTTTTGAGCTTCACTACATGAATCTAGGTGAAGTGCAATTCAGTCCAAAACAAAGCTCAAAGGAACCCACTTTTTTCTCAGATACAGGTTATTCTGTGACTCTTCCTTTTCTTTTTAAGAATAATTCTATCTCCATCTTTGTGAGCTAATGACAGACCAGAATTCTATTTTTTTCTCTTTTTACATTTTATACTTGGGATAATGTATAGAGGGGTTACATTCATCAGGTAGTAGGTGCATTACTTCTTGCACATTAATATCCCTTCTTACGTTTTTATCCTCGTTTCCCTCACCCCACCCCCTCCCAATTATCTTGCTTTCCACCCTTCCCTTCCCTATTTCAAATAAACATATATACAATATAGCAGGTAACAAAGTCCGATACAGTAACACCATGAGATTAAGGGCAATAAAAGAGAAGAGAAATAACATAGTACATTAAGAACAACACACCAGAATTTTATTGTGAAAGTAAGAACTGGGATCTAATGCAACTCTCTGAGTTATATTTTGTATTGCTGGAAAACTCTTGCTCAATGAGATTTCCTAAGAAATCCATCCACAGGGCTGTGGAGCGGAGCATGGCTCTTTGTGTCTTGCCAGTCTGGGTGCTGGCTCATGATTCGCGCAGGCTACACCTCACTGTCTGGGTTATCTTGAAGCTGCCAGCCGGAACATCAGGGAAAGGTCACATCTGATCTGTGCTCTGTAGTTCTTGGAGTCAGCTTGCACTGTCACATGCGCCCTGTGGGACCATTGGCTCCTCTAGGAACAGTGGACCCCAGCAGCTGGCTTAGTCAGTATGTGACCCATGGTAAATATTCAATGACTACTAGAATGGGTGAGTAGATAATACGACAGACCACTTCCCATCTATGTCCACACTGGAGTATTTAAAAAGAACAGCAGCCACTGGGCCTCTGCCAGTCACCAGGACGGCTCTGGGGACCACCAGTGAACTCCACTCAGTTTTGATTTGACCTGCAGCCGGCCTTGTGCGGTCCTGTTTGAACCTGACCTGGCAGGTCACCAGCATCACTTATGCTATGAAACAGTATCAATTTTCCAAGTTTCCTTCCATAATTTGTCCTTTGGGGGTCTTAGGTGCTCACCACTAATCCTGGTTTTGAGCAACCACAATGAATCATCTTATTTATGCACTTTCAGATTAGAGCATCACCTAAATCACCAGGTTAGAAAGGGAACATTTTACTGTAAGAGGAAAAAAAAACACAGGTTACAGGTTAAATTCTAGCTGTTGTCTTCCAGGTTCATTTTACTTTTTTAAATCACAGACTACCAGTATGGCTCCTGATGTCTGACTCTCCTTTTACCCAGTGTCTTTGAAGGCCACCAAGGACATGAGTCACTACACACCAATATCCAAACTAAGCATGTGTGGGCACGGTGCCTTAGTCATGGGTCAGAGACCATCTTTCTTCCATCATGTAGGACAGAGACAACAAAGAGCATGAGTAACAGAAGGCAAATGAAGGAGAAAACTTCAGACTGCACGTCTGAGGTCTGCGAGGCTTTGGTCCTAGAGCAGCACCCAGCAATCAGAAGCCCACATGCTTTTCCTGGGGTTGAACCACAAGCCACTTGAGTGACTGGCAGTTCAGCATGATCATCAGACCTGCAAAAGGAAACACGGAGGAAAAGCAGGCATTGCTCTGTAGTCACGTCATCCTCTAACCTAGTCCTTTGCTGGAATGTACAGTGTGAACTTAGAAAGATAATGTTCTACTTACATTCTTCTGCCAATATCGGGTTTATTGATGGATGTAGGAGTTGATAACAACTTTGAAAGTTTTCACAAATAATTTTTTTACAGTTAAAACAATATTTACTGTGTTAAGCAATATAGTTACCTTATCTTCATATAATGACCAACATATTAAAAGCACTACCCCATCTACAAATGTATATATTATAGCTCAACAAACCAGTTTTCTAAAATGCTGTGCTTATATTTCAAAATCTCAGGTTTTTTTTAAGCTAATTTAAGTGCTAAACATATGCTACTTTAACATTTTTAAATCACATTTAGGCAAGAGGGAAAAACTGGGAGAGCCCAAAAGGAAGGGGATAACATTGTCTAAAAAGAAAATATACACATTGCTTGACTTATGAAATGGTAATCTCTCTGTACATCGCCTTTATAATAACAGGTTTTTGGTTTTGTTTTTGTTTTTGTCAGCTGTAGGGCTTGAGCTCTGGGCCTGGGTGCTATCCCCAAGCTCTTCAGGTCAAGGCTAGCCCTCTACCACTTGAGCCAGTCTTTTGGTGGTTAATTGGGGTAAGGGTCTCACAGACTTTCCTGCCTAGACAGGCTTTGAATGGTGATCCTCAGACCTCAGCCTCTCGAGTAGCTAGGATTACAGGTGTGAGCCACCAGCACCCGGCTTAGGCTTATAATAAGAGTTTTTAAGTTAAAATAAAAATAAATCGTATTTAACCTTTCCCAGCATTCCTAGTTGAAGAAGACAATAAAGATCTTTTGCAGGAATCATAAATGTGCCATTTAACAGTAGGAGAGCTGATTTGATTGTTGATATACTCATTGTAAAATCCTAATTATTCTCTCTCTATATATATGTGTATATATAGCTATAAAAACATATTTCACATTTAGCTTTGAAAACAAAAAGGATGCTATAATGAAAAGACATGACATTTCTTAACTGATTACTTCTCTAAAAGTTGGGAATATGGTCTTAGAATCCATGGGCTTTGTCTTAAATACTGGGTCCAAAGCTGAGACTTGAAGGTATTTTAATCTACTCAGACTTCTATAGCAAAACAGCTGGCTTAAATAGCAGACTTTACCTCTCACAGTTAGAGGACCAGATAAGGCTGGCTCTGCCTTCACTCAGCCTCTCCATGACAGCTTTGACTTTCGGTTGAAACTGTTTTACAAATCTCCTGGGTTAATTCGAGGAGTGGGTTGGGAACTGGAGAGAGAAGAGAGGGTGCCAGATTATGTGCAAGAAACAAGCTGTAGTCCCGAGTGAGGGCCACAAAGTGAGCCACAGCCCTGAGCCACCTCTGAGCAATTGGGGATGTGTTTTCTGGGCCTCGACTCCCCTCCTGCCTACCCATGTGAGGGCAGCCCACCCTTCCCTGATTCCTCCGGCAGTTCGATTCTGGTGGCCATGACAGCTGCTGCCTCATGAGAGCTTGTGGCCTTTTGTGTTCAAAGAACCCTCCTTCAAAGCCACTCTCTTTCTTGCGCACTGTGTACGACCTTTCCAAGGGGCCCTGTTTATTCTCACAGGTATGCTCCTGTTATCCTGGCAGTCACTTGTAGCAAGTCATGTCCTCCTGACTAGTCATTTTCTTGGCTTTTTCTTGTTAATTTTCCAGATAGGACACAGTGATAGGTCAAGCTCCTTAGACCTTTCCTATTTCCCCTTTGAGTGGGGAAAAATATGCTATCTTTCCACATCTGAAGTGGAATTGAACATTTCCTGTCAAATATCCATCTCAAGGGAAAAATCCATTGCTATTCTAAACCTGCTTCCTCCTCTTCTTAAGTTCCTGGTACAGTAGACCTTGTGGCTTCTGACTTCTACTTTCAGAATAGATAAGACTAGAGAATACAGCATTTATTTTCAAACTGCAAATTAGTTTTGCTTTTAAGCCACAGAGATTTTTCTTCACATTTTACAGGGTTCTTTATATCCACTTATAAAATAGATAGGGACTATGTAACTGTTGGCAATGTTAGCATTAACTAAGATTATTCAAATAATTTCATTACACCAGTAGTGCTTTTAGTTAGAGATTATTACTTAGTTTGAAACAGAGATCATAATTTCTGTATTTTCCAAGCCATAAAACAAGGAAAAGAACTAGTGATGCAGTTTAGTACTGATGGCTTGTGCCATCAGTACTCCAGTGGCTGAGATCTGAGGGTCACAGTTGAAGTCAGCCTGAAAAGGAAAATAAATGACTCTATCTCCAATTAACGACCAAAAAGCTAGAAGTAGAGGTATGGGTGCCAGGCTTGAGTGAAAGAGCTAAAGGAAAGCACCTGGCCTTGAGTTTAAGCCCTATACTGAGACAAAACAATAGCAAAAATAAAAATAAAAACCTACTGATGAGAACACAAGTTCCAAACAGTTCTATCAGGTTGACATATATGTCATTTCCTCTTAGAGCCATTATTAAACAAGTTCTGAGCTGTTGGAAAGAAATACTAGGCTGGGGCTATAAGTGTGGCCTAATGGTAGAGGCTTGCCTAGCATGCATGAAGCCCTGGGTTTGATTTCTGGGTATCACATACACAGAAAAAGCCGGAAGTAGTGATGTGGCTCAAGTGGTAGAGTGCTAGCCTTGAGAAAGCCCAAGGACAGTACCCAGGCCCTGAGTTCAAGCCTCAGGACTGGGAAAGAAAGGAGAGAGAGAGAGAGAGACAGAGACAGAGACAGAGACAGAGAGACAGAGAGAGAGAGAGAGACAGACAGACAGACAGACAGAGAGACAGACACAGAGACAGAGACAGAGAGAGACAGAGACAGAGAGAGACAGAGAGACAGAGAGAGAGAGAGAGGCAAGGAAAGAAGGAAGGAAGAAAAGGCTGTAAGAAGTTCTTATTAGATGGATTTTTTTTTGTCAGTCCTAAGGCTTGAACTCAGAGCCTGGGCACTGTCCTTGGGCTTTTTCAAGGGTGGTGCTCTTCTACCCGAGCCACACTGCCACATCTGGCTTTTGTGGTTTATGTGATACTAAGGACTTGCAAACACTCTACCACTAGACCATGTGCCCAGCCAAGGTGGAATTTTTTTTAAATGAAAAGGTAAATGTTTTCATGATTGCTTTTGAGTCATTTTCTATAACATTGAAATGTATTTTTATCTCTCTTATGTCAGTAAATCCTTTTCCTTTAACTCTTCTCAGGTGCTCAAAGATCATTCCATATCTCTAAGACATTTCTTCATAGTCAATCTCGACCAAAGTCTGTGAATATTGCTGTAGGTGTGCTTTACTCTTTTTTTATTTTTTTTTTTGAGTCTGAGACAGCATCGCTGTCTTCTTTGTGCCTGTTTGAAACGACATGTTTCAAAGGAGCTCTCTATTAAAGAATTCATTCTTCCTTGCTGAGCAAGAAATTGACTGTGTGCGTTGCGAGTACAGGGTGGTCTTAGGACGTTAGAGTAGCCTGTTGAACATCTCATCTCATCTCCAGGAGCCTCCATCTGGGGACATTTGAATGTCCATGGTTGCAGCCACAGCTGGGTAGAGTGATTGGTAGTTGAGGATAGAAGGAGGAAGAACCAGTCAAAAGAATACTGGAAAATGCAGAAAGAAAAGTCTAGAAGGTGAGGAATAGGGACGTATGGGAGAGACTGATTCATGCAAAATGTCATTGGTTGAGAAATGCTGAGGGAAATCATGGATTTTCCAACCATCGGGTGTTAGAACCCAGAAGGTCCTGTATCAGAGCACAGGCTTAGTTGCACGTCTATGTTCTCTGTGTCTGCCTTTCACCCTGGGCCCACACTGCAGTAGGTTTCATCAGAAACCACAAGCATCCCACCACACACTTCCTCGTTTGTGCAATGACCTTCCCCAAGGCTCCAGTCCATTTTCCATGAACCCAAAACTTTTATCTCCACTAGCAGAAGCATGTTAGCTGCTGTCAGCTTGTGTTGAGACTGTAACCTGGCTGTGTTTGGGGAAGAATTAAGACAACGTGAATTGCTCTCTGTCTTGGTGATTCAACCAGGATTTTTATCATTGTTGTTATTATTGTATGTGTTTTATCTGGGCCTTGAGCTCTGGACCTGAGTGTAGTCTCTTAGTTTTGTCCACTCAGGGCCAGTGCTCTGCCACGAGAACCACACCTCTGCTTCCAGCTTTTTGTTGGTTTTAGGAGACGAGTCTCATGAACTTTCCTACCTGAGCTGGCTTCAAACCACAGTCTTCCAATCTCAGCCTCCTCAGGAGCTAGGTGTGAGTCAGTAGCACCTAGTTTTTATTTCTGTTATTTTTTCACCTTTGGATTTCAGCTCATTGGAAGAGTACTTTGCACTGAGATGGGGTACTGAGTCTCAGAGGGCCAGCCAGCCCACACTCCCCAGTCCAGACACGGGCTCAGGCAGAATTTTTCTCCATGGACAGCAGGAAGACGAGTGCTGCTAACGCATCTACTTTGTGGCCTTCAGGGACATTCTGTTTGGTTTGGTTTTGGCATGAACTCCAGGCCTGTACATTGTCCATAGGCTTCTTTTGCTCAAGGGTAGTGCTCTACCACTTGGGCTACACCTCTACTTCCAGCTTTTTGATAGTGTATCGTAGTTAAGAGTCTTACAGAATTTCCTGCCCAGGTGGATTTTGAACTGTGATCTCCCTAGCCCAGCTTCCTGAGTGGCTAGGGTGCGTTACAGATGCACGGCTTCTAAGAGGATCACTTGCCAGTCAGCCAGGGTACCTCCCCTCCTCATGCTCACAGCCCACTGCCACTGTTCATCCATGTGTCTTCCTAGAACTGCTGTCCCCCCCCCCCCATACTCACCAGAGCTGGAGCTAGCAGAGAACAGGGTCAGGCTTGGTTCACTTCATGCCTCCTGGAGCTCTGTGGGGTCCTCAGACAGGAAAAAACTCAGAAAATGCTTGATGGAAGGAATGTGAAGAAACTTAAATCCCAAATTATAAGCACTCCCATCATTCAAAATGGTTCCAATATGTTACCTGAGAGACAGAAAGGGGGTGATCTGTGGCCAGCCTGGGCAAAAAGAAATTTATGAGGCTTTATTTTGACCACTAGCTTGGCAGGGTAGAGCTCCCCTGTGATCCTGGGCTCAGAGGAAGCACCACAGTGGTGGTGTGTGCCTGTCATCCTATGGGGAAAAAATAGGAAAACTGCAGTTCAGGAGGCCTGGACAAAAGGTAAGAGCCTATTTCAAAAATAACCAATCTGAAAAGGGGCTGGAGGCATGTCTCAAGTGGTAAAGGTCTCTCTAGCAAGGGCAAGGCCTTGTTCAATCCCTAGTACCACAAAAGAAATTTTAAAAAGGAGAAGTGCTGGCGGCTCATGACTGTAATCCTAACTGCTCTGGAGGCCAAGAACAGGGAGACAGTCTGCACATAAAAGGTCACGAGACTTCCTTTGCAATCTACAGTTGCACTCTGATCAAACCTGTCATCTCAGGCTACAGGGGCTGAAATTGGGAGGCTCGCAGTCCCAGGCCCGCTCAAGCATTTCTACAGAGAGGAGCTGGAGAAATGGATTATCTGTCATCTCAGCAGTAAAGGGTAGATTATAATTAGGTGAATTGTGGCTCAGGCAACTACAGGAGGGGAAGCGAGACCCTAACTTAAATATAACCAGTGGAAAGCAGTATCATGCTAGCCTAGCTAAAGCAAAGTATCTCATTCAGAACCCCAGTACCACCAAAAAAGTTCCCCATTTCCAGTTTTTAAATTTATAATAAAATATGCATAACATAAAATGTATTCTCTTCACCATGTTTAAGTGAGTTCAGTCATATGGCACCAATTATCCCCCCCACCCACCCTAGGGAATCTGTTGGAGATTACCATTAATTAATTCACACAGGCTTTCAGTCAGCAGACAGTGAGCAGCACGCTATCTCCTGGGTGCTCAGAGATGTCTAGAGGTGTGAGCATAGGCGATCGTTTTCTCTGTAGGGAACCTGGATGCTTAAAAGATAAATCATGGAGCCATTTTGATTGTTATCTGTGCAAGGAAGGAAGAGGATTACTGAGCAAGGGCTCAACTCCACCAGCAGGTTAGGACCAGCTACCAGAGGAAGGTATTTAAACTGCTGTTAAAGTGGGAGTGAGCCGGGAGAAACGTGGAAGATGCCCCAGGCAGAAGGACCATCTTAGACGTCCTGGGGACAGACTGTAGAGCATCCTCAAGCAGGACTGGGAAGCTGCAGTCGCACACAGGTGCAAGGGAAGGCTGCATGGAGCTGGGAGCAGCTGAGACAGTGAGAAGCTCAAGCTGCAGAGGCCAGGTTTTCTGCAGAATACACGGGAGTACTTGTGTTTCCTACTTTGGGAAGTTTCAAAAGAAAGTCTTGTCTAGTGTTTGTGGATGTTCTTATGGCTACTTCAGTCCTAATAACTGAAAAAGCAAGTCTTTTGTACTATATGTATGTGTATGCATACACACGTGCATATGTGCCAGTCCTGCGGTTTGAACTCGGCTTCTCTGACCCTGAACTTCTTTTGTTCAAGACTAATGCTCTACCACTTGAGCCACAGCTCCACTTCTGGCTTTTTTTTTTTTTTTGATAGTTTAGTGAAGATAAGACTTTCCTGTCTCCTGGATTTTCCTGTCTGGGCTAGCTTTGAACTGCCATCCTCAGGTCTCAGCTTCCTGAGTTGCTTGCTTCTTTTGTGCTTTTTTAAAATGCAAGAGGGCCAGGCACTGGTGATCCTATAATCTTAGCTGTTCCAGAGGCTGAGCTCTGAGGATCAGAGATTCAAACCTAACCTGGGCTGGAAAAATTCATGAGATTTGTATCTCTAATTAACCAGCCAAAAGCCAACATGGAGCTGCTGCTCAAGTGGTAGAGAACCAGCCTTGAGAGAACCAGCTAAGGGGTACTGTGAAGGCCTGGAATTCAAGCCTCAATAACAGCACACTGAAAAAAGAAAAAAAAAACACAGAAAATTAAAAAATCAAACAATGGAGGAGGTTGATGTTTCCTGAAAAAGAAAAGTGTGATAGAAAAGCCATAATGTCTTCCCCTCCATCCCACATGCTTTATCAGTGGTCTTTTAAGCACATTTCAGGTGCTCAAACTTGCCATTCATTAGTCACCGGGAAGACTTGTTAAAGAACAGTGTCTCTTGCTGTGCAACAGGGCAAAGAAGTTGCTTAGGCCAGCACCATCC
The DNA here is from genome assembly GCF_031878675.1 of Megascapheus bottae. Lineage (NCBI taxonomy): Eukaryota > Metazoa > Chordata > Mammalia > Rodentia > Geomyidae > Megascapheus > Megascapheus bottae. The sequence goes on along the minus strand of NC_143509.1, from coordinate 98,743,549 downwards.
CTGACAGCTACATAGATTAGAAGTCCAGGCGTGCAGGACTAGGTTTGATGAGACTGGAGGTTTCGGCTGGACTGCATGCCTGTGTGGGTGCTCAGGAGGAGACTACTTCCAAACACATCCCCAGTCCACCTTCAGGACCCTATATTAAGTCACTGTCACCGTACTTGAGGTATTGGAAGTCGCAGTCTATTATCAGTTGCTCCTATTACTTTGGTCCTGTGGTGAGGCAGCATATCACAGTGGGAGCCCTGGCAGCGTCCTGGAAGTAAAAAAGAAAGAGGCGAGGGGGGGGGGGCAGGGGTCCCACAATTTCCACCAGAGACTCTAGATCCTGCCTCCTAAAGGTCCCGCCACTGTTGTGCAGTCTCAACCTGGAGCCCAAGCCTTTAGAACATGGCGTGTCCCTGATCCAAACTCTAGCAGGCCCTATTCTTGCCATCTCTTCGATGGAGAAGTCCGTGGTTGCTTTCCAGTCTGCTGGCAACCTTTGCCACTCTTTTCCATCTGGGAAATGGCTTTCCAGGTCCTGCTGCTGCAGAGCAATAACATGACAGAATAAAGGAACAATAACTGCGGTTTCTGCAGAACCCTGCAGAAGTGCTTTTCTGTGGAGTGTCCACTGGGTTCGCAGAGGTACCAGGGTTTTAATCAGTGGCTTATCAGTAGTTTTAACTTGTTTACAATACATTTGTTTGCACTGTGGTTATTATATACAATCTTGTTTTTAATCTATTATGTTTTGGGGAAAATTCCCATTCTTTACTTAAATCAGGTAAGGAAAACAGGGATTTCACCAGAAAAATATTTATTTTGCTTATCTTTGATAACCTCTCCAGATAACCCTCTGTATCTAGTAAAATACCCAAATGGATTCACTGTGATGCCTGTCTGCCCTAGACAGGGCCCTGAGGGCACCAGGGAGCAGTCACCTGACCGTCCTGGGTGAACCTCTGCTGGTTGGGAAGCAATGTGCATAATGTGAGCAGACCCTACAGAGCACAACACACATTCTTCACGCCCCCCTGAGGGCCAGCAGAAAACACCCAATGCCCTTTGGAAAAATCTGTCACTTGGTTTCTGTGACCTCCAATCAACATGCCATTTCTGAGTGGAACTCCCGTTTTTTCTTCTCTTCATAGTTACTGCTTTCTCCCCAGTATCCCCCTTTCTCTGCCTTCTGCCCCAGATCACATCTTGATCTTGTTCCTCCTCCCAGCACACCCCCTTCCTCAGATTCTCCCTCCTAACAAGCTTGGAATGTTACCCAGTAAACTTTTCCCCATTAGAGCAGTTAATGATGACAGCTGTTTAATGTACAAGGCCTTCCAACCAAACTTGTATTTAATCAGCAAATTCTAGAGATCAAAGTCTCAGCCCCAAAGGAATGCATTGCTAAAGGGAAATTCCAGGCTGAGTCCTTTACAGGGGAAAATTCTCTGGGCAGGTGGGCTTTTCTGAGGTTAGGTGCTGCCTACCTAGAGACAAAACACATACTTTTCAAACACCTACATTGAACAGATGTCTAAGTTTACAATAACTCATCCATTTAACGAAACATCAACTTGAATCCATAAATGGGTTGAATTACTTATATTACACATTCTGGTTACACAGGTTACCAGAATGTTACCAGTTACAAGTTCTGCTTTTCTCAGCCTTTGCTGCATTCTAATTAATTTCCTCCATTAAACTATGGGCAAACTAAACCCCTCCCTAGAGCACTTAAACCTCTCCCTAGACAGTCCTGAATGATGCTTGCAGCTGAGTTCTCGACTTTCTGCTGGAAATATAAAGAGGAAGAAGGTATGATCACTCCTTCAAAAAGCTCTCAGTCTAATCCAACAGGAAATACAGAGCTGTTGCTCAGGACTTACAATTCTCTGTTCAAGGGCTTAAGTTAGTAGCTTGGGAGGCAGGACTGCAGCTTGAGACACAAGATAATAGAAAGGATAGCTCTTGGGTGCTGTGGATGCTCTCAGTTCAAGAAAGACCTGAAGGACCAATCCAGTAGGTAATGGTCACGCCCTGATGTTCAACTAGTCCAGTTACAGAGACTGGAAAACAGGATTAAGTCTTAACTGATAAGGGAAGGAGCCCCCTTTGCATTTTCTCATTACTATCTGGAAAAAAAATTAAGAAATTACATTTTTCATGTAAAAACCAAACAAGGAGTTGCTTTTATGAAAGGACACGTCTCCCGGGCATGGTAATGTATACTTACTATCCCAGCATTTGTGAGGTCAAGTTAGGAAGATCGTGTGCTCCAGACCAGTCTAGGCTACATAGCATGACCCTGTCTCAAAAGTAAGCAAGCAGGGAAGCAAAAAAACAAAAGGACATACCCACTTTCTTCATTTTGAACAATTCCTTTGCCTGAATTTTTTGGAAGGATGTTGGTTATGTAGCTGATCTGTTCATTTAAGTCCTGGATTTCTTAGGACAGACTTTGTTTATTTTGAAAATAAAAATAATCCATGCAGTATACATGGCTGCATTGTTTTATATTTTTTGTGAAAACAACAAAATAAGTTAATATAGTAGACAAAATCTTCTACTAGGTCATGCACAGTAATTTGGGCATGGAGGACAGTGTGTGAACATGAGAGTGTTGTAGGAGTGTACACAAGTGTGTGTATGTGTGTGTGTATGAGCTGTAGGTGGGAGATGGAGTTTTCCCAAGATACCTGCAGCACTATTTCTTATCAGGAGGTTCTTGGAGAACCTTGCCACTCTCCCAACAAGAGACAGACTGCCTGTCTTCTGCCTTTAAATGTCAGGATCTGTGTGAGGACCTCAACTGATAATATCTGGTGCAGAAGACTCCACATGGTGTGGGGTTATAAAAAAGCCATGACATACATCTGCCTTGTTTCTCTAGGATCCTTCTTACACAAACACAGCTGCCATGCTGTCAGGAAGTCCAAGTAGTCACAGAGAAGCCTGAGTGGAGAAGAGCTATAGTTCTAAATTCCCGGCTGAGCTTCTAACTGCCCACCAGCACAACTTCGCAGTTGTTGCAGGAACAGCTTCAAATGCTGCTTTCTCAAGCTGGTCTTTTAAGCAAAAGTGCCTTCAAACAACTCACTCTGAAAATACCTTTATATTATCTCCTTGTGACTTATCATGCTGGTCCTATTAATACCTGTCTGCCTCCCCATTCATCTGACTCTGTAGAGACCCCTAAGTGTATTGCCTTTCTGATTCTGAGCCACCCTGCCCACTTTCTGGTGGAGCCTGGTCATTTGTTAAGAACAATGGTTCTTAACAATGGCTGGTGAGCCCAGCCGAGGCTTCTGTACACTGGAGCACAGTCAAGGTCATCCCTCTAAGCACATCTCACTGTCCCCTGGCATTTCACTAAAACTTCAGAAGTGGGCGAGAACATTCTGCAGTGCCTGGAAATTTACCCAGGGGGAATGTGCTGTGCCTGTGAATAGGGTGTGTGTGGGGGGGGGATGGGTGCTCTCTGGATGGGATAGTTTGGTGCCGATTAATTGATGTGAGCCCTGAAATGGAGTCCCCAGCACCTCGTGTAGTGCCTGGCTCTAGGAGGTGACTGATCTGTTTTGGGTGAGATGTTCAGCAGTCTAATGCCTTTGGGGTCAGTCGTCTGTGAAGGGGACTCTATAAAACAAGGAAAAGTGTGAGCACTGCAGTACACATACCTTTCTCCCAACGGTATCTGCCAAAACCACACATGGCCCTGAGCTGTATTACCGTGTCCCTCCTGCCCCTCAAAAGAATCAGAAATTTAATTTGTACATGAACCCTACATGATACCTTTTTATCGTGACAGTTATTGGGGCTTGAACTCAAGACAGTCCTTTACCCTTTTTGCTCAAGGCTAGTGCTCTACCACTTGAGCCACACTTCTGCTTCCAGATTTTTGGTGGTTCACTGGAAATAAGAGTCTTAGAGTTGGTCCTCCTCGGGTGACTTTGAACCTCGATCCTCAGATATCAGCCTCCTGAGTAACTAGGATTGGAGGTGTGAGCCACCTGCCCAATTGGAAGTCCCCAACTTTCATGTCAACAAGTGTTCCCAGTTTACAAAGGGGTAGATTAGGCCTCGTTGAAAGAAGACAGCCTTTTTTTTTTTTTTTTTTTGGTGTCTAACACTGGGTGCAAAGACATACCCAGGTCTCAGGCCCTTCTGTGAACATCCCGAGTTCCCTTACAGACTTGGTGCGGTCGCTGTCTTTAGTGATTATGACTGGGAAACATCAGAGTTGTGGTCCGGGCATCGTGGTTCTCTGGTCATAATTTGTTTGCAGTCCACTTCATCACTGTATTCTCCTCCTGAGAACTCCTCTGATTTGCCAGACTTCTGGTCAAGAAAGAATACAATGTGCCCCTTCACATGAAAGGGCATGCCGTGGCCCTGTGTGCTTCACTCTGCACATGGGTAAACAGGGCATGGAAACAGAAGCAAAGGACATACTACCCACTTCTCCCGCTCTTGGCCCCAAACCCAAAAGCCACGTCTGAGCTGACTCCTGTATTTTGAAACTGAATGTGAATGGGACCTCTATTAGATGTTTAAGCTCTACACATGTTGGTTTTGCTTGTTCTTTTCCCTTCCTTCTCTGGGCTTCTGGATCTTATACTTATGTTGACCAGTCTTTTGTCAGATTGTATTGCCGTTGTCTTTGCACATCCAAGCCTCTGCCAGGCAGCCTGGGAGGCAGCACCCAGACAGAGCTCCCGCCTCCTGGCTAGGGCTAAATTATCTCAGTCTCACTGAGATAGAAGTACAAAGTATTTCAGGGAAGGAATAAGACTTTCTAGTCAGTAACACCCAGAAAGCATTGCTCCTCTCTTGAATGGGAAGGAATTGATAGTTGAAAGGAATGAGCCAGGGCTTAGATGGCAGTGACGATCGTCTGGGGCTTCATGACAGTGTCACAGCCCACGTTTGAGCCATGGTTCTTGCCCGGGTTTTTGTTACTGTGGTGTTGTAGATCTGGCTGGGAATGATAGCAAAGCCAAAGTTAAAATCAGTCATCAAAGCAAGACAGGTCTGGAACAGACTAAAGAATGGATTATGAATCAGGGTGACTTTGGCCCTAGTAATCTCTAAATAAATGTCACCTCACTCAGTCCTCATCTGCTGGTCTCCAAATCATTAAGTATTATTTCCATTTGCCTGTGGTGATTTCTTCAACTTAAACATTGTACACATTGCCTTTCCAAGGAGTTAGCGAGAGTGGGTAATGGTGGTTAATCTTTATGTACTAAGGAAAAAAATCAAGATAAAATGGAAAAAGGAGCTAATAGATTCTGAGCACACGTGGGACTTCACAAACAAGATGAATTGTGAACCTTGACCTCTGTCTTTAGGAACAAATTTGTACACCCCCCTCCCACCACCACACACACATGCTTTAGATTGGTGATTTTCTCCCTTTTTTCTTCCTTCCTTCCTTCCTTCCTTCCTTCCTTCTTTCTTCCTTTTTTTGTTTTTGTCTTTTGGGCAGTCATGGGGCTTAAGCTCAGGGTGTGGGTAGTAGCACTGTACCACTGTGAGCCTGAGTATCACTTCCAGTTTTCTGGTGGTTAATTGGAGATGAGTCTTACGGACTTTTTCCTGCCTGGGCTGACTTCAAACCACAATCCTCAGAACTCAGCCTCCTGAGTTGCTAGGATTATAGACATGCGCCACAGGCACCTGGCTTTTTTCTTTCTTCTTCGTTCTCTGTCTCTCTGTCTGTATGTCTATGTCTGTCTCCTTTTCTTTTCCTTCCTTCCTTCCTCTCTCTTCCTTCTTTAGTTCTTTCTTCCTCTTTCCTTCCTTTTTTCTCAGTCTTTCTTTCCCTCCCTCCCTCCCTCCCTCCCTCCCTCCCTCCTTCCTTCCTTCCTTCCTTCCTCCCGTTCATTAATTTGTTTGTTTGTTAGTTTATTCATGTGTGCCTGAAGCTTGAATTCAAGGCCTGGGCATTGCCCCTTAGCTTTTTCACTGAAGACTTGGATGGTACCACTTGTGTAACAGAGCCACTTCTGGCTGTTTAGTGGTTAACTGGAGATAGTCTCATGAATTTTCCTGCTTGGGCTGGCTTTGAACTATGATCTTCATATGTTTAAACCATGATCTTCTTGAGTAGCTATAATTACAGGCATGAGCCAGCCCTTTCTCTTCTCTTTACATCCACTATAAGCTCTAACAAGTCATGCATGCCATACTGCTGGAATGTTTATCATTTTCACTTCTAATGTGAGCTCAGAGCACCATGCCATCTGTCATGTACTACACTACCAATAGTAAGCCATTCTTAAAACTTCTGAGTTACCCTCCAAGTGTGAATTACTCGTACTTTCTTTTGAACTAATCCATACAAAGTACCAAATGATACTTCAGACTTCTCCTTTTGTTCCTCCAAAATATCAGAAATGTGCCAGGCTGAAATTTTATTATTAATATCTCATCTTCTGACTTTCTACAGGTTATGTTTTATATTATCCTTTACTTTCCTGTAAGACAACTTCATTATTTCATTTAGTATTCCTATTTGAGTTTTCCTGTGGTTGGAGAACCATCACCTTGCTTTTTCCTCCAGGACCTTTGGCTAGAACCACTGAATGCCACTAGAAAGAGGAGGTTACTCTTCTTTCATTTCTTCTGGGACTTTGTCTTTTCGCTGTGGCCAAGCAGAGTTCGCCAGTGATAATGCAACACTAAGATCAATACATTTCTAAGTTCAGGATTGGTTTTCTCCAAACCCATTCCCTGACTTCCTTTTAAAATGGACCAAAACTAGAATCCCTATAAACATTATTCATCATGAACAATACTAAAGAAAACACACAATTTAATCATATAGCTACTTAGACAAAAGTTTGTCTCCAAGTATCTTTTATCATGAACCTTATTTTTAAGTGCCTCTGTCAACCAAGCACTTTATTTGTAAATTCTATTCAAACTTTTTACACTGGATACCTTAACAAATAGACGTTAAAAATAGACACTGGGAAAAAGACAACGTGAGCAGCTGTTAAGTTGATTATGGTCTTCTGGCCTGCAGAGGGTTGTGGTTCTGCTAAAGACCCAGAAGAAGGGGCCGCATGGTAGAGTGCTTGCCTAGCATGCACAAAGACTTGGGTTCAATTCCTCAATACCACATACATAGAAATAGCCAGAGCGGCTGCTGAGGCTCAAGTGATAGAGCTCTAGCCTTGAGAAAGTCCAAGGACAGTGCTCAGGCCCTACGTTCAAGCCCAAGAACTGGCAAAAAAGGGGGGGGCTCAAAAGAATTGTCTCAAGCATCATCCAATGTATAGCCGTGCTCTAGAGGACAGCACACTAGGGGTGCAGACATGTACGTACCCCCTTGAGTGCCATGAGGCCCATAAACAGGAAGTTTCACGTGATGTGTACCACCAGTGGCCATGGCTCTTTGAGGTGTTGGTAAATTCTGGTTCTTAACCTGCATGGGATAGGAGGTCACTAACCTCCGAAGTCTCTGTCTGAATTGTCAGGGAACCACAGGATGAGTTTTGCATTCTCACAAAGTTCTCCCTGCACCTTGTAAGTTTGCCAAGTAAGAACAAGTATGATGCCAGGGAAATGCAGAAGAGCCCATCTCAGGGGCATGGTAAAAATGAGTAAAAGAGGGAGCCCCTGCACTTTTTATCCCTAGGGCTGAGAATCAGTGCTCTGCCCTGGATGAAAATGCAGAGGGGAAACAACAGCAAACTTGTGTGTGTGTGTGTGTGTGTGTGTGTGTGTGTGTGTGTGTGTGTGTGTGTGTGTGTGTAGTCTCAGGCTAAAGGTGCTAATGAAAGTCTTTAAGATAAGTGCACCTATAACTGTTCTGTGTGCTACCATCTTCCTCCACAAAGACTCTTGTCAATTCTTCCTTCTTGGCCTCAGTTTGCACACGCAAGTGAAATTCGGTTTCCTGCTCTGCTCAGTTCCTTTTTTCAGGTTTTTCAGTTGGTGTGTTTCTGGCACAATTGTCAGCTCCTTGGGCTTCGCAGGGGATCGCAAAGGTCATCCTAGCTGTGCCTCAGGAATTCTGTAATGGGAAGGATGGAATTCCTCATAAACCTTGATTTTTTTCCTCACCTAAAATAGAAACTATTAATGAAAATAGACTGTAACTGAGTGGAGCCAGCGGAGGCAAATGCAGGTTAAAGAGCTTCATTTGTGAGTTTTATGGTTAAATGGAAGAAATGCAAAACATGGAAAAGTGGGTTGATTGAGCTTTTCATTTCTTTTTTAGCCTCTGGTTTCTGTTTTACTGTTTTGGGAGTTACTGATTTCGGTTTTACTTTTCAGGAGTCCTAATCAGCTGTTGCTGTGGGCACCCCAACCCCCTAACACTCATATACAGCTAGCAAGCAGGAACTAAGAATGTCCTGTCTCAGCTGGGTGCAGTGCCTCATATCTGCAGTTCTGACTACTTTGAAGACTGAGATCTGAAGATCCTGGTCCAAAGCTAACCTGAATAACAAAAGTCTATGAGATTTTTTTTCTCGACCTAAGTGTGAAGAATCTAGAAATGGAGGTGTGGTTCAAATGGCAGTGTGCTAGCCTTATGCAAAAAAAAAAAAGCTTAGGGACAGTTCACAGGCCTTGAGTCAAAGCCCTAGCATTGGCACAAAAAAGAAAGTCCTCCTATATTACAAGGAATATGTAAGTAGAAAAGTGTACTTTTTAAATACTTAGGATGAACTCTTATTATGAGACACTGTGTGCAAAGCCAAAGCAGAGAACAGACACCCAAATAAAACTATTAGATGAGCAGACAGGCATAGAGCAAACTGGTAAGGGGCCAGGTCCTGGAAAGCCCAATGCTCTGCCCCTCTGCCAGCCTGGGTGTCATGTGCCACAAAGGAACCAGGCTGAACAGCGTGACATCTCAAGAAGGCCAATAGCCCTTGACTGCCCTGACTCAGGCCTGTCACCCTAGCTGCTCAAGAGGCTAAGATCTGAGGATCAAGGTTTATAGCTAGCCTGGACCAAAAAAGTCTTATTTCTAATTAACTGCAAAAAGGTCCTAAGTGGATCTGTGTCTCAAGTGGTAGGGTAGAATGCCCATCTTGGGCAAAGAAGCTCAAGGACAGAGCCAAGGTCCTGAGTACAAGCTCCAGGACTGGCTCAAAAGAGGGAAAAAGGTAAATCCGCTACTCCCCACCCCACTCATATCCCAAGAAAACTGCCTCACACTGATCTTGAGCCTCTTTGTTGGTCCCAATCTATCTCTAGCACATTTATTTTGTGACTCAATGATTTTTTCCCCTAGATGGGATCAGTTCCAGCCTTTCTATAAAATACCAGCCATCATTTTAGTCAGTCCCTGTTTGTAATCTAAAAATAGAAATGCTCAAATTCACTAAATTTAATTCAAATGGAATTACCAATTTAAAGGCAGGTAACCAAAGCACACATTTTTTGCTTGGGGGACAGATCTGTCATTCGAGACAAAGACAGTTCGATGATCTTCAAACACTTCATTCCTCATTCTCCTCACCCCCGATCCGTACAATGAAATGACAATGGTAGAGTCCAGTGAGCCAGAATTGTCTCAGATGGACAGAAATGCTGGAGATTTAGAGCTCTGTGTCATGAACTCCATCACTTCCTCCTCCATCTCTCCTAGTCTTCCCTTTCCTTCTCCTTCTCCAGATTATCGGTCAAGGAGAATGGCAGAAGGACAGAAAGGAGAGGCCCATGGTTGTACCAAAGGGAAGGGGCTGGTCTGGCTCTGGAGGGATGGAGTGTGTATCCTGCCAGCCTCTCCCTAGCCCATTATTCAGCAGGGCTGCGTCCTCTGCTGTGTGGCGCACACTACTGTTCTGCGTTCCAAACCTTTTTAGAATCAATGCAGCTAGGTCTTTTCAGGTTGGGAGTTGTGGTAATTTGGCAAAGCAGACAACATAACTGGTTTCTTACATAACTCAGCAGTTGGCAGAAGACACAGTGCATTGAAATTAAGCAACTCTGTACCCATTCGAGAAGCCTTTGCTGTTCCTTTTCTTGAAGGGCTAAATGCCTACTTTGCCGTTGTATTTTCCCCTGATTGCATATATTCTATTTAATTATTGGCTGGCATTAATAATGCTTTGAAGTAAACATTTTATGTGAATGCAAGGGTTCCCTTAAATTTTCCGATGCAGAGGAGCTGTTCCTGCCAGACACTGACTTACAGAATGCATTTGGGGGCTTCTAGGTGATAATGAAGTTGGAGAGATGCAGGAGGACAAAGAATGCAAGACTGACACTGTTTAGAAGTCAAATGATGGGATGCTCAGAGGCCTGGAGTCAGTTTTGCAAAATCATTCAGATGAGGCAGCTTACCCGGAGAGCCAGCAGAACAAGCTTGTCCATTGCGTTGGACATTCTTTCCATGTTTTCTTCATTTCCTATTTTTAAAAGGAAAAAAAAAAGCCAGGTGCTGGTGACTCAGGCCTGTCATCCTAACTACTCAGGAGGCTGAGAATTATGGGTTGAAGCCAGCTCAGGCAAGAAAGTCTATGGGGCTCTTATCTCTAATTAACCACCAAAAAAGTGGGGTGGAGCTGTGGCTCCATGTAGTGGCATGCTAGCCTTGAGCACAAAAGCTCAGAGTCAGTGTCCAGGCCCTGAGTTCAAGCCTCAGAATTGACACACATACAGAGAGAAAGAAAGAGAGAAAGAGACAGAGAGAGGCAAGAGAGAGACAGAGAGAGACAGAGATGAGAGAGAGAGAGGGGGGGGGGAGAGGGAGAGGGAGAGGGAAGGAAAGGAAGGAAGGAAGGAAGGAACAATTTGTCCATGAGTCTTTCAGCAGGATACCTTTCTCAGTTTCAGAGGCCAAAATCTCCTCAAAAATAAATTTATTTGTTTATTTACTTATTTATTTTATGGTGCTATATGCTAGGCAAGTGTTTTACCATTGAGATATTTTCAGCCCTCTAAATGATTTTCTGTGTTTGCTTGCCATCCAAGTATCACATTTAAGCTGGCTCCCCGCTTACATGAAGATGCTGGAATTACTTTAGGATCTCTTCCTGTTGTCCTATAGTGGAATCCAAGTGGGAATTGGCACATCCATGCAGTGAAGTTCAGTTGGACAAACACACACACACACACACACACACACACACACACACACACACACACACACACACACACACACACACACACACCCCAAAACATTTCAAAACAAATGCCACCTTTTTTTTTTGTTTTCTTTAAAAAATAGTTCACTGGCCAATTCAGATTTCAAAATGTTTTCTTCAGTGCCCCAAGATGAAACACTGATTGAAGTTTTCAGGAAATTGCAAGGATAAGCAACTCACCAACAAGACTTTAGTTTCCAGGTCTCCCAAACCCTTGAAACTTCCCTGGAGGCTAATTACTGTTTACTGCTTAGGACCTTGGGCCTTTTTCTTCCGTAACATTTTCCATCTTAAGCAGGCCCGCCCCATTCAGCGTTCAGCTGAGGAGTTAGCTGACTGTTGTCTGAATACTGAATGGAATTACTACCAGTGGAAACTATGCTGCAAGAGGGGCGGATACAGCAGCTGCGAAGCAAACCTCAGCTGCCTTTTCCATCCTCTCGCCAGAGGTAATTAGCATAGGGAAAATGACTAAGGTGTTGACGTCACCTCTTTCCAGTAGAAACTTACACTTTGTCCCTGTCTGCCTACCAGCCACACAGGACTTGACTCAGGAATTTGCTGTCCAAACAGGACGCTTGGAGAGCTGCGATCCTCCTCTCTCCCGCCCCCAGGGGCTGGCACTGGCTGGTTTATAAGCCTGGGCTGGAGAAAGAACCCGGCAGAAAGGAACACCGCTTGGGGTTTGTTTGACTGCGTGGGTCTCTAGAGATTTCCTAGTAAGAAAGCAAGATGCATTTTAGGAACTTTAACTACAGTTTTAGCTCCCTGATTGCCTGTGTGGCGAGCAGTGAGATCTTCAGCGAAAGTGAAAGCAGGGTAAGACTTCGGAATGTGAATGGAATGGTTGAAAGTTTTGAAAGCATGACGCTAATCCTCAGGGGGGTAGATGCTCTCTAGTGGCTTTGGTGGGGGCTGGGGAAATGTGTGGGAAATCAGTCCCAAGTGTTTTGAGCCGTGAAAATCAGAAGCTGTTGTCTATAGAATTCACTTTTGAAGATCTCAGTATTTGGAAATGTCCAGTCCCTGCATCACCTTCTGAGTTGGGCAATATGTGGGCATCATGTTTTTATTCTGAATGTGTCGCATGAAAGCTCTTCCACCCGAGGCCTATTCTGACAGCCAAAGGAACCATCTACAGCCAGAGTTTGGAATCGTTTCATTTCCTCCTAGGAAGTCAATAACGCAAGTTTGTTGTGTATTTTCTAGTAATTACAAGGGAACGCCTCTAGCTTCCAGATTTCTCTGGCTGGCAAATAATAAAACTAGATAATTCAAGTGTAGGATAAATGTGCCTCCTGGGTAGCAGCTCTCATTGCAATAATTAATATAATTAGCAGTTTTAATCATTATATTTTTGTCTTCATTTGATTAAAATGTATGATTTCTCATCCGTAGGTACCTGATTGATGTTTCATGCAAAAGTGAACATATAGTATCATATAGAAGCGAATAATGTGTCTATTGATGTTTCATGCAGGAAAGATTATATAGTATCGTATAGGAGTGATATGGTGTATGTGTTTTGTATGGGAATGTTATTTGTGTTATATGCATTGTACTCAAAGCTATCTTGGGAAGGATTTTTTCTTTTAATCAAAGTTAACTTTTGTTAACTTTGTGTACAGTATTGTGTACAGTATTTGGGAGTGGCTGGCACATGTTTTCGCCCTTAATTATGGGGGGGCTCATTTTATGCATAAATATATGACATAGTCAACATAATTCATATTAACCGTATGTGCTTAAAAACATTACTTTCCTGTGTGTGTGTGTGTGTGTGTGTGTGTGTGTGTGTGTGTGTGCCTGTTCTGTTCTAGGATTTGAACTCAGGGCCTCTCTAGACTTCCTTGCTATGGCAGGCATTCTACCAGTTGAGCCACACCTCTAACCTGTTTTTATTGTGGTTTTTTTTTTTTCTGGACTGTGCACCTTTTTCTTCCAGTTCTCAACCTCTTAAGTACCTAGAATTATAGAGAGGAGCTACCAATGCCACACCTTTTAATTAAGTGTGGAAATACTATGTAAAAATAGTAATGCCTAGATATCAACTACTGGAACAAATACTTTTTTTAAAGCTATACTAGTGACCTGGACTTAGTGCTAATGTCTGTTTTCTGTTGCTCTGGACCTGAACCCTGACTTACATTCTAAAAATACTCATCAAAGTCATCTCTCCCCAATTCTGAATCATAACTCCAGACCTAGGGATAAGTCATGTGAAATTCTGGATTTACAAAGACATGCTTATATCACAAACTTCCCTTGACCCCAATAGGTGGGACCAATACTGGACGGCCAGAGGAAACCTAGGGCACATCTGTGCGTGTACTCAGGCACATGCCTTTGCAGAATCCCCCATGGAAGTCACAGAACTGTTCCAAAGCTAAAGAAAGAGGAGCTGAGGAGAACAGGCAGAAAGGTTCCGTGCTCCTAACTCCCTCCTGGTGAAAGGAGACTAATTGTCCACCTGAAGCCTCTGCCTCCCCAGCTGTCCCAGGCTGATGGGCTGCCCTAGAGCTAAGTGGGGCATCCAGAACTTGGGTCTTTCACTCATCTTTCTCACCAGCCCTTCCCACACCAGCAGAGCCCATTTCACCTGTGGGAGAGCCGGCATGCACTGCGGGTTTCAGTGCAATGCCTTCAGTTTGAAATCAGTTTCTTGCAGGTAGTTAAAAAGGAACAGATTCAGATAAAATAGTAGTGGTTAGGTTTTCTTTTTGTGCCATATTTGGGCTTGTACTCTACTTTCCCTTAGCTTTTGTACTCAAGGCTGGCACTCTTTTATCACTTGAGCTAAATGAGCTACAGGTCCATTTTCAGCTTCTTGCTGGGTTAGTTGGAGATAACACTCTCACCCACTTTCCTGCCCAGGTTGGCTTCAAACCACAGTCTTCAGATGTCGGCCTTCTGAGTAGCTAAGATTACAGGCCTGAACCCTCGACATCCTGCAGTAACCGGAACTTTGCACACCTGCTTCCTTTAAGAAATGCAAGACTTTTCCAAAGTTTATTATTCATTCAGAAAAAAGGTGTTTTCTTTTTCTTTCAAATTAACAGTAGGATTTTTGAAGACCTAAAGAAACATTTGGTAGCGGGGAGTGGTGGCTCATGCCAGTCATCCTCGCTACTCAGGAGGCTGAGATCTGAGGATCAAGGTTCAAAGCCAGCCAGGCACAAAAGGACCTGAGACTCTTACCTCCAATTAACCTCTAGAAAATGAGAAGTGGGGCTTAGCTCAAGGGTAGGGAGGTAGCCTTGAGCTAAAGAGCTCAGGGACAATGCCCGGGCCCAGGGTTAGGGTAGTGGTAGCCCTTGAGCTGAAGAGCTGAGGGACAGCGCCCCCCCAAAAGAAACATTTCACATATCTGGTGTCCCTGAACTGAGTATCAGGATTGGGGAAGGCGTAGAAGCATCAGTCGATGGATAATGAGTACTTTACATGGTAAAAATTAACCTCCCTGAAGAATGTAAGTATTCTTGAATTTTTCACCAGGCACTAGTGGCTAGCTACTAAGCAGGCTGAGATCTGAGGATCATGGTTCAAAACCAGCCTCGGCAAGAAAGTCCAAATCCCTGAGACGCCAGAACACTGGAAATGGAGCTGTGCCTTCAAGTGGTAGAACACTAGCTTTGAGCAAACGAGCTCGGGAACACCAGGAACCGAGACCCTGAGTCCAAGTCCCATGACTGACAGAAAGAAAAAGAAAAAGGAGGGGGCATGTGAAATATTTAGGAACCTGAGGTGTATCCCAGTGGTAGGATACGTGCCTGGCATTTACTAGGCTCTAGGTTCCATTCTTAGCAACACACACACACACACACACACACACACACACACATTTCAGTGTTCATAATTGTTTTGCTGATTTCATGAATTAAATAAAACGAACCAGATTTAGTAAATCGTATCTTCTTCATCACTTGAATGAGAGCAAGGGCAATCTTATGTGTCTCAGTGGCAGAACATGTGTGAGAGGCCCTGGGTTCCAAAATAAATAGAGTAGTATCTCCTCAGAAGTGAGAGTTGATAGCTGGCTTCCTCAGTGAGGAATGTGGTATGTTGGGCAGGGGCCATGTGCACTTAAGGTTTCACTCCTTTTGTTGTTTTTCTTCCCTTCCAGGCTAAATTTGAATCCCTCTTCAGAACCTATGACAAGGATATCACCTTTCAGTATTTTAAGAGCTTCAAGCGCGTCCGGATAAACTTCAGCAATCCCTTATCTGCAGCAGACGCCAGGTTACGGCTGCACAAGACCGAGTTTCTGGGGAAGGAAATGAAGTTATATTTTGCTCAGGTAAGTGCTAAATGTGTTTGTTGCTTTGCCCTCTCCTTCATATCCTCTTAAAGCAGTATACATGGATTAAAATTCACACACACTCCTCCCCCACCCAAAGAAAACCTTTATCTCAAAAGCATCATACTCTTAAGAAAATAATACTCTGAATTCTCAGTGTCTCCCTTGTTTTAAGACAACATCAAGGGTAATTACTCAGAAAGATATGAGGATCACAGTTCAAAGCCAGCCTTGGCTGAAAAGTCTGTAGGACTCTTATCTCCAACTAATCACCAGAAAGCCAGGAATGAAGAAGGTTCAACTCAAGTGGTAGAGTCACATCCTTGAGTAAAAGAAGCCAAGCTAGAGCAGGAGGCCCTGTGTGTAAGCCCCAGTTACCAACACCAAAAAAATAAATAAGTAAATAAAAACCAAGATAAACGTAAAAGTGAACTCAGAGATAGATCACCCTGGACTTTGCAATAGTGTTGAATGGGAAGAAGCCCACGTCACCGTCTCGAGGCTGCTCCAGCACTCGGACATCTGGGCTGTGGGAACTGCTCGAGGGTTCGGCTAAGGAGCCCTCGGACCAAACAGATCCCCGTGGTTTGCAGCTTGTGTCGGTGTTCCCAGAGTCTCGGCACACTCAGGCAGTGAAGGACCAGAAGTCCCCTCAGGCCTGCCAGATCTAGCCTGATTGGGGAACATGGCCTAACCAGACAGGATGTAGATACTAAAAACCTTCTTGTTCATTAAGTGCCAGCCAAAAACACACCTATGGAACAGAAGGAAGGGACTGCGGGTGGCTCTGCTGTCACTGCCCAGGGGACGTTAGGTGACCGGTGACCTGTCTGGCAGCTCCCAAAGTTCTGTTGACTTTGTAACAGGGGCTAGCTGGTTATTTGGGAAGAGGAAAGGAGCTTCTACTACTGGCCAGGTAACGCCCATCCCATCAAGGAGCTCTCCCAATCCCCTCCACCCCCACAGAGGAGGGGAGAAAAGAGCACTTACTCTGTAAGTACCTCTCTGCCCTAAGTAAGGTTTCATGTAAATAACGACTTAACTACCTTCATCCTTCATGGCCTGTTCTGATTATTTAAATGATGGATATTTCTTATGAAACATTTTTTTTTTTGGTGCCTTTCCTGGGGCTTAAACTCGGGGCCTGGACACTGTCTCTAAGCTTTTATGCTCAAGGTAGTACTCTACCCTACAGTCCACTTCTGGCTTTTCTGATAGTTGATTGGAGATAAGAATCTCACTGACTTTCTTGCCCAGGCTGGCTTTGATCCTGGGATCTCAGCCTGAGTAGCTAAGGATAGAGATGTAAGCCACCAGTTCCTAGCTTATTGTGAAATCTTGAGGAAGAAATTGGCCTTTGTCAGGAGCCCTGGAAGCAGGGAAGGAAGTGCTAGAGGAACCCTGAATCCTGGTACCTGCTGTGATCTTGCCACTGTGATCTTGCCACTGGGCCCCTCCTCCCTCTGTGGCATAAGGAGCTGGGGAAATTGATGCTGAGATCACCTCTGACCTCAAGGACAGGGCTTTATTTTTTTCCATTCACACTAGCATCATCTGTCACTCACTGCCAGCGAGGGCAGTCACCCTTTACCTTCTGACTGACTGATTTGATTCACCTCAGAATCACTGCCCTGCTGCCTGACCATTGTTCTATCCAGCATACCTGCCTTCCAGAAGCTTCCGGGGGGTGCTGTGACCTGTTGCAGGCTCGTCGAGGTGCAGTGATGAATGTCGCTCTCTCTCCTTAGACTTTACACATAGGAAGCTCACATCTGGCGCCACCCAATCCAGACAAGCAGTTTCTCATCTCTCCTCCTGCCTCTCCGCCAGTTGGATGGAAGCAAGTGGAAGATGCTACCCCCGTCATAAATTATGATCTTTTATATGCTATCTCCAAGCTGGGGCCAGGTAAGCAGCGCCCTTGGCTGGGCGTGGGAGATAGTCCCCAGACAGGAGGCCTGCCTCGAGGAGGAGAGCTAGGGATCTCCATTGCCCTGCCCTCGCATAATCCAGTGCAGGTGTACCATATGATCTGAATGACTTCCATCCTCTCACACCACGCCTGTGCCAGGAGTGTACCACTCTTGAGAAGCTGTGCAAGAAAGAGCAGCTGTTCATGGGTCCTGTGCCTCTGCCACTCTGGCTGGTTTCCCTCGACCCGTCCCCTCCCCTGCCAGACCTACCTGTGTGGTCGATGCCCAGGCCCCAGGTTCTGCTTCCCCAAGTGGGATGAGTGAGTGGACTTTGGAAAGAGAAAACAAGGACCGGGAGTTTGGCCTAGTGGCGGAGTGCTTGCCTAGCATACGCGAAGATCAGGGTTCGAGTCCTCAGAACCACACACATAGAAAAAGCGGGAAGTGGTGCTGAGGCTCAAGTGGTAGAGCTCTAGCCTTGAGAAAGCCCAAGGACAGTGCTCAGGCCCTGAGCTCAAGCCCAGGACTGGCAAAAAGAAACCAGACCCTTTTTTTAGAAATTGCACTTGAGTGAGGTGACTGTCCTCACCTAACGGCACCGCAGGCCCGGTTGTCTACAGTGGGTCTCGCGTGGGAGATCTGTGGTCAGGGACAAGGTCATCCCAGCAGGAAGCACGCATGCAGTGCATGGTCCTTGCACAGGATTTTTGAAAACTGTTCCTTACATGTTGGCGTCTCCTGTCCTGTGTGCTAGGGTTTGGTGACAGGGCTAAGGGGGAAGGAATCTTGGGGTGAGGAGGCTCCAGCCTCCTCCTTCCCTACCACAGAGCAAGCTGAGGAAGTGCTGAGCCTGTGAGCTCTTCATCTCTCCTTGTCCCCACGATCTCATGTTCCTTTGGGCCACGGGTTTTATTTTCATGAACCATCAGCAGTTTCAAGTTGAAAAGATTGCATTTCTAAAAACATCCCCTACGCAGAAATTCCCAGCTTGCTATCAACCAAGAATCACATTACTTAGTGCTAACCTGGCATGAAGGTCAAGGTGAAAGGTGGCCGGTTTGACAAGTAGGTCCTCCAGGACGCTGTTGGAGACGTCATGAGCAAGGCTGAGCTAGAGATGGGGCGGGAGGGTCTCCGCCAGGGCCGGCACACACTGTTGGCGAGCCAGGCAGGACTGGGGTGACAGTGCACACTCGGGAGTCCCCCTCACCTCTGCTGAAGCTCGGGAAAGGACTTTGTATGGAAGACGACGCAGGGAGGTCAACTTGGGATCCATTTATACAACATTGAATTGAATAATATTTTCTGTCCCATCTGGGCTTCAAAGATACTAGGAACAAACAGGGCTGGGGGCGTTGAGGACCTCCCTAGCAAACACGAGGCCCTGGGTGCAAACCCCCACTCTCACCAAGGTGCTGAGCCCTGAACTTTCTAGAATTGGGTCAGAGCCTTCCCAAAGGCCATTTCCAGTGACCTGGGAGCCTCTCTTATCTGAATGCTCTGAGCCAGCTGAGGCTCTGGCATATTTATTTCCAGGTGCCATAACATTAACACTCCTGCCTCTAGAGTGGGGTAGGGGTGCGGCAGCCATCTTCCCTGACACAGTGCTTTCCATGTTTAGAGCAGCGTGCGTGGTGCATGAGGCTGGGCGCCCTGCCTGGCTGCTCCTGTCCTTTGGAAATCAGCCACTGCAAGGACCTCCTTTCTTTCCCTCTTGTCAGGGCTGCACATGGAACCCCGGCGCTTGCGTTGTCAGTGAGCATTCTGCCTCTGAGCAGCATCCCTGGCCTCCTCTGTTTTTTTAAGCACAATTCTAGGCCGGGCACGGGTAGCTCCTGCCTGTAATCTAGTTACTCAGGAGGCTGTAATGAGAGGATTGTGGTTCAAAGCAAGCCCAAGTAGGACTTCAGTTTCCAACGTGTGTTCCTTTTGTTCCTGTCTGGAACAGTCACTCCCCCCGCCCCCGGCCTTGGGGAGAGGTAGCCAGAGATGGAGCGTGGACAAGAGAAGTCCACCACATAAAACAAGCGCTGTCAAGCGCCAGTGGCTCTCCGGGGGGCAGAGGTGAGAAGGTCACATTTAAGCCAGCCCAGGCAGGAAGGTCTGTGAGACTCTCACCTCCACTGCAGCAGCAAAAGGCTAGAAGTTGGAAGTGTGGCTCATGTAGTAGAATGCCAGCCAAATGAGAGCACCCAGGCCCTGAGTTCAAGTTAAAGTACATTCCTCTGTTCTTCACGTGCCTGGGCTCTGGGCTCAGTGTGCCCGTGAAGACACTGTACCCAGGGAATGTGTCTCTTTCTGATTTTGAATGAGCCAATAAGAAAACAGAAATGCAAAATGGGTCTGGCTGAGTCTCTCCTTCTTATTGAAGTTGGGTAGCAGGTGACTCTACCCCTCCTTCCCAGGGGGCTCCATTCACCCTCGTACCCAAGAGCCCTTTGCTTCGGGAAGATGTCCCTGCTAACAGGCAGTGATGTTCTTCCCCTAGGAGAGAAGTATGAACTGCATGCAGCAACGGACACCACACCCAGCGTGGTTGTCCACGTGTGTGAGAGCGATCAAGAGAATGAGGAAGAGGAAGAGGTGGAAAGAATGAAGAGACCCAAGCCCAAAATTATCCAGACCAGAAGGCCAGAGTACACACCTATCCACTTAAGCTGAACTGGCACACGGATGAAGAGCATGCGTGGAATTACACTCACCGGAGACATCTTTTACTGTGCAAATGGCCAGTCACAACTTTGGAGGTGGCAGCTGTGACCACTGTGGAAGAGAATCGAGGCTTTGTCTCCTTGTTCAGATGCTGCACCTCAGCCCATGTCTGTGGCACCTGGGCCATTCACTGAGTTTGTGGTGATCACACAGGGACTTTGGGAGTGTCTTGAGAAAACTGATAATGATTGTGTTCTGTACTCGTTCTTTTTTGGTAGGTTCTGTGTTTGCCAAGGCCAGGTTCGTCAGCAGGGCCAGAGGGAGTTTTCTGTTTCTAACCAGTGTCCAGGGTCCAAACCCAACTGGAAGGCAGAGACACCGCTCAGTGTCACCAGCGCCCAGTGCTGCAAGGTTGTGAAAACAACCAGTCTATGTGGAAATTTGTAGCGTTTCATTTCTCCCCTCCTGTCTGCATATCTGTGCATGTATACTATTGGTTTTCAAGACTCCCCTCTGTTCCGATATAAAGTTACATTGTCGTTTTACATCCCTGGGAGGCCAGATACCCACGGGGAAACTGTCCCCTCGCCAGGTCCCCCCCACTCTGTGCCATAGCCCTCATTTGTGAAATTCTGCCTGGAATGCATTCATCTGGCACCTGTCTGGTACGTCATGTAACTTGTGATTTTGAAAAAAAAAATGTTGACCTGAAATTGCTGTGTAGAGTTTAGCTTGGACAATTCAGAGAATAGCAGTTTCACTGCCAACTTTTAATGGGCAAGAAACGTTAGTTTTGGTGTTTGGGGTCGGATAGTGGTTTCCATTGTTTTGTTTCGTTTGATGTAGTGGTTGTGGATGTGAATCATAGCCAAACGCCTGGGGAACTGTTGGTTGAGGGAGTTGGGTTTTCACCCCCACTGAAACCTCAAGATAAACTTGTAAATAAAGCTGGTCGTGTATATCCATACGTGTTACACACTTGGGTTGGAACTGTAGGGCAGTGGAAGAGTTGTATGATGTAGTAACCTACCTACCTGTGAATTGTCTATGATAGCAAACACCGTGGCCACGTGTCACAGGATTGAATTCAAAGCATGTAACGTGAGTCGTAGACGTGTGTTGATACAAGAAGGATGCAGTGCCTTCCCCCACCCACGGATTCCTGCGGGAACCGTCGCACTAGCTGAACATTCGTAATGTTTTTCTAGTTGTAATGTGTATGTCTGGTAAATAGGTATTATATTTTGGCCTTACAATACCATAACAAAGTTTGTCATTTCAGAATACCTAATGCCAAGTTAACAATGCATGCTTTGGGAATTCGGAAGATGGTTTTCTTTCGTGGAGCAGATCTGTATGCATTGAAGTGTTTGACTGTTCCTAACATGAAATCGATTGAATGTTCTCACACCTCTGTTTACAGTACTTGGTAGGAGAAACCTCCGTCAGGGAGAGGCCATCACAGCTGTTCCAGTGTTTCTAGTTAAGTGCTTTTAAACTGGAGAGGCTAACCTCAAGATATTTTTTTTAACTGCATTCTATAATAAATCGGCACAATATGCTCTTTATGGAAAAGTTGTCTATTCCTCATTTTATTTCTAAGCCTAATTTGTGAACCCTTGGAGTTCTGCAGTCTCCAAGAGCACATTCCTTTACCAGTTTCAACTTAAAAACTTCTGATTCTGTGCAATAGTTCAGGGTATGCCACACTCATATACAGCACATGGTAAAAGGGTAAAATTGATGACACTGAAACTCACAAGTAGATGATGTATTGAAAATTCTGCATACCTTCACCACCATCAATTGAGTAGTATGTATGTATGTGTGTATGTATGTATGTGTGTATGTATGTATGTGTGTATGTATGTATGTGTGTGTATGTATGTATGTATTTGCCATCAGTGCTTGAGATGGAATGTTGAGTCTCACATGTGTTAGGCAAGTGATCTACCACTGCTCTATATCTCCAGACGCGTAGTAAGGATTGCGATTGAGCATTGTCTGTGTGTGTCCTGTTAAAGATGTTCATTGGAGATGCTAAGTTGTAAAGGCTAGTTGTGTTTGGAAGATCTGTAAGACTTCTGTTTAAAACTCAGCCTGCCTTTTTCCTGGAACTCTTACTTCAGGTACCACCTATGTAATCCACCTGGCTAGCCCACAAACACCTCAGTGATTCTTTGTTGAAATCTGAAGAACTCATCTTCTTGGCAGTACTGGGATTAAAATTTAAGAGTCTCTCATTTGCTGGGCAGGTTCTCTGCTGCTTGAGCAATGCCCATAGTCCTTTGACCCTTAGTTCGTTTCTCAGACAGAGTCTTCGTACGTTTTCTCCCTGGCTGGCCTCAGCCTGTGGTCTTTCTGCCATCACTTCTGGAGTAGCAGGGGTTCAGAGACTGTACCAGCACTCCCTGACAATGGATCTTGATCAGGAGTAACATTAGGTATTTCTGCATGAAAATTCACATGCTACTTTTTTTTCCTGTTATTTTCCAACAGGCTTTTATTTGCATGGTTTACAATTATTACATTCAAGATTTGAACATGTTGGAAGATCCACATTTCCATGTAGTTGCTCAGATCATTATTGAGCAGATTTGATAACTAACCACCTGGAGATAGAAGGAAGGTATTTTCAAGTGGAAATACAGCCTGGGGTTGTCATTTATGTGAACAATGATGGACAAAGCATTGTGGTGGACCCAGATCCTAATTCACAAATAATCTAGATATGTATTACCAGTTAATTCAGACGTCTAGAAGGTCCTCTACCTAACTTGGAAGAAGTTGGCAGAAGATCAGACAGAGCCTAGAATGTAAGATCACACATCACCAATGGTTGTCAGGGTGCAGTGTCTCTGTA
The DNA here is from genome assembly GCF_031878675.1 of Megascapheus bottae. Taxonomy (NCBI): domain Eukaryota; kingdom Metazoa; phylum Chordata; class Mammalia; order Rodentia; family Geomyidae; genus Megascapheus; species Megascapheus bottae. Next base: position 98,720,725 of record NC_143509.1, on the reverse strand, counting down.
GTGGCAACCTGGGTAGAAATTTCAAAATCATTAACATACTAGGTCACTAGCTCCCAGGCTGTTAGATCTGAAGGACCCCAAATGAGAGCACACCCACCCAAGAGTCAAATGTCTTTGAACAGGACTCAGTCAAATGCAGAATAACAGGCACAAACCAGGCATACACAGGCACCACATTCTCTGTCATTTATGGAATATATTTTTCAAACAGGCTCATGTGCTAGTCAGATTTTACATCACTATAAGAAATCATCTCAGAAGTTTAAAGGAAGAGGAATTTATTTTGGCCAATGGTTTCAGAGGTTTTAGTTCATGCCAGTCTGGCTCCATTGTTTCCTGGGACAGAGGTGAAAGCAGAGCATCCTGGGAGAGCAAAGATACCTCACAATGGTGAGGAAGAGGGAAGAGAGAGACCATATACAACCAAAGATAGAGGGGGGGATACTAGATAGAAGTTTTGAAGTAATGCCCTGAGTGGCCTATTTCTTTCTGCCAGTTTCCATTTCCTAAAGTTTCCAGAATCTTCTGAAATAGCAACACCAGCTGGAAACCATGAGCTGATCCAGTGGGAGACATTACACACTCAAGCCATACCGGTCTCATAGAATATATTCCTCAGTAAATAACTTAATGCTATCCAAGGAAAGAAAACTCAGCAAAATGTATGTGAAATTTCAGACAAGGGTGGTGATGAATGGAACCCGGTGGCTCACGTAGCTGTTACCACTCAGGTTATACACACTGGTCCACACTTGACAAGCATTTAGGATTTTTATTTCCATAATGTTATGTGAATTGATGCCCACAGGAGATTTGTGTTTTCAGAGAACTTTTAATTTTAGGCAGAAAAGTACAGAACTCACTGTAAACTAAATATTAAACTGCAGAAGATTAAATGTACCACATAGGCATGTCATGACCAGAAATGAATGGGCAGCTAGAGAATGTCATACTAAATAGTGTCTGCAGAACTTTCTGGAATGTTTGCCACAATATAGTAAGTACATACCCAATCCCACTCATCCACAGGTCACCGAGTCAGATGGAAACTGCATAAATAATTCACCTTACAATTACTTAGGAAGAAGGCCTGTTATGATAACAAATACGCTTTCTTTTCCAGTCTCTGTCTCTAAATGGGGCATGAAGAGAATTCATTTTCCAAGTATATAGCGTACTGGCAATCTTTCCCTCACATCTGAAACTCTCACGGTGTGACTCATTGCAAAGTTACATGGGTAGATAGATTTGATTCTCTCAGCCCTCATTTTCTTCCTGGTTCTTCGTGAAAGGTCATTTTAATCATGGCTGTGTTTGTGAAAGACAAGTGAGTGAGATGCAGTGCCCACACCCAGCCTTTTTCTTTCCTGTCAGGATTTGGGTTGGGGTTTTATGACTTACTCACAGAAAAGGAGGCCAAGCAGAAGCAGAACCACCGCTCACAGGCTCTTCACTGGCTCTTCACTTCGAGCCCCTCCTGGCTCACATTCATCCTCCTTTCTTACTTGCCACTCTTTCTTCCTACCTTATGTCCCCTCTGCCTGAAAACCCCATGAGAGTAGACCCAAGTCCGCCCTGCTTGTCTCTGGCAGATTCACAAACAATTATCCCTATGCCAAGCCCACAACATTCAATAAATATCACTGGAATAACTAACTGACTCAGCATCTACCCTGAGGTGCCTGTCACCAATGAGCCTCATTACCAGCCCCTACTGCTGAGTCTCTCGTCCACACCCTCAACTCACCCGGCAAATTCAACATCTGACTTGGATCATATTTACTTCCTGCAAGGTGACTATATGGTCCTTTTCCTAAATATTAGAACTAATACTTTACTTCTTTCAAGATAATGTTGACATGTATGTAAAGTACTAGAAGAAGCATGGATGGTGATTTGTGAGCCTTTTTCAGAAGAAACTGCTGACTTTCTACCTAGGGAAGTACATCACAGACAGTTGTTGCCAGGTAGCCATGGGCACAGAAGGAGCCCAGTAGAGGAGGCTGGTCAAAGCAAATGGGTGAGCCACGGAGGCAGTGATGGAAACAGGCATTTGAATCTCTTCTGGGACACCATCGGTGCTCAGGGGAGCTAGTTTTCAGTCAGGCAGAAGCAGTGGTGACTTACAGGTCCCCCTAAAGGCCCAGCCAGGACACACCCTCTCCTGTCCCTGAAGAGTCCTGGGATGCAGAGTGGGCAAGCTGAGGATGGACACAAAGCAGACCCAGCAGACAGGTTCACGTTGACAGGTGTTCTCTGCTGCCACAAATCCTCTACTCCAGCACAGGGTAAAGGCACCTCCGGGGCCACGCTCCCAGTTCAGCCGAGGTAAGTTGAACCCCACTGACAGCTTCTTCTACATGCAGAAACGAGACAAGGCGTATCAGCAAAATGTAGACGGAAGGGTCAGAGCGGCCTATGTAAGGTGCTAGGCATGCACCTTGAGTGGGGGGAGGGACAGTGGTTGGGGGCTCCAATCTATCTAAATAGTTCCTTCATATGCACTAGAATGTTACGGGACTCAAGAGGAATCCTGACTGACCTCCCCTTAGAGCCAATGGGATTAGCAGGCATGATGTAAATTGGGCTAGGTGCTAAGATGGTCCCCACGATTTCCACCCACCCATGTCCAGTAAACAGCCTGTGTGTAACTCTGTTTGTAGGCAGGACATCTGATAAGGATGGCACAGCAACTTGGATTCAGTCTCTACATGGCAAAAGGGACTTTGCAAAGATCTGGAGCCATTTGGCTCTGAGCTTCTCAGAAAGGTTATCCAGAGGGGGTCTGGCTTAATCACAGCCCTGCAGACAGGAAGCAGCTACTCCCCCTGCTGGCCAGAAAAAAGCAAGCAGCCACACAGGCAGTGGAGGGAGCGCTTTCCCAGGACCTTGGTGGGGTTGGATGGGTCTTTACCTGCTAAGAACAGTGCAGCAGGCACCAAGGAAAAGCTCCAAGAAAAGCAACACCTCAGGCAGACCACCACAGGGAAATAAACATTACTAGCAACAATGTGAGTTTAATAAGGGAACCTACAGGTTAGGTGCAATGGCAGCTCTGACTGCCACTTCTGTTTAGGCCTGGTGAATCCCTGAGTCAACTGGTCACGGAAGTGGTGCATTTGTTGTTGCTGTGAGCCTCCATGTGGCAGTTAGTTATGTGAAATATAAAGTTAATTCAGAAATGTGGTAACAAAGGCTCTCCTCCATCCCAGCCAGGTTCACAGAGACACAAGGCCAGACCCTGGGTCTGGGATCCTCTGAGCACAAACCTCAGCTCTGACAGACCCAGGCTCCCCTCAAAGGATTCCTTCACTTTATGCGTGTGTATTTAAACACTGCATTTCTGTCTTTTGTTGTTGCTGTTGTTATTGCTTGGATTGCTTACTCAGCTAGTAAGCAATTAACCCTTTCTAGATCTCCACAGATACCACTGAGCCTTGCTTGGTCTGTGTGTGTGGTGGAACCCAGGGCAGAGCAGGTGACGCTCATAAATATTTCACAGGGCTGTTTACTCACTAGGGACTGTGGCAAAATATGGATGCCAGAGCCTGGATTCCCCCCAGGTGCTGCCAGGATGGGCCGGCTTTCACCCACGGTGCCCTCAGACTGCATTCTCGCTGTGATCCACCCAGGTCAATGGGTTAAGAGGGGGTGGGAGCCACGACATTCTGAACACACAATGCCTGAGGATTTTCCTATAGGCACCCAAGAAAAGTGATCCCCTGGAATAAAAACATTTAACCTAGAAGCACTTTTGCAAAACAGGTAAGTTGGGTCACAGTAACCAAAAGTCCTCCTTGGCCTGGACAGGACATGCTGAGTGAGCGAGCACAGAGGCAAGTGTTTGTCCTCAGTTTGCAGGGATTCAGGCAAGGATGACATGACATTTGTTCTCAGCCTCAATGCCAACTGATCCTATGACCTAAAGAGGTTTCCAGTGCACCCCTGCCCATAAGCTTTAGGAATACCCAAGCCTGGCATGGTTCCTGCTGTTTGCAATCTTAATAAAGGATGTTGTGGCCTCTAATCATGAGTCAAGGGCACCAATTCCAGGTCATGCCAGGGCTCTGAGTCTCTCTTTGCACTCCAATGTGGTCAGTGGGTAAACAATGACTGGACAGTAGTTCCTCAATGAATTGTTGTTGGCTGATGGAAGGACCTGTAGGTAAACTTTTCAGGGGGTGTCAGGTCAGGGAACACAGGGTGTTGGAGCCAAACCATCTAGGTAGACACAAGAGACAATCAATCACTAGGAATAAGGAGAACTCCAAGTTCAACCCGCAGCCACGGAAAGAACTGGGCATGTCCTGAGTTTTAGTTTGTATTCTTGATAGACCCTAAGAGATGAAAAACAAACTGTATGACTTTGACAAATGAGAAAATCTTATTCAGAGAGGTTTCTGCACTATTGAATTCATCCATTTCATTCGTTTGTGTTCTAGATGTATGAAACAAGGTCCAACACAGTGCTAGTGATGGAGATTATTCAAAGTGTTACTAATATAATGGAGGCTTGAACACCAAAAGGATTGGTTGTTCTTCCTGAGACAGTTCATTTATTCTATTGGCAACATCATTCTTGACCAATGGGAAGCTTTCCGTCTACACAGACCTGAAAAAGAAGGGTATTGTAGACAGTTGGCAAGAACATGTGAACCTGGGATTTTAATCTCCTTTTTGCCCAGTTTTTATGGTATCAGTATTCCTACTTTTAATGTCTGAGACTTCCAGGTACCAAGCTACCTACTGGCTGGTGAAAGCCGACCTTGAGATCCCGTGACCCACAGAATCACAGATGCTCAGAGACATTGTGGAGATGTTGTTTCTGCTTGGAGGGGGGTTTTGAATTAAGGGCCTATGTACCATCTCTTGGATTTTTCACTCATGGCTGGTGCTCTACCACTTGAGTCACTGTTCCCTTCTGTTTTTTTTTTTAGTGGTTAATTGGCGATAGGAGTCTCGTGGACTTTCTCTGGGCTGACTATAAACTGAAGTGCTCAAATTTCAGTCTCCTGAGTAGCTAGGATTACAGGCATGAGCCACTGACACCCAGTTAGCATCCCGCTATGTTTAGTCCTGACTAGAGACTGGAAGATGCCGTCTTCAATTAGTAGAGGTCCTGGACAATCCAGCTACAAAGTGAAGCCCTAAGAGGTGAGATCACAGTCCAGCAATAGGTCCTCACGTCTGAACTTGTTCCTGCACCCATGTATGGAGCTTATCAAGCTCTGCTGGTTTTTCAGTGTTCCCAATGCTCACCAACCAACACCTCATGGAAGCAGAGACTGTAACCCTCTCACCCACCTGCATTCTGCCCTCAGGACCTTGCAACCCTATCTGCAGGCCCTTTATCAAGAGGAATGACTTCATCCTCTTTCTCAAACACCTCTCTCCCTCTAGGAAAATAGCAAGGATTGAGATGGGATGAAAGTGTCTTCTCTATCCATTCATGTTTGAATGAGTCCGTCCATACCTATGCTTCAACCCCCTTCTCCTTTCCCAGCGGAGCTTGAAGCAGCACTCTATACACTGTATAAGGGGAGTCTTCTCATTCTTCCTCTGGGAGCAGCGTTTCTCATAATAGTAGAGTTATGGTCCTTATTCAAGATGGTTCTGTTCAATAGAACAAGAGAGTCTATGAAGTCATCATTCAGTGTCTATGGGGGAATGTTTTCCAGGTCCCACAGACACCAAAAGGTGTGGATAATCAAGTCTTTTGTATTTGTATAACACTATTTGCAGATAACCAATTAACATTGTTCCATATACCTTAAATCACCTCTAGATTATATGTAAGTGCTATGTAAATAGCTTATTCTCACTGGCTACCAGGCCAAACTTGTCATATACCAAAAGGAAATATTTGAGAATGGCATAGTCTTTTCACAGACAGTCTGGCAGGTCTGAGGTTCCTGTTGCTTTTCTCTGTCCCCACCCTCATGTTTCCTTCTGAAATCTACCAAATGCTTCAGTAGAGACGGAACTTACAAACCCGAAGGCCTTCTTAGTGTTGACCTGAGAGTACAGAAGAGTGATTGCCAACTATGGGGAGGGAGTACAAGTAAAATAATTCAAGCCTCAAGGCAAGTTCCTACATCTCTCCTTAGATCTCAGATTGGCAAACAAAACCGGCCATCTGATAAAGGTACAGGAATTTGCACATGGTTCCACAAGGCGGCATCAGGTCCTGGGAAATGAAATAAAAGTTCCGGTCCCTGGGACCTAACTCAAACTAATTAAATCATAACTCCTGGGCAGTTTTTAATGCTCTCTGGGATTTGGAAATGAACCCAAGTTTGAGAATTGCCTTTAGGAAGCTGAATGTGGAAGAGTCTTTTATGTGTTCCTAAGGAGTCTAGCCTGCAGCCTTCAAGGCCAAGGGACGTCTCATTGTGGTGAAGTTCGAACTCAAGGCCTCCTACTTGCTAAGCAGCCACTCTACCACTCAGCTACGCCCCTCTGCAGCTGGACTTCGAAGGGCATCCCAAATATCTCACAGTCAAAAGTCAAACTTGTCCATCATCCCAGAGCCTCCCTCACTCAATCCTGTCTTGCTCCCGCCTCTCCCTATTATCACACAGCCATTGATCAACCCTGGCTCGTTTTCTAGTTTCATTCTTCTTACCACTCAGATCCATTCAGGGACTCTTGACAGCTCTGACTGAAAATATTTCTCAGATCTGTTTTGTTCTGCCCTCCCCCCCCTCTCTCCCCCCCTTCCCCTCCCTTCCCCCCCCTGTCTCTCTGTCTCCCCCCCCTCCCCCCGCTCTGTAACCAGCCACGTTCAAGCCGCATCCTATCTCACAGCACTCCGCGGCTGGCTCTGCACATGCTGTGGAGTAGAAGCTTTGGCAGCTGAGCAGGTTTCTCATTGACCTCTATCTAGTATCTGACTGTTCCCAGTGGTTCTAAAGAATCTTGTCAACAAATGCGATTTGTCTTCCAGGTCACTTTGAGACTAGATTTTATGAAAGCTCTGAGAATAACAAGGTGCTGGTGAAATGCAAAGGTCAGTCTCCAGGTGAATGCTGCTTGGCATGAAAAGAAGCCAAGTTTCCATACCACACGGGTTCTATGGATCCATTTATTCTTAATAACACAGAGGACGAGTATTAAATGCACACTACTTCTGCTAGTTGTTATTGTTCTGTACACTATTAGCAATCCATTCTTGTAGAGCTCTCTGTCAATATATATATAATGTACAAACACATACATATGCATGCATGCATTTGTATATATATTTGTATACATTTGTGTATATACACACACACTATATATGCATATACTATATATGAAATATGTATATATTACAAAACTAATTTGGAGAATTATACTCTAGGTAAACATATATTATGACATCTGTATACCTGAATCCAATAGGTCAGTGCTACAGACATTTTTATTTTTGAGTACTGGTGATTGAACTCAGGGCCTTGCATATTTTGGGTGAGAGCTATACCTCTCCTTAGCCTCAGACATTTTTGTTTAAAAAAATACAGATTTAAAAATAGCCAAGGCCCACAGTTCAAGCCCCACGACCCACAAAAGAAAAAAATATGTATATATATATATATAAAACACATTTATGTGTTTTCTTTCTTTGCAAAAGTGACTTCTCTGATAAGTCTTGTATTTATAATCTCGGGTATTATTTTTTATTAGTTTTTCTTTTTTCTCAGCCTCCTGAGTAGCTAGGGTTGCAGATGTGAGTTACTGGTGCCCAGCAGTCTTGGGTATTATTGTATGTAGAATAAATTTTGTCTACAAACAAGATATAGTCTGTATTACAGACGGTCAATATTTTTCATTGGCATCTTTTCTTTGATAGTTTGTTTGTGTATTTTTGTTAGTCACGGAGCTTGAACCTAGAGCCTGAGCTTTCTTGCTCAAGATCAGCCTTCTACCACTTTGAGCCACAGTGCCACTGCCAGCTTTCCAGTGACTAATTAGAGATAAAAGTCTTAGGGAGGCCATGAGCATACACTAGTAGGAGAGTGCTTACCTAGCATGCATGAAGCCCTGGGTTCGATTGCTCGGTGTCACATACACAGAAAAACTAGAAGGGATGCTGTGGCAAAACGTGTCCTAGGATAATGCCCCGGCCCTGAGTTCAAGCCCTAGGCCTGGGAAAAAAAATCTTATGGACTTTCCTGCCCACTCTGCTGGCTTTGAGCTGCCAACCTTAGATCTGAGCCTCTTGAGTAGCTATGATTACAGATGTGAGCCCCCAACCCCAGACTTTAACAACTTACTTTACAATTCAACATTGCCTTTCGGGTTTTCTGTACAGACACACAATTCTGACTCATTTGTGTTTCCTATTACCGGACTTTCTCAAATTATACAGAAAAGTATAGTGTCTGCCAAATTAATTTTCCTAAAGTAGACATACACGGGAACCACAAACTGGCTGGGGAAATCAAATGCTACTCATGCTCAGAAGTCCCTAACAACCTGCAGCCTCCCTTGAAGGAGCTACTTTTCACAGTTCCTGCCGTTGTTGCAAGCTCAAATGCAATACAGAAGGAATCACGGTACATGAATTCTACACCTAGCTTCCCTGTCTCTCTCAAGAAATTCATCTTTGTGTTGTTTGAGTAGCACTAATGTAGTTTTTTCTATTTAAAGTTTTTTGTTATTGTGGTTGTTTTCTGTTTTTTGTTTTTTTGCCAGTCCTGGGCTTGAGCTCAGGGCCTGAGCACTGTCTTTGGGCTTTCTCAAGGCTCGAGCTCTACCACTTGAGCCTCAGCACCACTTCCGGCTTTTTTTTTTTTTTTCTATGTATGTGGTACCAAGGAATTGAACCCAGGCCTTCGTGCATGCCAGGCAAGCACTTTACCACTAGGCCAAACTCCTGACCCAGTTTCTTTTTCTTTTTTAAGAGTCTTCGTTTCTTTTTACAAGTGTTAGATTTACAGAAACACAGAGAAGGCAACACAGAGAATTCCCATATAGCTCCCATTTAGTGTCTATCATCGTTATCATCACTATTGGAGATGCTGTGGTTGCTATACTGACATTCTTACTGCTTGAGCTAAGCCTCCATCCACTTCTGCTGTCGTTACTGTTTGAATGGGGTCTTGCTGATTTTACCTGGACCACAATTCTCCTATCGACACTTCCTGAGTGTCGATAGGAGCACACAGTAGCCACACCCAACAAAATATCCCCTATTATTAATATTTTACATTTTACGTTACAATGAAACCAATAATGATTAATTGTTTTAAACGTTCATTTGTTTCTAGTTTTTAGGTCTTTACCAGTTGTCCATTTATCCTATGCTAAGGTTTCTCATTCTATTTAGTTACCATATGTCATTTGGGCTCCTTCTGTCCATGGCAGTTTCTCAGACTTTCCTTTTCTCTGATGTCCTTGAGAGTTTGGAAGAGAACTGGTCTGGTACTTTATAGGCTGCGCCACAGTTGAAGTTTGTCTGGTGTTTTACTCATGATAAGATTGGGGTTATAGGTTATTGACCAGAAGAGTGCAGAGGGGACTGGCTATTTTCTTCCTATCATACCAACCATACAGACTGTCAGCTTGATTTATAGGTACTGAGGATGGATTCGGCCACCTGCCTGAGGCCGTGTTTATCAGATTGCTCCACTGCAAGTTACTCTTCTGCCCTCCCTCTTTCCATATTATATACTTCGGTAGAAAGTCAAGCTCAGCTCACACATGAGGAGTAAGACGTTTTGATTGTGCTCCTGAAGGCAGAGCATTGGCAGAAATTGTTTGGAATTCTTCTGTGTTGAAAATGTATCTCTTCTTTCTTGTGTATTCATTTGTTCAATCATTTATTTATATGGATTCAACTCTTGAGTATTTTCAGTCCAGATTATGATCCATGACCACTTTACTCGGTTGCTCGCATTGTTCCCGTTTTTGAGAGCGCTTTCAGGAAATCCTCGTGTGGCATTGGCGTGCTCCTATTCATATTTGGTTTTGTTCTGGGTAATGAGGTTTATAGGCTTACAGGCGTAATTCATTTCCAAAGACACTTAGGTAAGGACTCCCACTCCCTTTTAGTGAATTGTTTCACATACTTGTAATTCGGTTAGATTATCTTAGCATTGTCTGCGTACCTTCTGAGAACCCCAGCCTCTTAAGTGATGTTTTCATTTGCATTCATTGACGTCCACTTGTTGAAAGGGGTTTTTGATCACACACAGTATGCAAGCCTGCTCTGCTCTGCACAAATGCTTAGTATCATTATCATGCGACTACCGCCGCCCTCCTGTTACTGCCCTGAAACATCCTGTGTTTCAACTATTCATCCTCCTGCTTGCTCCCTTCCCCCTGGCGCCCGTGCTCACCCTCCAGTCTCTACATGACTGCATTCTTCCATGCTGTCATGTGATTGGAATCACACAACGTGTGATCTAACTGGTGTCTCTGACTTAACAATGTGCATGTGAGATTCCTCCATGTCTTCTTCCAGTTTTATACACAATTCTTTCGTGTTGCAGAGCAAGCCTCCATTGTTTAAACCCACCACAGTTCCTTCATTCAGTAGGCTACTGAAGGGCATCTTGGTTGCTTCCAGTTTGGGCAGTTATGAATAAGTAAGTCTATTCGGAACAGTCACATAAAGATTGTTATGCAGCCCTAAGTTGACAAGTCAATTGGATAAGGTAGGACTTTAATTTTGTAAGAAGCAGTAGCTGGGACCTTCTTGATTTCTATCAGCAGTGAACAAGAGCCTTGGTTGTGCTGTCCTTGTCAGCATTTAATATTCTCAGTTGTTTAGGTTTAACCATTCTGATAGATGTGTAGCTGTAAGTCACAGGTGTTTTATGTTCCTTTGCAGTATTATGAATCTAATGCGTGCTTGGCAAAGGCTTAACATGGAGCCACAAACCCAGCTCCTTCTTAATGTTTTATTTATTGCCAGTCCTGGGGCTTGAACTCAAGACCTGGGCACTGTTTCTGAGCTTCTTTTGCTCAAGGCTAGCGTTCTACCACTTAAGCCACAGCACCACTTCCAGCTTTTTCTGTTTTTGTGGTAATGAGGAATCAAACCCAGGGCTTCATACATGCTAGACAAGCAATCTACCACTAAGCCACATCCTCAGCCCTTAATGCTTTAATTTGGAATTCCTTGGTGACAAATTATGACAAGCATGTTTTCATGTTTCTATACTATCAATATATTTTCCTTGGCAATGTGTCTGTTTAAACCGTCAGCCCATTTTAAAATAATGTTTCTTGTTCTCTAATTGTTTCAAGAATTCTGTTTTTTATATATAGATTTCTGATTCAGATATATATATATATATATTGAAAGTTATTTTTCTCCCAGTCTCTGGTCTGCATACTTTTCTAGAATCCCTTAACAGTATTCTTCATTGACATGAGATCATGCTTTTTGGTATATTTTAAAAAATCATCACTGAATCTCACTGAAACACCCAGAATAATATTGATTTAAACACCTGACCACTTTATATCCCAGTCAAGACAGCAAATTAACCATCATATCATAATATTAATGATACTAATGTGTGAATTAGACCCACTTAGTTTCTTATACCATGTTCAAATAACTTGGCAAGCAGTCCTAGCATAAGAATATTTTTGTAATAATGTAGTGTTTATTTTATAATTGCTAGCTTCTAGTAATTAAATCTTTGCTAATATTTAAGCTAGCGTTTTTGTACTTATCCCTGGGAATTCATTTGGCTTGTGAACCTGCCTCACGTGGCTTGGTATTAGTGTGTGCTAGCTTTATAAAATGAGATAAGGTTTATCAGCTGCTCTTAATATTCAGTTTTATAACATGTTTTCCAGTTTGCGTTTGCAGGTTCATTTTCAGAGTTACTCGTCTTTGTTTCTGTTCATCTTTCTGCTGCTGCCTCAACTTTATTCAGCCAGTTCTTCCCTTGCGATCGTTTTGTGACCAATTCTACCCTTTCTCTGTAATAATAGCTGGACATTTCTGCCCAATAGAGGCCTCTGGGCCACTGTTCCATCATTTGGCCTGTCAGGTCATGAGGCCCCTTGCATCGAGACTTCGGTTTTCACCTGGCCTTGGATCTGCAGCCCCTTTTTCCAAGATCCTCATTTCTTCCAAAGTCTTCATCTCCACGTAGTGAGTCACCACTTCTAGACCCAACCCCAGTTCCTAAATTTTAGTATCACATACAGTTCCTGCTTGCCACCTTGGGACTAGAGAATGGCAGTTCTCTGCTGGTTTTAGGCATAGAACCCAGTGGGTCAGTCTTCTGGCTGTTTCTTTTCTCAGCCTGTCTTATCTGCCATGCTTTCATGTTCAGAGGTAATAAGGTAAATCAGAGCACAAATTCCTTGAGTGTTCACATCCAAAATGTTCTTCTTATTCATAATTCACCATCTGGTTACACAAAGATTTAAGGAAGTCTACACAATGTTTGACTCTGGGAGTAGAATAGACAGATATTTATATCACCCCACATGGTAAGTGAACAAAACAAGAATGGAGAGCTTGTGGGCTGTCAGCCTGAGGAGAGAGAGTGAATGGCTCACCACAGAGCCTTAGACTCCAGGAAGAGCTCTAGGTCTCACATCAGGTTAGACTTTGGGGCACTCCCAATGCCAAGAGAAATAGCACACTATGTAATCATGGCTTTTGTTAGAAACAATTTCCTTGTCCAGCCCCTCAGCATGTAGGATTCATTCTGTGTTTTGTGATTCCCAGAAGAACAATATCACAGGAGAAAAGGTCTGATTTGCTATCATGACAACAGATTTTAATTTAGATACTGTCATTCACATGTATTCTTCCTTCTTACCTTTCTGGTCCAAACTTTTGTGCTCTGGCATTCCCTTGAAATCAAATCAAACCAATAAATACTCCCTGAAACCCTTTTGTTCACAGGGGCCACCGGGTGATACAGGCTGTTCCGTGAATCTCCCAGAAGGGGTGTCCCACAAATCATGATGAGACTGAGCAATCAGCAATCTACTTCAGAAGTGTCTGTGAAGCCCTTTCAATGTGCCAAACGTCTTGCGGATCATAGCAGAGGCCTGCAAGGCGGATCCTTTGGTAGAATGTGATCTTCAGCAGTTTGTAGCTTAGAAGGAGAGCCAATGTGGTTGTTTATGATTGACACATGGGTGGAAAAAGAAGTGTGGTAGAATGGAAGAAAGCAGAGGAAGCCGGAAGACAAGCTTGTGAGCTCTTGTCCCCTTGGGCCAAAATAAATCCAGGCTGGTCTTTGATGAAAATTTTCAGAAATGAATAGTAAAAAAATAGTCTCAGGAGCATCGGTGAGTAGAAAGTAGCGAAGAAAGATACCTGATATGGTCAGAAACGGTTCCAATGTTGCAAGCAAGGAGGAATCATCTGCTTCAAAAAGTCATTTTAGGACCAGGAGTGTGGCCTAATGGTAGAGTGCTTGCCTAGCATGCATGAAGCCCGGGGTTCCATTCTTTAGTACCACATACCCAGAAAAAAAAAGCTGGAAATGGTACTGTGGCTCAAGTGGTAGAGATCTAGCCTTGAGAAAGCCCCTAGGACCGTGCCTAGGCCCTGTGTTGAAGCCTCAGAACTGGTTTAAAAAAGTTATTATAGATAACAGGGCACACACCTGTAATCATAGCTACTCATGAGGCTGAAGTCTGAAGACCCTGGTTTGAAGCCAGCCCAGGCAGGAAAGCTTATTAAGACTCTTACCCCCAATTTGAATCACCAAACAAGAAAGAACAGAAGTGCAGTTGCTTGCCTAGCATGCATGAAGACCCGGGCTCGATTCCTCGGTACCACATACGCAGCAAAAAGCCAGAAGTGGTGCTGAGGCTCAAGTGGTAGAGCCTTAGCCTTGAGAAAAATCCAGGGACAGTGCTCAAGCCCTGAGCTCAAGCCCAGGACTGGCAAAAAAAAAAAACAAGGAGTCTAAATCTACATCAGAAAATGACTTAGAAGGTAGATCAGGTTGTCATCAAAATCTTTTCACTCTTACACATTTTACACTACGTTTTGATAAATTTCTTCTCTGCTAATGATTTCCTTTGAGCATGTTTTCTCCCCTTCTCTGAATCACGCCAGCCATCACCTCTGACTTACTCACTTACTCATTTAATGCCTACTGGGACACCCACACCAACCTGCAGCCACCTAAACTTCCTGGCCTAAACATCCTGCAGGAAATAAACACAATCATGACAGACCACGGCCCATCCTGGGACCTGTTTACACTGTCCCTGGAAGGCCACCGTACTGGCCTTCAATGTAGGATTGCCAGTGACCTCCCGTCTCGCAAACACCAACCTCAACACTGCTGCTGAGCACCTGGGAATTGGAGGCTCACCAAAATAACATCTGACCCGGGAAGCACTGAGGAGAGGTAATCTTATTTTTGCATCTATTTAATGGTCTGGGAAAACACCTGGCATATTGTTACCTATTCAGTTTTAAATCTACATCATTTACCTATGTTGGTATAAACTGGACTAATGGAGGGTTTTTTTTTTAAGCATAAAAAGCAATGCTTATATTCAAATGTCAAACATTGTGTGAGTAGCTTTGGTGTTCTTTCCTACCACGACTAACATTCCACGCTGTAATTCATTTATCCATGTTCCTATCAGTGTGACATTATTCTGGGACAAAACGGGAGGAGGAGAAAGGCACGGGGGAGGGACCTCTGGTATTCTTTTGGAAAAGCTCTCTTAATTGCATAAGTGTTCTTTTCATGATGTTGGAAAGATGGTTATCTGTGGAGTGTAAGAGCCGCTGTTATGTCTGGGCAACTGTATTGTCTTCCCGGGGACAATTCTCCATTATTGGAGAGTGTTGTGAATGACTGAAGATGCCCCCAAGCCCTGGGCAGAGGCAGTTACAGTGACTTTTAGCTGACATCTTGTTATCCACCCAGTTGAGCAACATGCAGAGAGATTTGCCAAGTGCTCAGTACTCAGTAGAGACCTACAGAATGGGTGGTATCCATTTGTTTGTGCTTTTCTTTATTCATTTGTTTGCTTTGCTGATCCTGGAGCTTGGACTCAAGGCCTGGGCGCTGTCCCTGAGCTGCTTCTGCTCAAGGCCAACACTACCACTTGAGCCACAATTCTACTTCCAGGGTTTTCTTTTTATATATAATTTATTGGAAATAGAACCTCAAGGACTTTCATGCCTTGGCTACCTTTGAACTTTGATCTTCATATCTCAACCTCCTGAGTGGCTAGGATTAGAGGCATGAGCCACTGATGCCCAACTTCTATCCAGTTGTTTAAAAAAACACCAGTGGCTCATACTTGAGCTCCCATAGGAGTTACACAGGAAGCTGAGATCTCACTAGCATGGTTCAAATCCACTGTGGGCAAAGAGTCTGTGAAATTCTTTTTTTTTTTTTTTTTTTTTTGCTAGTCCTGGACTTGGGCTCAGGGCCTGAGCACTGTCCTTGGACTTTCTCAAGGCTAGAGCTCTACCACTTGAGCCTCAGCACCACTTCCGGCTTTTTTCTATGTATGTGGTACCGAGGAATCGAACCCAGGTCTTCATGCATGCTAGGCAAGCACTTTAACCACTAGGCCAAATTCCCGGCCCACAGTCTGTGAAATTCTTATCTCCATTTAACTATCAGTGCCCAGGCCCCAAGTTCAAGCCCTGGGATGGCATCAATAGACAGATAGATGGATAGATAGATAGACAGACAGACAGTATAAGCATCTGATACAGCCCAAACCACTGCAACAGAACAAATGAGCAAAGTCAAAACAACTTAATGAGAAATAAATTCTCAGGTATGAGAAGGAGTGGAATGCCAGGGTTGTTGCCACATGCATGAAGGTGGAAACTCATGGAAGATTATGATCGACACTCTGAGAAGAGCAGGAATCACCTTTCTAGTAAAGAAAGGAAGAGAAGGAGGAGAAAAAGACAGAGACACACAGAAAAGCAAAAGGATGGAGAGAAACATAAGGGGAAAGAGGAAATAAAGACAGAAGGAAAGAGAAAGGAAGGAAGGAAGGAAGGAAGGAAGGAAGGAAGGAAGGAAGGAAGAAAGAAGGAAAGAAAGAAAAAGGAAGGGATGAAGGGAGGGAGGGAGGGAGGGAAAAGAAAGGAAGGGAGAGAAAGCTGTGGGTTTTGTATTATGACCATTCTGATGCTCAGTCATAACTGTAAGACAAGAAAGAGTAAAGAGAGAAGGAAGAAAAAGGGGAAAAAAAGGAAAAACCATTTAGAGTTTAAGGGTAACAGAATACACTGTCATCTGTAATCCTGTCCCCTGTGGCCAGTGGAAAATGCCAGACATAGCACCTCAATAAAACCACCCGTCACATGTGAGATGGAGAGAATTAGAAAAAGATGAACTGAGCTGGATGGTGGTGGCTCACGCCTGTAATCCTAGCTACTCAGGAGGCTGAGATCTGAGGACAGAGGTTCAAAACCAGCTCGGGCAGGAAAGTCTATATGACTCTTATCTCCAATTAACTACCAAAAAACTGGAAGTGGCACTGTGGCTCAAGGGATAAGGCAGTAGCCTTGAGCTGAAGAGCTCAGGGACGGTGCCCAGACTCACAGTTCCAGCCCCACGACTGACAAAAAGGAAAGAGAGAAAGGAAGGAGGGAGGGAGGGAGGGAAATGCAAAAGCTGAACTGTACTGTTTACACAGAGCTTTTGGGAAATCATTCCATGCACATTGACTGCTATAGGGAGCCTAAAATAGGCGGATCGCAAGTGTGCACCCTGGCAGGGAGGGAGGCCACGTCTCAAAGACAGCCAGCAGGAGACAGGACCACAAGGGTGGCTTGACTAGGCAAGCCCAAGTGCCTGAGTTCAAACCCCCAGTTATGCACAAAAATAAAATGAAAATGAAGCTCTTATAATTTTTATTATAAAGATGATGCATAACGGGTTACAATTATGTAAGTCAGATGGAGTACATTTCATTTTGGACAATGTCAGCCCTTCCTTCATTGTCTCCCAGTTTTCCCCTCCCATCCCCACCCAAAAGTTGTACAGTTCATTTTCTTTTCTTTACTTTTTGGTTTTTTTTTTTTTTGCCAGACCTGGGCTTGAGCTCAGGGCCTGAGCACTGTCCTTGGACTTTCTCAAGGCTAGAGCTCTACCACTTGAGCCTCAGCACCACTTCCAGGTTTTTCTATGTATATGGTATCGAGGAATCGAACCCAGGTCTTTGGGCATGCTAGGCAAGCACTCTACCACTAGGCCAAACTCCCGGCCCAAGACTATAATTCATTTTTAACAGAGTGCCCAGTGAGCACCATTCCTTGTCATTTTCATATACTATGATCCCATAAAACTACCCCATGTTGTGACAAAATATTTGTAAACACTACTATTCACTGTATATAATATTCCCCGATATGGAAGAACGTTGTATTGCACATGCCACGACACAATCATTTTTCTATTTTTAGACTGTTAGATTCTAGTTATTGTCAGCCAAACTACAAAGAACCTTGATATATGCAGGGCTTTTCTACATTCAAGCCCCATGTGACAGCGTAGATGTCACATGTGGGGAGAGTGACAGATCTACCCTGTCACCAGCAGGGGGGGTCCTGGAATGCCACTGAAGTGAATCCCTGGGGGGCCCTCCAGTCACCCATCTCCCCAGGAAAACAGGCCAGGGCCAGAAGGTAGGAGCCTCCACTGTCCTCTCCCTCTAGGTTGGTCTTAGCTGCCTTAGCTGGGCAGCCAGGCCCTGGTCTGGTGAGCGCCATGGAATGTGTGCAGGAGCAGTGGGTGTCAGTGGCAAAGGCTCCCAAGCCGAGAAGTCACCAAGCTCCGAAGGACTTCGGAGCTTGGTGACTTCTCGGCTTGGGGGCCTTTGACACTGACACCCACTGTCCTGCACAATTCAGGGGCTAACCGACAGGGCCCCAGTAAGTAAATGCCCAGGTCACATTTGGGGTGCAGGATAAAGCAGGAGTTCAGTGATCTCTGAAATGCTTCTGTTTATGGATATTTAAAGAGATATTTAGCCAAGTATGGTCCACGTATGGTGGGCAGGGGCCCCCTCTGAGGGACTTTTTCCTTGGCCACAATGATTTCTAGCCTACCACTCCAAATTCTCTCTGCCTGCCTGCCTGCCTGCCTGCCTATCTCTGTCTCTCTGTCTCTGTCTCTCTGTCTCTCTGTCTGCCTACCTGTCACTTCTCTATTTGCCCCAAGGTCTTTGTGGAATTCAGTTTTCCTGGCCTCACAGGCCTGGG